>NC_073313.1:11063744-11377014 GCF_027595985.1 Sorex araneus | reverse complement strand
GACTTTATGATTTTTGATCTTGGAGACTAATAAAAGAGTAGAGGATATGCTTTCTATAGTATTCCCATAATTTAGAATTTTTCCACTTGGCTCTAATTTTTCCACTTATTTAAATAAGGACAAATTTAATGGCAGAGCTCATGAAATATGTTGTTTACCTTCAAAGTCCTCCTCTCCTTTTCCTCAAAGTCCTCCTCAACTTGCCTTTCTCCTTTTTCCTGAGGATCCCGGTTCTTGTAAGGTCTCTAACATATGGTTTGTTTTACTTTTACTCCAGACTGGAACTTGTTGTAAACAAGAAATTTATTTTTAGTGGTTTTTTTTTCCTCTCTGAATTTTATTCAGAGCTTTTCTCTTTCTGCAGTTCACCACATTCCTAGGTTTCTGCTAAGCCAACTTTTTAAATGTGAGAAAAATAAATGCCATGGAATGAAGACTTTGGGACAGTCAACAGAAGTGCCTATTGAACCCCTAGTGGGAGGGAACTTTAGAACCGTGAATAGTTGAGGCAGAAATTGAAGTGAAGATGTATGAGGCAGAACAGGTTGTCAGGATGAGCCTCCAGGACTGTTTACAAGCAGCATATACTGAAAAACTCGGGGCTACCCAGACCTCAATTAGGGTGGGGGTGTGGTTGCAAGAGGCCACCCACTACAAGTTTCATCCGAGTCAGCAGCAGAAATGCTTAGTGTTTTAACGTTACTTGAATCAGAGTTTTGACTTTGATTTCATTATATGGATTCTCTGTCTGAGTAAAGTGCAGGAATCGAAGAGGAGTTTCCAATGGGAAATCTTTCTAGTTCTTCTAACCTAGTTTGTTCCCTCCAACAAGGTAACTAGTCAACTGTGACATCTTTTACAAAGTAACATTCCTCTTCCTCGACTTCCATGTAAAACTTTGAATATTGTCATGGTCTAAACACAGGATCTCCCAATTGTGAGTGACACGATTGAGGCTTAGGCCCTGGGAACTCTTTGTTTCCCCTTGGGATTATCTTTACACTTTGAAAGCTGTTTATTGCATATCCATGACATCCAAGCCACTGGCATTTTTAGGAAAATGAGTGCTGTGGAATTAACTGTTGAGCAGCTCCAATGAGTAATGCATGTCATGTCGAGATGATGGATAGTGACTGGTCTACTGAGATCACAGTTGGGATGCCTCTGAGGGAGATTCTGCACTGTCTCCCAGATTTCCTCAGAGGGCCTGAGCTCAAGTACCTACAGAAGTCACTTTTTGAAGGACTGTTGAGCAGTGTTGTCACCAGCTGTCTGAGCCTGTGTTCTGGGTGGGCTGTGGATGGGTGTTCGCTGATGTGTATGTCTATAATGATGTGGGCATTGTTATTTCTCGTGGGTTTGTTCTGAGGAAAGCTTTTGGAAATTGTGTTTTCCCACAAGTTCCCCAAATGTTTCCACATTTCAGAAATTGTTTGAGTATGCTCTAAGTCATGACTTTGAAAGTCAAACAGTTTTGGCTGTTGATAGGATTTTTAAAGAAACAAAACAGTTTTGTTTTGTTTTTAATTTTGGCTCTTGTTATGCTTTGCAATCCTTTTCTGGTCTAAAGGCCTTCACTTCCTTTGTTTAGTGCCTGCTTTGGGGTCATGCTCATGGAGGCATTTCACAGACACTTTTATATGGCTATGATTGCAGTTAATTTTCATTGGTAATACTCTTTCCACAGCTCTTATACATATATCATTTCATCTGATCCCCACAAAAACTCTGAACAATGAAATCATCACATATTAATGAATGAAGAAAACAGCTTCCATGGGGTTTAAGTTCCTTTCTCTTTAGCTTTTTTTTTGATCATGGGTTGATCACATTGTGTTGGTATCATCAAAGCGGTGGAGACAGCAATGCTGGCAAAGCCAGTTGATAAGTCTAGATAGTTCAGAAGACTAAACATTACCCTCAATACCTGTAACTTCAGTGGTACTCAGTAGTGGAGTAACACTGTTGTTTGTCTCGGTGAATCATTGAAGTTAAAAGTAACCTTTTCTAATGTGGTAGTTTTAATTTATTAGTTTTTAAAATCAGTACTTCTTTTTTGTTTTGTTGGGGGACACACATTTGGCACACATTCTGCACTCAGCAATCGCTCCTGATATGCTCTGGGGACCATATATGGTGCACGGGGCAGAACCCAGGTCAGCCACTTGTGAGGCAAGAACTCTACCTGCTGTTATATCCCTTGGCCCCACTACTTGTATTCTATTAAACTTTTTTTTTGGCTTTTTGGGTCACACCTGGCGATGCACAGGGGTTACTCCTGGCTCTGCACTCAGGAATTACCCCTGGCCGTGCTCAGGGGACCATATGGGATGCTGGGATTTGAACCAGGGTCGGCCGCGTGCAAGGCAAACGCCCTACCCGCTGTGCTATCTCTCCAGCCCCTATTAAACTTTTTTTAAAAAAAGATTCTGTGATTTACAGTACTGACTTTACCCTAACACTTATTCTCATTTTCCTTTCCTTTCTTTTCTTTTTTTTTCTTTTCTTTTCTTATCTTTCCTTTTCTTTCCTTTTCTTTTTTTTTTTTTTTGCTTTTTGGGTCACACCTGGTGATATTCCGGAGTTATTCCTGACTCTGCACTCAGGAATCACTCCTGGCAGTTCTCGGAGTGGGGCATATAGGATGCTGGGAATTGAACGCCGGTTGGCTGCATGCAAGGCAACCACCCTACCTTCCGAAGTATCGCTCTAGTACCTTCCCTAATACTTATTCTAACCCAAAACTCCTCATTAGACCTACAACTACCAACTGGCACACACTTAACAAGAACCCTACATCTAACTTTCATTTTCAACTTTAAACACAGCCAAACGAAATTATAATGCTAAACCAAAATCTAACTCTAACCCCAACTCTAATGTTAACCCTAACCATAACCTTAAGAATTTTTTAATTGAAGTCCCCGCCCTGTGGAAGCCCCGGTAGCCACACTCACATGCTAACAGCTGCCGCCACGCCTACGGCAGGACTCCCCAGCCTCATGACTGAGCTTCACAGAGATGCCTAACTGCTGAAAATAATCAGGCACATCATCTTTTTTTTAAAAAATTGGCTGCTGCTTAATACCTGTATTGCAAACCATAACACACAAAGGGAGAGAGAGAATAAGAGGGAATGTACCTGCCACAGATGCAGGAGGTGGGAGGGAGTGGGGGTGTGGGGAGGATACTGGGAACATTGGTGGTGGAGAATAGGCACTGGTGGAGGGATGGGTTTTCGATCATTATATGAAATGTAACATGAATGTCTGTAAGTCTGTAACTGTATCTCACAGTGATTCATTAAAAAATTAATTAAAAAATTTGGGCTGAGAATTCTGGGCTTTCTCAAAGTGGTGGTGAGCCCAGACTTCTGGAAGCCACAGTACCCACACCCACATCCCACCACTGCCGCCATATTATCTCATCTATTGGCCCAGCTTCAGAGACTCATGAATAAATCTCCAAAGAGATCAACTAGGCACAAACGTTCCTCAAACTCACTAGATACTCACTGCCTATTAAATAGTCCAGATTTTCTGGAGTGTGTGGTCATGGTCGCGCAACATGTACAAACTTTAGAATACTAGCATCTCAGTAAGAATACACTTGATTTGATGGGAATGTACTATAGAAGCCAACTCACTTGATTAACAAAATCATTAGCATGGAAGGTTCAACTAGCAACAACGGCTTAGTAAGCCCTCAGACAAGGATTTACTATCCCCATGGATAGGAAAACACAATTCTCACAAATTTTCTATTAATGAAATATTTGTTTTTCATATTTCTATTTGCCATTTAGTAGTAACAAGCAATATGAAATAAATGTGCTTGCACTAGCTATGGGAGTATGCATGCGGGGTGGTTGGGGAAATGGTGATAGTAGTTTAGGGAAGGTCACTGTGGTGGTGGAATTGGGGTTAGAATAGGAATATTGAGTGACTGTAACAAATGCATCATGAACAACTCTGTAAACCATAGTGTTTCAATAAAGTGGCAGGAAAAGAATTTGTTTTTATTGATTCAGAGTCTGTGGTTTACAATACTATAAATTTCTCTTGCACCATGCCCATCACCATGTAACGACCTCCCCCTTCAAAGACCCCAGTGACTCCCTCCTTTAGTTCTTTCCCCTCTACTTGATTGTGTGGATCAATTTCCACATTGTCTTGCCTTTGGCCCTTTCTTGCTACCTTTAAGCCTCACCTGAGAGATAATTTTGTGTCTATCTCTTTCTTCTTAAAAACAAATCACTACTTTAATTTTTGTTTATTGGCCACATTCAGTGGTGCTCAGGCCTGACTCCTGGTTCTGTACTCAAGAATTACTCTTGGAGGAACTTGTCGTAACACATGGGTTGTCAGGGAGTGAACCCAGGTCAAATGTGTGCATAGCATGCACCCTACATGTTCCAGAACCTATCACTAAACCTATTACAAGATTTTGAGATCTTTTAGTCAAAGTTTAATGAGAAAAGAAAGCCCTTTATTCTTGTAATCAGTGGTTCTACAAAGTCAAAGAAGCATGAGGAGTGTTAGCAAAGCTTTAGGACATGGAGGACTTGATGGTTAGAAGATTCCAAACCCAGTCATTAAGGGTTCTAACACTTGTCTTCTAAAGACTTTCAGTTGGTAATATTCTCATGTTAGCTAGAGAGATAACCATCTTCTTTATGCTAACACTCTGATAAAATGAACTCTAGGAAATCACACACTAAAGCAGGATTTTCTTTGGTGCTTATCTTCCTGGAAAGCTCTTTCATTAATTTTGTCAGACACTAGTGGTTTCTTAGCACCATTCAAGCTTAAGTTCATCTTTCTTGCATCACCAACAGCAGACATTAGTACCAATGTGTTGGTTCACACTCATTTGTTGTTTGGACTACATTTATATTTGGGATGAAGAGAAAGTGCATCACCTTTCCAAACATCAATGTTGTATTTGTAGTCAAGTTCAAAGTGAGTCTACTCTGTTCCTTCTGACACTATAAGTGTTGCCCCTAATATCCACCTCTGAGTCAGGACTTCATTGACGGTTCCCATTCTTGATGTTGAGTTCAATCTTATCTTATATCTTTGCCTAATGCCCACTTTTGGTACAGAATTGTTCTTATGAAATTCAGTTAATTTCCTTTGGTCTTCCTTTTACCAACCATACTGCCATCTAGAGCAAGCCATTCTGCACTATTTAGGATTCTGTTGGTATAGTTTTAACTCAAGACTTAGAGGTTTTCCAAATAATTGAAAAGAACGGCAATTAGCATTCTAAAAGTTAGGAAGATAGTAATGTTTAGATAGTACCACTTATGGTCTCAGTTACCTTCAGAATCTGGAAGCAAATGGCAAGGCCTCCCATTGGCCCTATTTTTTAAAAAATAATTTTTATTTTATTTTATTTTATTTTGTTTTTTTTGGCTCACACCCAGCGATGCTCAGTGGTTACTCCTGGCTCTGCACTCAGGAATTACTCCTGACGGTGTTCAGGGGAGCATATGGGATGCCAGGGATCGAACCAACCGAGGTTGGCTGCGTGCGAGGCAAATGCCCTCTCAACTGTGCTATCGCTCTGGCCCTCCCATTGGCCCTTTGCCAAAGCCCACACTCCAGCCTGCCACCACCATATTGGTTTTCTTTTGCTTGATAAATGGATCACACTTATGTGACTCATTCTGAATGCTCATGGCAGGGAGTTTGGAAAAGGTAGCTCTCAGACTTCCAGTGTCTGGAATTTATAAGAAAAAACTCAGAAGAAAGAACATGCTGTGAGTAGTTTACTGATCGTTCAGACCATAATCTGGCTGCAGAAATTTTATGAAACTTCTTTGTGATCCTTGACTCTTATAGAAAGGATGTTATTTATCTCAAATCAAAGGTTCTAAGAAAAACATTTATGACCTGGAATGGGCCGACAGTTATAAAAAGGAGTAATAGCAACTGGGAACAGGACGAATCTCAAGATTGAGATTTTATCATTGCTGATGTGAAGAGGGACAATAATGGGGCCTAAGCTTCAAGCAGAGTTAACAGTAAAGTTGGGAAACTCTATGCTTACCACCTTAATAACAGGATTCTGTTCTGAAGTTTCCTTTTTCCTGGTGCACTTTGCTCAGCATGTTGAGTCTAATGTATGCACAAATGCCATGATCTGAGTGTTGGTTAAGTCTGCTTCTCCAGAGGCAGGCCACAAAATGGTTGGGGGTTATTCCTGGATACCTGTTCTATGGGGCATGATATCTGATCAGGAGGGCTAGTAGTGCTCTTGGGGTTGTTTTGAGCTGGCATGAACTTCCTTGCCATTGGATTCACAGTATTTGCTTCCAGAAGTTGTGCTTTTGGCCTGGGCACAAGATTGGAAAGCTAAAGCGTCTGTGAAATTAACTTAATGCTGTTTAAAAATATGACTGCATATTACCAGTCATAAAGTCTGATTTATTCCTCATAGAATGCTAGTAGTCAGTTTCTTTTCAACTCAATGTAAAGTCATCTGTGTGGATTAATTTTGTTAAATTTTGTGATATTTTACATGATTTAGGTGAAGTATAAATAAGCATTAAGTTATGATGTATTTTTCCCTTCAAGAACATATTATGAAACCAGAACAGATCTCTGTGCAATAAATTGTTCTTTTGGGAAAAACAAAAGGCACACCATTTAAGTGCCTAGGAACTTTTGATTTAGTCCAAATGACCTGTTAACTTCAAATTTTCTGAATATCTTGCTGTCTAAGATTTCTAATCTGTTTCTTAGGAAATTCATATGGGAATTGTGACAAATATCATTCTGAAGATATTAAAAACAATCTGGGTGGGCTGTACTTCACAGAGCTGTGTCTGGTGTTAAAATGATGTTTCCTTGATCATGATGAGCAAAGCAAACAGAAAGGCCTAATAACAATAGCGAGATCATTACACTTAAGATAAATTTTCTAAAATAGTTTCATAATTAGCTGAAAGCAATATTCTTTTCTATTTTATTTAAATGCCCCTTCGTTGCATTGAACACAGTTTTATTGCCTCTTATTGCTGTATGAGCTTGAGTCTGGGTTGGAGCAATAGCACAGTGGGTAGGGCATTTGCCTTGCACGCAGGGTTCGATTCCTGTGTCCCTCTCTCAGAGAGCCCGGCAAGCTACTGAGAGTATCCTGCCCACACAGCAGAGCCTGGCAAGCTCCCCATGGCGTATTCAATATGCCAAAAAAGTACCAGTCTCACAATGGAGACATTACTGGGGCCCGCTTGAGCAAAATCGATGAACAATGGGTCGACAGGGCTATGACAGACAGTGCTATTGCTATATATCATTTTCTGTTATTTAACTGGAGTAAAGTCTCTGGATCTTTTATTTTGGGGACACGGGGCACTGAACCTGGTCCCTTCTCACGCCTGACCTGTGCACTACTGCAGATTCACACCCATGGCCCTAGATCAGGTATGATTTTTATATAGACAATTATAAGAGATCAACATAATTTTTTTAGGAAAGAGTAGATTTGGGAGCTGCATCTTACTTTTGTTTCTTTCTTTCTGAACCGGCAAAGAATCACTTTACCATCAAACCACATCGACATTTCCAATTTTTTTTGTTTTTCATTATCTTCCTGATTTACAGTATTATGGAATCTCAGGAGGTCTGTCTGATATTCTCTCTGATATTGTATTCCATAGTACAATATTATAGAATTCATGCCTCTTCATTTGTGTAATTGTCACCATGCTACTTAAGATCTCGAACATAATCTGAAGATGATGATCAAAACTAAGAAATTTAGGTAGTCCTGGTGACTCCTGGCACTGTAGGAGTCTTGGTTTTTAGCAAGTTGGCCAAGTATCACCGGGAGTGGCCCCTAAGATAACTGAGAGTGGCCACTAAGATAACCCTAAGATAACTAGAGAGGACAAAACCAAAAAGCCAAACCCATGGCTAAGAATTCTAGGAGATATAATGTGGAAAGTAAGCGCCATGAGAAGTTTTTAAAATCTAATCAAAAATTAAAGCTAATCTTATTTCTTGATTAATCTTATTTAATCAACGAGAAATCATATTCCAATTTGTAGGAGTATGCCAAGATTTGTTAAATAGTTTAACTTAATTTCAGTTGCGAGCATAAATGTGAATTCCTTTTTGGTTTATGTTGTGATAGGAAACTAAGAACTGGTGTCTGTAATCAGAATTCCTAATTAGCTTCTATTATATGGATATATGCGAAGCATGTTCTCAATATTTGTATCCATGTATTATTGTTTTAGTCCATGGGGAATCTTTCAGATTAATCAGTGAGTGCATGCACGCATGTAACAAAAGGAAGTATGCTTCTTCTTCATCAATTATATGCATCTGTGGGGCTGCAGAAAATTGAAATTGATTGAGGAAGAACAATAACACTCACTTGCCTTTACGACACACTTGCATAATGACTTTTATTAATATATCAGAGCAGCCTTATTATTATTCAATTTGCTTTTATTAGGATTTTAATAAATTTGTACTCCATTCCTGGCTCATTTAATTACAGCTCCTAATTTTTTCAGAGAAGGTTAATATTGAAATTGCTTCTTTCCAATAATGGATTCATGAGAGCTCTCTTTTTCTTAATTGGTTTTGAGAGACCCTCCTGCTGATTCTCTCAGGCTTATGAGGTGCCGGATGTGGGAGGGAACTCAGGGTCTGGTGCCAGGATCAGCCTGTGCTCCGTCACTTGAATCATATCCCGGAACCTATTTTTTAATTTTTCCTTTTCTTGTGGGTGACCACTCACACCTGGTTGTGCATGAGGCTATTCCCAGCTCTATGTGTGATGCTCCATGTGCTTCGAGGATCAAACTTGAACTTACCTCCAGCACAGCAGGAGTTTCAGGTATTCAATCTATTGAGCTCTCTGATTGCCCCCTTTTTTCCTTAAGAATATATTCAACTCAGAAAATATTATTTTTCCGTCTCTCTTTTTAGATCAATGCTTTTTTAAAAAGTATTAGTAGGGGCTGGAGCGATAGCACAGCGGGTAGGGCGTTTGCCTTGCACGCGGCCGACCCGGGTTCGAATCCCAGCATCCCATATGGTCCCCTGAGCAGCGCCAGGAGTAATTCCTGAGTGTAGAACCAGGAGCAACCCCTGTGCATCGCCGGGTGTGACGCAAAAAAAAAAAAGTAGTAGTAACATATGATGATCCTCTGAGACCATTCTTCTAAAAAGTCACCCATTTAGGCACTGCCTGTTCACCCCCACCCTTCTCCGACCCCTAGGACAGAGCCAGGAGTAGCCGCTGAGCACCTCTGGGTGTGGCCCTAACACATAAAGAAATGCAGAAACCCCCTAAACCCGCAGAAGTAAAATAACTTTCTTATGATGGGTTTCCCCCCAACAGCAGAAATAAGTGATTGCAAGACATGAAGTCTAACAATTTCACAATTAAGCAATTGAATTAGAAATAAGTGCTTGGTATTTGGTCAAAGTAGTAAAGTTCCCCAAATAGGTAGTGAGTTCAATTAACATAAAGACATTAACTTTTCCTGGGTGGCGTGAGTTTGCAAAGTCTTGAGCAATTATATCTGCTTATTTTTTACATACCAGCAAACCTTGAGTGACATTGCATTTCAAATGGAGCCAGCGGGAAGGTCAACCTTGGTATCAGAGTGACAAAAATAAAGAAGCAATTTCACTTTGAAATCGCCTAGGGCTAGTTCTCTATGTTGCAGGTTTTAGATACATATTCATCCTTGAAGGTATTTTGTATATAGATACATAAAGGAGTTAAAGTTTGATACACAAGAAAGAAATAAAAGGAAAGAAAGAAGTTAGGTACATAAAGAAAAATTTTTTGGTGGAAAAGAGAAAGTGTTACAAAGTAATCCTGGGACATAGAACTTCCGATGGTTTTATAAACATTTTTTCTATACTTTTCTATGGTGTTTATGCCTTTCTAATATTAAATTAATAATAAAGGAAATTTATTTTTCAAAGGAAACAAATCCAAATAAAAACTTCATCGCATGAGATTGTTGGGTCCAAGACTGTGTTTTCTCGATATATCATTTATTTATATACTGGAGTTCCGAGAAAGTTTTGCTCCAGCACTTGAAAAATGGATGAACAATCATACCATTTTCATTACAAATCGCTTTTTCAGGCGTCACAATTTGTTCCAGACCTGAAGATTTGGATATCTGAGGGCAGTTCTCTGAAGTACCATGACAGTGCCACTCTGTTGTAGGAAAGTTTTCATTTTCAATAACTTCTGGAAAACAGGATACACATGCATACTTTTTCATGGATTCCCCCATTGCAATTGACCCTCATTTGTGTAGTCGTCACTGTCCAGTCTCAGGCCAGTCCTGGGTTGCTGGCTTCCTCCTTGTGCTGGAAGTTCATTGTCCTCCCTCTGAGCTTCTGCTGCCTTTTGTAGTCCTGGGCGGGGGCAAAGCATTTCCCGTGCTTGTTGGTAGTCAGCACTGCCTCGAGCCTGATGAGCTACGACAGGACACCAGCATCAGAGCACCCATGTTGTCAGAGGCAGTGTGACAGATCATGATATATCCCAAAGCATTTTGGGACGTAGGAGTTTACATGACTTCACTGGAGTATTCTTCATGGGATAAGGAGCATTGTCTTATAAGTATAAATTCTCATTTTCAAACTCGAGTGAAACTTTATCATCTCATTAAGTATGTAATTAATTGTCTAAGTGAACCTCTTTAATGTAGACAAGCAACTAGTTGATAAAGTCTTCATAACCCTCTGCAACCCAGTTCGAATTAAAAGAGAGAGAAAAACAAAAGCAAATTAAACCGACTTTTTTTGCCAAGAAGTGTTATTTGATTTTTATTTGCATCCTGAATGTTCTTTGGAAAAGAACATGACATTTGGCCATGTCCAAATGCCTGTTGACAATCCTCCGACATCATTTTCTGTTTCCATTGCCTCACTCGGCATGAGGGCTCTCAGAAACTTTCCAGCCAACGATGAAGCCCAGATGTTATGGATAAACTACAGCCTTGGTGGTGGGGGATAAGCAAATACCAATAATAAATAATGCCACAAGGTCATTCAGTGTCCCCCTGTAACATGTCCTAATGGTCAGGCCTCGTCATTCCTAGGAAGGCAGATTTCTCAAGTTTTAATTTTGGCAGTAAATTATATGCGTTTTAGGGACTGGGGTATGCTAGCTTCATCCTCGTAGTTTCTGTTGATGGTCTGGTTCTGACTGACTTTCCCATGACACCCAAAAGGAAAGAGAGAGTAAAAGGGACTGTGTCTGCCACAGAGGCAAGTGGGGGGTGGCGGGAGGGATACTGGGAACATTGGTGTTGGGAAATGTGCACTGGCGAAGGGGTGGCTACTCAATCATTTTATGACTGAAACATAATCATAAAAGTTTGTAAGTCTGTAACTGTACATCATGGTGATTCATTAGAAAATAAAAAAATTAAAGGCTTATCTTTTGATGAAGGCAGAATCCATCATAATTTAAAGGATTATTTCTGAAATATTCATGCTTTGGCCTCCTGTAATATCATTATTCATGTCTGCTGTGAATTGCTTTTTTGCATATTATTCCATTTACCTTTTGCATTTTGATAAAAAACTAAGAAGAAGCTTAAAATTAAAGTGGTTGTTATGGTTATGGAATTAAAATAGCAGTTTGGGGACTAGAGCATGTAAGAGCACGTAAGCATGTACAGCATGTAAGGCACTTGCCTTGCACGCAGTTGACCCAGGTTTGATCCCTGGTACCGAGTATGGTCCCCTAAACACTTCCAGGAGTACTCCCTGAGTGCAGAACCAGGAGTAAGCCCTGAGCACCACTGCGCATGGACTCCCCAAAAAGCAGTTTGCTGTTGCCATTTGCCACCTTGGAAGTTTTTGTACTGTCATTTCCATTACAACACTGGGGGTGCTATCTTGTCATCATGAGTAATGTAGCATTCAGACTGCATTCTATTCAGAGCTGTCATACTGTCTCTGACAGCCTAATTTCCAAAGTATTGCTCCATTTCCAGAAAGGACATTTACATGGGGAATAGGATTTATAGAGGAAACTGTCATCTGATTAACAGGTATTAACTTCTTAGAAGCAGAAAAACATCCACCGTCATCTCCTCCACTACCTCCTCTACCTTCCCCTCCCTTTATATTTGCAAAGCTTGGTTTTTAATAAATGTTTAATCATAGCATCTTTATACTCTAATGGCAATGTCTTGGGTAGAAATGTGAAAATGTGATTGTTGAGAGAGGACACACAAGTTATTTCAATGAAGATTTAATGAGCATCCCTGTGTACCAGACCAAGAACAAGTTATTGAGGTTCAGATGATCTCTTTCTTTGGGAATTTTAGGATCTAGTAGGGGGACAGTCATATAAATAAAGCATAATATATAAGCACTAAAGATTCTGAAAGCAGTCATTTCTATTTCTTAGAGAAACAAGGGTTCTGAAATTAAATTCCTAAAAATAAGTCCCAGCTCTGCTGAAAGCATGCCCCCAAATTACAATAATAAAATTTTAAAATGTATCTGTTAAGGAGACAAGTTGGGGATGGGAGGGAACCTAGGGTCATTGGTCGGGGTATGGGGTTAAAGGGTGGTGGGAACATTGTGTGTCTGAGACAGGATTGTAAACAGCTTTGTAAATCATGGTGTCTAAATAAAATTTTTTGAAAGGACAAGTACTAGAATCATGCCATAGTCTAATTGGCCGTAGTTAGTTATCCTGATAATAATCCATCTCCTGTTCTAGGGCAGGCCCTTTCTTCTTGGAATTAAAGAGCCCCACAAATGTTTTAATTGAGATTCTGTGTTTTACGATGTTGTTAATAGTTTCTCATGCACACAATTCCAACACCACACCCATCGCCAGTGTAGCCCCTCCATCTCCCAAACGCCTCAAAGGGCCAGAGCCTCATTTTTGTAATTGAACCCAAACTAGCGACTCTAAGTCTGGGAGAAATCGATATTTTTGGGAAACAGTTATCTACAAAGATGGGCTGTTGCGGAGAACATTGCCTGAATGTTGGCTAGTCAGAGTGCAGCTACCCCAGGGCCTTAACCCATCGGTGTTCCTTATCATTTGGGTTGGTTTGTAAGCCCAAGTAGTGGCCTAGAGGTCAACTCTGCCTCCAGTCTTGCCTCTTTGCGTTCAAATTTTCTAGAATGAAGATTGTTGGATCTTGATCTATTACTTGGGAAATCATTTTGGAATTAACAGTGGCGTTCTTGAGGAGGAGGATGGTGGTGTTCTTGATGATGTTGGTGTTGAGTAGTGCTGACGGGTTGTGATAAGGACAGTGATGATCATAATAATGTACCAGGAGCTATTTATTTTGCTTTTATGTCACCAACTCTAAGACAGAATAGGCTTTTACAAAATTCATTGATGGATGCAATGTATAGACAACCCATAAGTACCTCCATTGCATTAGCAAACCACCTGTACATCTTGCCCTTGGCCTATGTGCTCTGACCTTGCTTTGATGTTACTCTGACTCCATCTCTATCACTCTCCCTACACATCTTCAAATAATCATACGTGTTCCCATCTCAATGCCCCTGCACATGCGATTTCTTCTGCCTGGCATGTGCTCTCCCCTCCCCCAACACCCATTCTCATTTACTTTTCATTTATTTATTTATATATTTATTTTTATTAGTGAATCACCCTGAGGGTACAGTTACAGATTTATACATTTTCGTGCTCGTGTTTCCCTCATACAATATTCGAGAACCCATCCCTTCACCACTGCCCATTCTCCACCACCTATGAACCCCGTATCTCTCCCACCCCCAATCCCCTCTCCCCCATCCCACCCCGCCTCTGTGGCAGGGTATTCCCTTTTGTTCTCTCTCTCCTTTTGGGTGTTGTGGTTGTCAACAGGGGTATTGAGTGCCCATTGTGTTCATTTTATAGTCTACTTTCAGCACAAATCTCCCTTCCCGAGCGGGTCCTCTAACCACATTTTACTTGGTATTCCCTTCTCTATCTGAGCTGCTTTTCTCCCCCAGCATGTGAGACCAGCTTTCAAGCCATGGAGCCAACCTCCTGGTACTTATTTCTACTATTTTTGGGTGTTAGTCTCCTATTCTGTTATTTTATATTCCACAAATTGCACAAATTTATGGAATATAAAGTTTTCTCTCTCTTTCTGACTCATTTCATTTAGCATAACACTTTCCATGTTAACCCACTTACATGCAAAATTCATGACTTCATCTTTCCTAACAGCTGCATAGTATTCCATTGTATAGATGTACCAAAGTTTCTTCAACCAGTCATCTGTTCTCGGCACTCGGGTTTTTTCCAGATTCTGGTATTGCAAACAGTGCTGCGATGAACATATAAGTGTAGATGTCATTTTGACTATACTTTTTTGCTTCTCCAGGATATATTCCCAGAAGTGGTATTGCTGGGTCAAATGGGAGCTCAATTTCTAATTTTTTGAGAAGCATCCATATCATTTTTCAAAAGGGCTGAACCAGTGGGCATTCTCACCAGCTGTGTAGAAGGGTTCCTTTCTCCCCACATCCATGCCAACAGCAATTGCTTCTGTTCTTTTGAGTGTGCCAGTCTCTGTGGTGTGAGGTGGTATCTCATAGTTGTTTTGATCCTCAAATCCCTGATTATTAGTGATGAAGAGCATTTTTTCATGTGGCTTTTAGCCATTTGTATTTCTTCCTTGAGAAAGTTCCTGTTCATTTCTTTGCCCCATTTTCTGATGGGGTTAGATGTGTTCTTCTTGTACAGTTCAACTGTGCTTTATATACCCTTGATATTAACCCCTTATCGAATGGGTATTGGGTGAATATCCTTTCCCATTCTGTAAATTGTCTTTGTAGTCTGGTCACTGTATCTTTTGAGGTGCAGAAGCTTCTTAGTTTAATATAGTCCCATTTGTTTATCTCTGTTTCCACTTGGTTGCTCAGTTCCATGTTATCTTTGAAGATACCTTTAGTTTCAATGGTTATTCAGTTATGCCAGCACCATATGTTAAAGAGGCTTTCCTTGCTCCACTTTACATTTCTTGCTCCCTTATCAAAGATTAGATGATCATACATTTGGGGTTGTGTGTAGGGATATTCCACCCTGTTCCATTGGTCTTCGGCTCTGCCTTTGTTCCAGTACCATGCTGTTTTTTTTTTGCTTTTTGGGTCACACCTGGCGATGTACAGGGGTTACTCCTGGCTCTGCACTCAGGAATCACTTCTGGTGGTACTCAGGGGACCATATGGGATGCTGGGAATCAAACCCAGGTCGGCTGCGTGCAAGGCAAATGCACTACCTGCTGTGCTGTTGTTCTAGCCCCAAGTACCATGCTGTTTTAATTGTTATCGCTTTGTAGTAAAGTTTAGGTTTGGGAGGGTTATGCCTCCCATCGTCTTTTTCCCAAGAATTGTTTTAGCTATCTGTGGGCATTTGTTGTTCCATATGAATTTCAGGATTGCTTGATCCATTTCTTTGAAGAATTTCATGGGTATCCTTATAGCTATTGCGTTGAATCTGTATAATGCTTTGGGGAGTATTGCCATTTTGACAATGTTGATTCTCCCTATCCATGAGCATGGAATATGTTTCCATTTCCTCATGTCATCTTTTATTTCATGGAGTAGCATTTTATAGTTTTCTTTGTATTGGTCCTTTGCTTCCTCAGTTAAGCAGTTCCAAGGTCCTTGATTTTCTGGGGCATGATTATGAGCAGGATTGCTTTTTTCATTTCCCTTTCCTCTGTCTCATTGTTTGTGTATTGAAGAAACAGGAACTCTCCCAAACAGTTTCTATGAGGCACACATCTTGCTAATACCAAAAGCAAACAAAGACACCACTAACAAAGAAAATTATAGACCAATATCCCTGATGAACACCAATGAGAATATCCTCAACAAAATATTAGCAAATAGAATGCAACAACTCATCAAAAAGATCATACACCATGACCAAGTGGGATTCATCCCGGGGATGCAAGGATGGTTTAACATTCAAAAGTCAAATAACATAATCCATCATATCAACAAAAGAAAAGATAAGAACCATATGATCATGTCAATAGATGCAGAGAAAGCATTTGACAAGATCCAACTCTCGTTCATGATGAAAACTCTCACCAAAATGGGTTTTGGAGGAACTTTCCTCAAGATAATCAAAGCCATCTACCACAAACCCATGGCCAGTATTATCCTCAATGGGGAAAAACTAAAGGCCTTTCCTCTAAGATCAGGGACAAGACAAGGATGCCCACTCTCACCACTTCTGTCCAATATAGTACTGGAAGTACTTGCAGTAGCTGTTGGGCAAGAAAAAGATATTAAGGGCATCCAGATAGGAAAGGAAGAAATCAAACTGTCACTATTCGCAGACGATATGATACTATATCTAGAGAAGCCTAAAACCTCTACCAAGAAACTCTTAGAAACAATAGACTTGTTATGGTAAAGTCACAGGCTATAAAATCAATACCCAAAAGCTCATTTACTTTTTAACATCTCTGCTCAAATGATTCTTCTCAGAGAGGTCTTCCCGGTGCCCATGTGTAAGAAGCACCAACTACCCCTCATAGCCTGTGATCTCGTTCCACACAGGGTGCTGTCCTTGCTGCTCCCCTGCCTCTTGATGCTGAAGTCTTCTTTCCCATGTGTTGCTATCTGAAGGCGGGGTTTTGGCAGGGGTTCTCATGCGTGGGGTTAGTGATTGAACCCTCATTAATGGTATGGTACTCATTCAAGAAGAAAGCTGAGAAAGATGATCTCTCTACCACGGGTGGCTATGGCAAGAAGGCCAAGGAAGAGAAGCCTCAGTGGCCACTAAAGCTGTGGCTTTCTCAATTTTAGACTTTCCAGACATCCTACTAGACTGTGAGAAAGAAAAGTTGGTTATTTCCAGAATCCCTTCTATTCTATTCGTTATAGCAGCCCAGAGGGACTAAGATAATTCGCTTGATTCTCTTTTGTAATGTTTTTGTGCTGTGCAATACCTATACATTACTTTATTTCCTACCTCTATGTTCCTGTTGAAGGAATCTGTACCCCATGAATCTGAGTGCTTTGTTTTTTGGTTATAGCCAGTTCGCCAAGACCAGTTCGCCAAGACCTAGGCCAGTCTATATTACAGTGGTGCAACTCGGAATTGATGTCAAATGCATTAGAAATGAATGCATTTGACATAAAAAGAACATGGTTTCAACTGTCAGAGGACCTGTGTTCAGAAATGAGACTGGTTTCTCTTCCTAGACCTTGCTGTATCTGGGTGTGTTCTTTTTAATACATTCTTGGTTTCATGGGTCCCTTCAGATCAGAGGTTCCCTCAAAAACTGTCTTTGCCCCCTGAGACTTCTTCACAGAGTAGACACTCTCGGAAAAGCCCTGTTTGTTCACCGGCAGGTCATTCAAAGGGGCCCCCTGAAGGACTGTCCCCTTCCTTTCTCTGCTCTAGCATACTTCTGGGGTATGTTTTTGACATGTCACTGTAGACTTTCTTTCTCACTGTGGACATCCATGGAAGGATTATACAAAAGCATGTACCTTCCCCTCTCAAATGAATATAAATATAAATATAAATATGCTGGATTCAGATTTTATTTTGTGTCATACCTAACCCTACACCAAAGAGCCAACTGCCAAGAAGGTTATCAAAGTCAGCGATTGTTTTCCCTATTTTTGATAAGATGCAGGTTTTTATCAAGCACGCCCCCAATTCTTAACTTTATAAGATTACATAGGATGATTTGTAAATTGAACTTCTCGCTGTTTACATTTAGAACATTATATTTAGATTTATGTCCATTTTTTAGCATTTAAATAGCTTTTGAACGTAATACATTTAAAAATGTGATGCCCTTGAAATATCTTTCTAAGATAGTTAAATCCATGCTGATGTTTGTTATCACCGCCTTCCTTACCCACAAGAGCTTGGCCAGTTCCTTGCCAATTGAAGCTGGCCTGGTACTTGCTGACACTTTTTTTTTCAAGACCTGGTTGTGCAATGCATGTTGATATTCTCTGTTCTTTCCTTATTCATCCATTTGGCACCTACCTTCCCTCCTGGCTCATTCTACCCCCGCCCCCCTTAGCTTTTTGGAATCTATTATCTGCTTTAGTAAACTCAATGGTAAATTGCTTCAAGGGTGAAAACGCTCTGCATTTCTCATCAGAAGCGACTGCTTCCCATATTTCTTGAGGATCTCACTCTGTCATAGCTATTCTTTTACAGAGTTTCAAGCAAGTATTCTCTTTGTTTGTTGAAGATTGGAGATTTTCTCTCCACTCAAGTTTCGTTTATCACAAATAAATCTTAACAATATATCTTGCATTTCTCCTCACTAAGCCTATACTTTGCTGATAATTAGAATTTTTCTTAGTAATATTATCTTAACTTCACAACAAGTTTTTACCTGGCTTTGGGAATACTTCTTTCTCATAGCTCATTGTATTATTTTGCAGAGGTTCCTGTAATAAGGTAGCAAACTGGAGGATAAAAAATAAATGGATTGTCTTACGTTCTGAAGGCCAAGACCTCCATCACAGAATCAGTGCAATTGATTCTCTCTGAGGACTGGAGGGAAAATCTGTTCCATGTCTCTCTTCTAGTTTTTGGTCATTTTCTCACAATATGTTACATCTCTTGGTTTGTAGATGCACCAACCTAGTATCTTGCTTCATCTTCTCATGAATTTGTGCAGCTTTTCTGTTTCTGTGCCCAACTTTCCCCATTTTATAAAAACTCCATTCACATTCTGTTAGGTCTTACAAAAAGTCCCAAAGGACTTTTTTTTGCTTTTTAGGTGATACCCAGCGATACTTAGGGGTTTCTTCTGGTTCTGCGCTCAGGAATTACTCCTGGTGGTGCTTATGGGATCATATGAGATGCCGGGGATTGAACCCGTGTCAGCTGAGTGCAAGGCAAATACTGTAGTATAGCTCCGGCCCACAAAGGACTTTTTAGAAACCTGATTATCTCAGTTTAAATCCTATTACCTAATAAGGTCACATGATGGAAGGTAAGAAACCCCAACATATCTTCACTTAAATCTCTTCTGAAACACGAAAGCCCAGGGTGGTAGACGGGAACCCATTTTCATTTTTTTCCTTTCATTTTTACTAAGACATCACGCCTTACAAAATTGTTCATAGTGGATAATGGTTGTTTCAGGCATAGAGTGTTCCAGCATCAGTACCACCTCTCTCTCCGCCAGGTTCCCTCCAACTCCCAGCCTGCCCCCTCGGCAGGAAAATGGCAAATAGTGTTTTATGTTACTTATTTCAACAAAACTTAAAGGAAAGGCAAATGGAATAATCTGAAAATAAATCTATAAAAGTCATTTTCTTTTAAAAATTTTCTTTAACTTTGAAAACTCCACTGGGTTTCTCCAAGAGATGGAATTTCCAAAATTTACTGACAATTGCCTCTAAAGTGGCATGTGAAATGCCAAATCTGACCACAAGAGAATAGACATAATTGAAATTTTCATGATGAACAATCTTTCAGTTTAGTTAGGTTTCTTCCCAGACTCCACTCGCTTCATCTAGACCCATGCTTGTTTCCACAAATCTGCCTGCCCATTACGGCATATCAGGATATCCGGATCTCCAAGACATACTGATAGCTTCTATGACTTTCATTGTACTTTCTCCTTCCTTGTTCTCACCACTCGTCCCATTCCTCACTTTTGCTTCTCTCGCTTGCTTTTGGACATTTGTATTTTTTTTCTGGCTTTCTTCATGCACCCTTCCCATAAGAATTTGTCACAAACTTGGACAATGGTGGGAGTTACTAGCTCATTCGAACTCAGAAAATGACATCTGCCCTTATATGTTCATTGCAGCACTGTTTACAATAGCCAGAATCTGGACAAAACCTGAGTGCTCGAGAACAGACGACTGTTAAAGAAACTTTGGTACATCTACACAATGGAATACTATGCAGCTGTTAAAAAGATGAAGTCATGAACTTTACATATAAGTGGATCAACATGGAAAGCATCATGCTAAGTGAAATGAGTCAGAGAGAGATAGACATAGAAAGATTGCACTCATGTGTGGAATATAAAATAATGGAGTAGGAGACTAACACCCAAAAATAGTAGAAATAAGTACCAGAAGGTTGGCTTCATGGCTTGGAAGCTGGCCTCACATGCTGGGCGAAAAGGCAGCTCCGATAGAGAAGGGAACATTAAGTAAAATGTGTATGGAGATCCCGCGCGGGAAGGGAGACGCATGATGAAAGTAGTCTAGAGACTGAACACGATGGCCACTCAATACCCCTATTACAAACCACAGCACCCAAAAGGAGAGAGAGAACAAATGGGAATACCCTGCCACAGAGCAGGGTGGGGTGTGGGGGATGGGACTGGGGGGGTGGGAGGGATACTGGGTTCATTGGTGATGGAGAATGGACACTGGTGGAGGGATGGCCTCTCAAACATTGTATGATGGAAACACAAGCGCGAAAATGTATACGTCTGTAACTGTACCCTCACGGTGACTCACTAATTAATAAATAAATAAATAAAGATTAAAAAATCAATAAAGTTGATGTTGTTTATCCCTGTCCCCTTTCACATCAGCCCCTATGGCTAACATGTCATCCTATTAGCATACAGAATGGCTCCTATAGTTTGTCCATAAAATGGAAGGAAATTTGACAAGAGAATATTTTGTCATCTCAGGTATGACAGTAGCCTCCTAGATGCCTTTCCCCATGGCTAGGCTCTAATTTCTTTGATTTGATTTGGTGCAGTTATTTGAGTCATCTCTGATGTGTAATTGTGCAAATGTAATTTACTGCTCCAAATTAATGAATCCCCTTCCCCCATTGTCCTTTCATCAAGGGCAAGTTCCTTAGTTTGACACTTGTTTTTCTTTAGTTTAGATTTCTTCCAGTTTTTATTTAGACCCTGTTACTTGTAATACTGTTAATATTAATGATTCAGGCATGCAGTGTTTCAAAGCACACCCGCTACCAGTGTATTAATGTTCCGTACCAATGCCCCCAGGTTTCTCGCGCCCACCCACATTCTTACCAAACTCAGTTCTGCAGACCTACTGCCAGTGGCTGGAACACCTGGCTATTTTTAATTTTCTTGACTATGTTCATTTATGACAAAGCCCATTCTGTATTTCCCCTCTCCCTACTGGCTGACTTCTCTCAGCGTGAAGCCTCTAGTTCCATCCACCAGAGCAGCAAATTGTAGGACTTTACCTTATAGGTGAATAGTTTTCCAATGTGTATGTGTCTGTATGAGAGAGAGGCTGGGGGGAAGGAGAGTGTGTCTTATCCACTCATTTGATTTTAAGACATTGGGGTATTTCTAGATCTTGGTTGTTGTGACTTGTGCTGCAATCATATCTCTTGGAAATATAATTTTTGCGATCTTGGGGTAGATGTCAAGAAGTGAAGTTTTGGGTCAAAAGGAAGCTCATTTTTCTAGCAATCTCTCTACTACTTTATCATAGAGGCTGAACCAAATGACATTCCCACAAGAGTGAATGACGGTTCCTTTCCCCCACATCCCAATCAACACTGGTTGTTTTTGCTCTTTTTTGATGTAGGTCATTCTCACTGGTATGAAGTTATAACTCGTTGTTGTTTTGATTTGCAGTTTCCTGATGAAAAGTGATAAGGATGTACTTTTTCATAAACCTATGGTCCATCCATATGTGCCTTCACATACGGAGAGTTACAAATGAGTGTCTCACAATTCCAGTTGTGAAATTGAAATGTGCTGTGGAGATTACAAACTATTGATGTCTGGATCCCATTATATATGTATATATATATATATATATATAGCTTTGTTTTTGTTTTTGAGCCACACCAGGCAATACCCATTGATGACTCCTGCCTCTGTACTCAGGAATTACTCCTGGTGGTGCTCAGGGAACCATATGAGATGCCGGGATAGAACCCAGGTTGGTCACATACAACACAAACACCCTACCAGCTATATTATCTCTTGGGTTTCTCCAAGAGGTTATTTCCCTGGTCTGGGGAGTGTGTATGTTAGGTTTCTTAAAAGCTTCCTGAGTATTTGTTCTAAAGTTTCCCCAGACCGAATCACACCTTTTTTCGCACAGCAGACAGGTTTCCAAAATTAATGTTTGCAGTAATTGCGTTGTTGCAAAAGCAGATGATCCATCTTGTCTGGGCTCAATCTGGGCTCAGCTGAGATTCTGCATTTCTGCAAGTAGCTGCTAGTCCCCACTGGGGTTAGCAAAAAGGTAAACTGAGCAATTGAAGCTCTAGGGCCACATTTTCTCTCTTCCTCTGTCTCAAGATATAGTGTGGAAGTGTTCAGCAAATCTTTGAAGCTAAATTGCATAAAGTAATCAGAAAAAGCTATGAAAAGGTAAATTTTTCATATTGTTTGACATCCATATGAGTTTAGGTCTGTCTCCTTTGGGAACTTATCTTTAGCCACAATCAACAGCCAACATTTCATTCATTCATTAATTCCCTCATTCTTTTGACCACTATTTCCTAGATGCCGCTCATGGGCATTATGATTAATAAACTATGACTGCGCTCCATCTCAGTTTTTCATATTGAGGGGATAAACCTCTAGGCTGGTAATTTATAGATGTTCTGTGCAAGAACCAGGTGGTTAATTCCAATCTGTTTTACTTTTGTCAAATGCAAACTAAGGGTATTTTGGCAATGCTAATTTATTAGAAAATGCCGTGAAAGTGCTATTCTCAAAGTTGTCTCAAAATGGCAGCAAGTTTTCAGCCCACAGTGGTCCGTGGACCCCTCTTCACGTACCACAGATCTAGGTTTCTCTCAAACATAGTGGGATCCAGGGACGAGCAGCAGTCAGCATCCCTGGTGACTTCTCAAGCATTGAGGTACTCATCTGCACCCTAGGTGCACTGAATCCAAATGTGCAGTGCTTTTTTGTACTCAGCGGTACACAGGCGCACACAGTGCCTCCACAGAGGTACTTACCCATAGTTGCAAGTTAGATCCACCAGGAGCTCCAGAAAATTCCAACCTTTCCTCTAGACAATATAAAATGTCTTGGTGACACCTAAGCATCAGTGTTTTAATTGATTTTTATAGATCCCTGGTGACTATGACATGTAGCCCAAAGTGAGATCCGGAGCTGAGTAAGACTGGAATTGTGAGATTCTGGAAAGCAATCACGCCATTTCTCTAAATCAAATCAACCTAAGTTCCCAGAGACCTATGAGCTACTCCCTTCCCTTGGCTTAGGAATCTCAGGACCAAATATAGCACATTGCTTAGTGGGCAGTCATAGGAAGACTCTTTCTCCCAGTGCTTTTCTATTTTGTTTGGCATAACAATTGGGAACATTGGACAATACATCTTTATAATGTAGACATAGTAAAATGTAAATGTGGTTTTAAGTCAAAGGTTGTTTCTTTCATTGACAGCTCTTCATTCTCTTGACTCTTTTTTCTAATAGCTAAGTCTGCCTCCAGGAAAATATCTAGACAGATTATTTCTCTGTCTCTCTCTTTATCTCTCTGTCTGTCTCTGATTTTTGGACTACATCTAGAAGTTCTCAGGGCTTCCTCTTGGGTCTGTGCTTAGGGCTGACTCTTTTTTTTAAAAAAATATTTTATTGAATCACCATGAAAAAAAGAATGAAAAAAATTACAAAGCTTTCAGGTTTAAGTCACAGTCAAATACTGATTAAACCCCCATCCCTTCACCAGTGCACATGTTCCACCACCAAGAACCCCAATACACCCCCCTCCCACCCCACCCCCCATCTAAGTAGCTAATGATATTCCCTTTATTCTCTATAAACTTTGAGTACATTCCATATTTCCATACAGAACTCACTATTATTGATTGGAAAATTTCCCCAACAATCAGGCCTGTAGAATAGGCATCATCTAATAATTTCCCTTCATTGCTGAGAGTGAAGACTTTGAGTTTTGGGTTTCCAATATTTTAGCTCAGTTCACAGTCAAAATGGATGGCTGCAAGAATCCGCTCTGGTGCCAAAATGGGTTAGGAGACCTCAGGATCACAGTCTTTAGGCGCGGAGGGTCTGCTTCTCGTGCCGTGGCTCCGGGTCATCTCTGGGCGGAAGGCGCGCCAGGAACGCCCACCTCCCAGGACCACCTACAGGCCACGTCACTTAAGAAAGTCCTACCTCCGGGTTGAGGGGTCTTAGAGGGTGGCTCTCACCACGTGGGCGCTGCCGCTGCCACCATTTTCACTCAGAAAAATGGGGTGGAGAGGGAAAAATCCCTCCCCGGGCTGCACGAGGTTGTAGCTCAGTTCACAGTCAAAATGCATGGCTGCAAAAATCCGCTCTGGTGCCAAAATGGGTTAGGAGACCTCAGGATCACAGTCTTTAGGCTCGGAGGGTCTGCTTCTCGTGCCACAGCTCCGGGTCATCCGTGAGGGCTGACTCTTGTTGGGCCATTGGGGACTAGACGCAATGCCAGGGTTCAAACCTGGGCGGGACATGTGAAAGACAGGTGGCTTACCCACTGTACTGTCTCTCCACTGACCCCAAATACTCTTTTTGTCAGCCTTTCTTGCAGCTTAGAAATGGTCCTATGACCCAGGTCCCAGTAAGACATAAGATGATACATGAGGCTGACACCCAAGGACAGTACATACAAGGGCCAGGGGGATTGCCCCATAGCTGGAAGGCTGCTTCATGAGCAGAGGGGAGAAGGCAGATGCAATAGAGAAGGGATCACTAAGAAAATGATGGCTGGAGGAACCAGTTGGGATGGGCGATGCATGCCGAAAGTAGATAATGGCCCAAACATGATGACCTCTCAGTGTCTGTGTTGCAAGCTATAATGCCGAAAAGTAGAGAGAGTGTGGTGAATATTGTCTGCCATAGAGGTAGGGGGAGGGTGGGAAAAGGGGGTATACCCGGGATATTGGTGGTGGGGAATGTGCACTGGTGGAGGGATGGGTGTTTGATCATTGTGAGATTGTAACCCAAACATGAAAGCTTGTAACTATCTCACGGTGATTCAATAAAATTTTTAAAAATTTTAAAAAGACAAGGTGATAAGTGGCAAAGGCTACTTTAGGTCTTTGTGATGCTCACTTCTTTGAGGTTCGCATTTAAGTTTTTGGTTTTGGTGCCATACCCAACTATACTCAAGGTTTACAGCTGGTTATGCACTCATGAATCACTCGTCTGATGCTCTGGAGATATGAGGTTCAGGGGATTGGAACCAGGTCAGCCACATACAAGGCCAGTGCCTTAACAAGTGTACGATCTCATGGTTTCCTTATTTGGAGTTTAGAGTGTCTCTGTTTATGCTTCTGTAAGCTCAGATTGATCAGTGAGTCAATTGGTGAATCCAAGCAAAGGGACTGGAGAACTATGTCCACTGCAGTATCTTCCTCCATGGCTCATGCACCAGCTGCTCGACATTCAGAATCCCCAGCCCAATTCAGACCAAGCAGTGTCAGCAGATCTTCTAGGTGCTTCCTCAGCATGTGATGTTTGAAAGATGGTGACTTGCTAGAGACAGGATTTTCTCTTTGCCCCTTGCGCTTCCCCTGACCTTCTGCTGCTGAGAATGACAGTCTTGCTGCAAAGGGAAGGCCAACAGCCTTCATTCACATTCTTGACTGGGGTACTCGAGCATCAGTTTTCACACTGCAGTGGCTCTCTGTAACATGTGCTCTTGGAAAGTCACTACCTAGATGCCATCATGTAAAGCCACAAGCTATTTTTAAGTTTTCTGGACGAGCCTAAGTTTCTGCTGGCCAAACAACTCCAAAGAATGTGAGGCCCAGTGCATCTTAGCTTTCCTTGTAGGCCTTGCTTTTTCAGAACTGTTCTGCATTTTTTTCACCAAGTTGATTTTCTAAGACATGCCATATTGCCCAGTGCTATTCTGTCCAGGAACTGCAATCCTAAATAGATTTGCTCTATCACATTTTCTCCAGGGGTCATCTCTATTTCGAATTTTTCTTTTCAGTTCAGGATGAGCATTGGCCTTGGACATGGAAAAGAGGTGGAGTGGTGCAGGGTCCTTGGGTTTTGTGAGAGAATTTTGAAAGCTGCTGGGAAGGGACTTATAAGTAAGCAGGCAGCCACCTGAGATAGTCCAAGGACATGAACCGAGCGAGTGTGAAAAATAAACAGCAACACATGGCTCTTCAAAGCAAAGAAATGGCCTTGGATGAAGGAAATTACTTAAGTCGAATAGAATGAGCTAAAAGTGGTTTCCAAATGTGCTTCTTTACCCCTTGCCTTATAATCCTCAGAACACAGAATGACGGATGGAACTCAGACAAGAACAGATGTGCGCCTCAGTTTCTTGCTGCCCTGATCCTCACTCATTTCTACTTGATAGTCTTAACAGACACAGACGGGAAGAATTCTTGATACCATGGTGAAATTCTGCCCCCTATGATCATTCAATAGGGCTTGTTTGATGGAGAAAGGTATTTACATAGTTAGTCATTTTGTATTGAAAATCCAATAAGGGATGAACATTAGGGTTATAAATAACAATAAAAATATATAAGATATTATCCTAGAGTATAAAACATGAGCCAAATATAAATCAGGAGCCCCACAGAAAACAATAAAATGACTCTTAAATCATAGCTCACTTCTTCAACCCCCCACTAGAGGTAGGCTCATTTTTCATAGTTTTCTTCATTATTTTGAAGGGAGGCCAGCAGGTCAGCTGCAGGGCAGTCTAAGTGGCTTCATTCCTGTGTATCCAGATGGGCGGCCCGTGTTTAACTTCTTAAATTGAGAATTCTTGTGTTCGTTTGTGAAAGTATGATCCATTTGTGTTTTGTTCGAGCTGACAACTTGAAACTCGTATGAAACATGTAGCTTATGGGATACTCCGTGACTTATATGTGAATGAGCATTTCATCACACAACTTCAGGCTTTACCTTGACCCAACAAAGGTTCACAGTATTTGGAGCAACTTTTAATTTTTTATTTATTTATTTATTTATTTATTTATTTATTTATTTATTTATTTATTTTTAATTTTAAATTTTTTATTGAGTCACCATGTGGAAAGTTACAAAGTTTTCAGGTTTAAATCTCAGTTATACAATGCTCGAACACCCATCCCTTCACCAGTGCACATATTCCACCACCAAGAATCCCAGTATAGCTCCACCCCGAACCCCCACACCCCTAACCCCCCCACGCCCCTAGCCCCCCACCCTTAGACCCCCGCCTGTGTAACTAATAACTTCCACTTTACTTTCACTTTGATTGCATTCAATATTTCAACAAAACTCACTATTATTGTTTGGAGAGTCTCTTGGAGCAACTTTTTAGAATTAAATATTTAGTCCTGTTTGAGAGCTGCTGGGTTTAAGATGCAAAATATCATTTCCTCAAAATCTCAGCTTGAAATCAAGACTCAAGTTAGGATATCCATCTCACCCTCATGCTTAGACTTTTATTTTATTTTATTTTAATTTTTTTTTGCTTTTCGGGTCACGCCTGGCGATGCACAGGGATACTCGTGGCTTTGCACTCAGGAACTACTCCTGGCGGTACTCAGGGGACCATATGGGGTGCTGGGAATTGAGCCCCGGTGAGCCATGTGCAAGGCAAATGCCCTACCCGCTGTGCTATCGCTCCAGCCCCCATGATTAGGCTTTTAAAATTTGTCATGTGCACAATTTTGTAATCTAAAAGTCATAGTGATGGACTGTGTTGAAATCCAAATCTGAGAGCTTCAGTTCCTAGGGTGCAAAAATTTGCCATAAATTGATAGTCACTGACAACCACAAGGCATGGATTAAAGGTCTCCCAAATAAAAATACACAAATATGAGGACAAAATTTAAAACATAAACTTTGCATCTACGTGAAAGTTTTAAAATATTTTTAAGTATTATTGAAATCAATGAAGTTCGTTTTCCTTCTAATATTCACAAATACAAGAGGTCAACGTTGAACGGCGTTATTATTTGGAGACTTTTAGTACTCATTTGTCAAACAGGTTTTTGCTTATTCCTCAGAATGGTATGCTAGAAGCTTTGGCCTTTTGTACTTGCCAGGAAACATCCCTTATTATTATGGACCTTTTCCGTTCCCTTAGTTATTTAGTTTTAATTTTTTGTGCTTTTTGAGCCATACCCAGTGGTACTCAGGACTTACTTCTAGCTCTGTGTTTAGGGATCACTCCTGGTGGAGCTTGGGGGATCATATGCGGTGCCAGTGGTCAATCCTGGGTCTGCTACATGCAAAGCAAGGCCTCTACCTGCTACATTATCTCTTTAGCCCATACCTTTGTTTCATATGTGAGGCAATTAGAAGAGAAAGTCAGTAGGATATTCCAAGTGGAGGAACAGGTGAAAATTTTGTCAGTGGAGTGCCAAAGCATGAGACAAAAGGGCCAACCAGTAGAAAGAGGGCCACAGGAATGAAACAAAGTCGAAAGGGGTCCATGGTTAAGATATGATCAAAAACCACTGCTCTTGTTTACACCAAGGTCTCCAGTGGCAGAATTTAAGTAATCAGGAGCTATCCACATACTTTTTGTGGGAAGTTTCAGAGTGATGAGGTAATTAAATTTATAATTTAATTTTTAAAATTAAACTATAATTTTAAAAACTAGATTTCGGTTGTTTGTTTCTTAGAGATAATGTTTTACTTTCTTCCAAATCATTTCAGTTCTATTGGAAAACTTGCATCATGTAAGCCTCGCATAAAATACTTAGCGTTTCCTCTATCTACTGAAATGTTTGATCTCTTACTCTTGTATAGGCACAGACTGGTAGAGAGTTTGTTCCTTTACCGTTCAGAAATCACACACTTCAATTGATCTGATGTCTGTGTGCAAATAATGTTTCCCAGATAACCGATAATACTGGGGTTGATTCTCGCTCAAAACAAATAGAAAGGAAAATGGACTGAACCAACCTTGTCCAGTTAGGGTGTAGACTTGTTCTTGGTGTTAATTTTAAAATGAAAAGCAATACCCACCCTCTAGGGCTGGTGAGAACAATTGGTTGTATTCTTAATGCCACTCCATGTTTTGGCACATTTTAAACATTTGCCACATAGCCTACACGTGGGACACTTAATACTTTCAGCCAAAGTCTTTCCAGTGGAACTTTACCCATACATGGCTGTTAAGCATTCAAACATTTTGTGTTCTTTTCAGTAAACATTAACTAAGGACTGGAAAGCTAGGGCACCAGGTGACGTGATTGCCTTGAATGTATCCGGCCTGGGTTCAGTTCCCGGCAGCACATATGGACCTCTAGGCCTTGCTAGGAGTGATCCCTGAGTAGAGAGTGAGGCTTAAGCCCTGATCACCACTGGGTGTGGCTCAAAGCAAAACCTAATGAACATTAACTAGACTCATATACATCTTCTGCTGCTCATTAAAAAAATACCTCACTCATTTTGTCATTATCTTTTGCACAGACAGTGCATCTTTTCTAAGTTGTCTGTTCACACACACACACACAAATGTCTAAAAGTCCATCAAAATCCAACCCATAGACAGAGCCAGCCCATAGATAAAAAAAGTGGCCTTTAGGAGCTCAAAGACAGAACTTCATCAAATACTGGGTTACACGTGATATGGTTTTGGCACTAAGGGGAATTTTTGGTTTCTTTTTGTTTTGGGCCTCATCATCACCTGTGGTGGCATTCAGGGGACCATAAGGGATGCTGGGGATCAAATACCCTATACACTGGACTGTAAATCTGGCCTCTGTTTTAGCACTGAAGTGATTTTTTTCCTTTTGGGTCACACCTGGTGATGCACAGGGATCATTCCTGGCTCTGCACTCAGGAATTACCCCTGGTGGTGCTCAGGGGACCATATGGGATGCTGGGAATCGAACCTGGGTCGGCTGTATGCAAGGCAAATGCCTTACCCGCTGTAGCACTGAAGTGATTTTTAAAAATTCTTAGTCTTGTGTCTAAGTGCCATCTTTAGACATAGGCTGCCTTAGGTGTATATTTGGCTGTGTCACTCACTTTCGACATTGCAGGCTTTTCATTTGTTGAAGTATCATAGTTGGGGAAGATAACATGCATGGGAGTGGTTAGCATACTGAGATAATTTGGGCAGAATATTTCTGCCTTGCCTAAACTGTTGATGCTAGTAGATTTGGATTATTCCGTACACAGTAGGATGCTGATTAGCCTCGATGATTTCTACTTCCTAGTTGCCAGTAGTGCTTCTCTTCACTCACTTTTGGTGACCAAAAATGCCTCAAGGCATTGCCAATATCTTCTATGGAGTCAAATCACCCAGGGTGTCAACCAGTGCTCCTGTCCCCTCTTTTGATAAAGCAAAGACATTCTACAACTCAGAAGAGATGGAAATTTGATATCATTCAATTCCATAAACTTACTTGAATTGAGAAGCTGGTTAAAGCATAAGTATTCCCAAGGAATTTAAATTTAAACTCTAAATTTAAATATCTGCTAGATTCCTTGCCCCCTGAAGTTCTGGTGATAACTGAAGTGCCATTCCCATGGGAACACCAGCAAAATTTCTTAGGTCATTTGCTGACCTCCCATTTATTTGTGTTACAAGTAGTTTTTGCCTTTCTTTTATACTACCTCCCCCAATTTATGTTTTTTCTTACTTGAAAGGGACTCTTCCTATTCACATGTCTTGTATCTACCTGTGTGCCCCCTTATGGTAAAGAAGCTGCTTGCTAAGAAGGTTATTCCGTGCCAGCTGATCCTTAGGGCTGGCCTAGAGTGTTTTCTAAGATGGTATCTCAGGTCCATAGACTCTTCTAAGTCAGAAGGAGTCTTTTCCTGCCAACTTTCAATTCAGGTTTCAAACATGGAATACCATGTTTTTGGGGGGTGAAATGAGAGGAAGGAGAAGGAGCAAAGCTGTTTTTAAGAATTCTCGCGTCAGGCTCTTCCTTCCATTGTGCTTTTCTGACGACCAAGTCCTAAGCCCAGACTCATCTTGGCAGATTGCTTGAACTAAAGAGCTGGGGATAGCGGTCTGGCATGATTTAGCCATAAACTATGGAAGTTTCTCACACCCCTCACTTATCTCACTCTCATTTTCCATCCTCTGATTCCATGGTCATGAGGACTGGATCCTAATGAATTAGCTGACAGAAATAGAATTTATTGAGTTGCAGTGTCTTCTGTCTTTGGGGGAGAAAAGAACAGTTGTATTTTCCCAACTGTTATTTATAGCTGTCAAACTCAAACACCTTCTGCATCTATATGTGGCAAAACACAACCTGAGAAGATAGAGATCATTCTCCAAACACTTATCATTCCTATTCCAGGACACCATGCTGATGTGTCTTCAGTTCAGTTCTAGCTTACATTTTGAAAACCACTTACATGTATGATGTTTGAATAAGTTACTTTGCTTGTAGAAAGAACTATGTCCTTACCTGTATTTGTTAGCAAAAGACCCCAAGGGGACTTTTGCTTTTATGATGAAAGGCCAGAGGTAAAAACAGCATCAGTGTTGGTTTTGCAGCAACCTTGCTTAATTCCTTTCCTGGGAAGTTCTTTCTCCATGCTGTGGATTTTGATCAAATACTGCCTTCATTATATGATGGTGCTAGTTAAGGGCTTCTGTGATATTTGGTATGATTTGGCAAGTTATGTTGAGGGGGATTGGATTATTTCTCTTTGGTGTTTGGGGACACAAACAGTGTTCCATGCAAAAAATTTTAATTGCTCCTTTATTCCATTTCAGCTTCTGAAAGTTTTTTTTTTATAAGAATGCCTTACTTTTGTATAGCAAGGGATACAAAAAATCTACTAGGCAATTTCTCCTCATGATAACATTATATAGGTGGCCTCTTCTTCTTCCTCCCACTCCTCTACATCCTCCTTCTCCACCTCCTCCTATTCCTCCTCTGCCTCCTCTTCCTCCTCCTCACCTACCTCCTCCTCCTCCACCTCCTCCTCTTCCTCATCTGCCTCCTATTCCTTCTCCTTCTCCACCTCCTTCTCCTCCTCCTCCTCCACTTCTTTCTCCTCATCCTCTTTTTCCTTCTCCTCTTCCTCTTCTTCCTCCCCCCTCGTCCAAGAAAACTGAGGCACAGAGAGTAACTTGGCAACCGAAATACTGCTAGTAATGGGTGGCACCAGGTGTCAGATTTACTCGGCAACTACCAGCTGTGCTAAGTCATGGATGACAAGCTAAATAAGAAGTCTGTAGTATTGCCAGGGAGTTGTCTAAATTGTTAATCCTGTGATGTAGTACCTTTCGTGTTTCTGTATTTTTGATGATTTGATAGCTGGGTTCTTGGTTAGACTGCTGGACGAAAATATCCCTTACAGAGTTAACCTGTTCCTGGAGCTAGTGTTTCCGAGCTGCAAGAGGAACCATTCCCACGTGAGTCAGCCAGTGCAGTGCACTCAACAACTGCCTCTAATATTGCGGTTCACACTCTCAACCACAGTCCCTGTTCTGGCCATCAGTGTGTTGGCCAGATAGCTAATATTGGGTAAAAAACAGCACCTACATCCCGTAGTTTGTGGAAGTTATTCAAAGCAGCCACCTCTGAGTTCTCTAAGCCTGCCTGGATGATTTCCTCATTTGGAAATGAGAACATGCGACTTTGCCCACATCTCCTTCCTCTTCTGCCTCCTGGCCTAGCCTCCTTCCTCATATGGTCTTGGGTGGCCTGGTGTGCCCATGTCTCTTGGTAGCTGTGAAGAACGTGTTCTTTCTCAGGGGTAGTTGTTTTCCTGACTTGAGTAATGACAGTGTGTGTGTGCCCGTGCAGGTGTAGCCGAGAGGGAGCCCAACTGGACACACTAGAAGGCCCCTCAGAGCTATGCAGCCAAATGCAGTTGTTCTGCCATTTGGTCCACAGCGGCTGTTTTTCTCTACTTTGTGTGCATGTAACAGCTAACTTGCAGCCACAACATAGAAATATCGTTTCTAGAAATATTGTTTCAACAGGACCACTCATGAACAGCTTGCGACACCATGTAATTGCTTTGTCCCCTTGTTACTTGAATGAAGTATGTGCTTCCTTTAAAGAAATTTTCTTCTTTAAAAATGAGGTCATGAACTTTGCATATAAGTGGATCGGCCTGGAAAGTATCATGCTAAGTGAAATGAGTCAGAGAGAGAGAGAGAGACAGACATAGAAAGATTGCACTCATCTGTGGAATATAGAATAACACAGTAGGAGACTAACACCCAAGAATAGTAGAAATAAGTCCCAGGAGGTTGACTCCATGGCTTGGAAGCTGGCCTCACATTCTGGAAAGAGGGCAGCTCAGATAGAGAAGGGAACACCAAGTAAAATGTGGTTGGAGGCCACTTGGGGGAAGGGTTATGCTTGCTGAATGTAGACTAGAGACTGAACGCAATGGTCACTCAACACCTTTATTGCAAACCACAACACCTAATTAGAGAGAGAGAACAAAAGGAAATACCCTGCCACAGTGGCAGGGTGGGGTGGGGGGAGATGGGATTGCGGGGGGTGGGAGGGATGCTGGGTTTATTGGTGGTGGAGAATGGGCACTGGTGAAGGGATGGGTTCTCGAACTTTGTACAAGGGAAACATGAGCATGAAAATGTATAAATCTGTAACTGTACACTCACGGTGATTCACTAATTAAAAATAATTTAAAAAATAAAATAAAATAAAAAAGAAATTTTCTTATTTAGAATTTTCTGTGTGTCCCCTCAGACTCTTTTTGGAATCAAGTAGCCAACTCCAGGAATAAACTTAGTGATGGCTCCTAGATAATAACTGGTCACTTTTGGAACTCCACAAGTGGTTTCAAAGACTTAAAATTTTTGCTTTTGGGGTCACACCCGGGGAAGCACAGGAGTTACTCCTGGCTCTGCACTCAGGAATTACCCCTGGAAGTGCTCAGGGGACCATATGGAGTGATGGGAATCGAACCCGGGTCAGCCATGTGCAAGCTAAATGCCATATCTGCTGTGCTATCATTCCAGCTCTCATTTTTTAATTGAATATCCATGAGAAATACCATCACAAAGCTGTTTGTGAATGGAAGCTGTGATTGGAGCTGTTGTGATTGGAAGTCATTTAGTTGTAAAATGTTACCTGTCCTCTGGATCATTTTATTTGTGGAGCCCCCTACTTCCAAAAGGTGATCATGTACTATGATTGCTGCAAAGAATATTCTAGAACCGAGCAAAAGAATAGGAGGAAATTTGAAGACTAATTTTAGACCCTCAATCGGACTCCTGGGTCTCTAATACTATGGTATTGATACCCACAGTATGTTTTCTAATGTAATTCTTTTTAATATTGCATTTATTGAGGATTTCCCTTAGGGTCTCATTTGTTTAAGACCTAACTGGTCTAACCGGTCTACTTATTTATCTCCATTAAAGTGTAAATTTTCATTCTATATAGGTTAAATAGATCTGCTTATAGACTCAGTATGGAACTAGATTGCTGGGAGCATGGAAGTACTACATAGTAGTACTACGATCGAGACCCGTGCTTTTCTCCAGACAAAGGATAAAGTCATGCTCCCTTCTGTACCTTCAACAAATAAAACACTACTAGGCAGCAATTAGCCACTTATTGGATGAACTTTATTTCTTGACATTAATCACGTATGCTGGTCCAGAAGTGGAAGTTGTGGTCTGGGTCTCTGGGAAACATTTCCTAAGAGAATAGCAAGAGGGTATGTCCCCTCCAAGTATCTGGCTGTGTGTCCATATGGATGGCTAAGGGATCATCTGTTCAGCAGAATAGGCAGGTCTACACAGGCCCAGAAAAACTGTCCTTCTTGTAATAAATGGACTAGTTTTAAATTGAATTCATAGTAATGAAGCAACTTTCTTAGGAAAATTCTGCCAAGAAAGTTCAGTCATATTGCTGACTTTCTAAATTTGCTGTGGTGAGTAAGTTGGTTACACCAATGACTATTTCTCATGCAATTTAAGAGTAAATTCAAGAGTAAATCAGCAGCTCTACACTGAGGATGAATTTTCAGTGTCTGGAGACATTTTTTGGCTGTCCCAAATTATTGAGCCCTATTGGTGGAGGCCAGGGATACTATTAAATATACCACTAGGCATATCAATAATTATCTCTCTTTAAGTGTCACTAGTGTTGTTTGAGAAATCCTGATCTTTATTTGCACAGAGCAATTTGAATGGCTTCCAGAAATTTATACTAAAATGTTCGTGTTCAAAGTATCAAGAAATGCAAAAATTAGTTTTAAAATGAAGCCCTTTTATATTTAAAAAATGAGAATCTTCTGAAAGACCACAACTGGTTTCTATTTTCCAAAGTCTTACATTTTAAAAACTTTTTTTTCAGTGTTTATTGAATCTTCCCACTGAAACGATACAAAACTCAAGAGAAATTCTGCCATGGATTATTATTTTATGTATTCCAGGATTAGTTCTTATTAAGTAGAGCAAAAACGTTACAAAATATTAAGTTCTCCTGAAATGTTCACCAAAAAAAGATATTCTAGGTCTCCTATCTGGGTAATTGGTTCTTTCTGGGTACAGCTTGTGTTGCTCTTCTCCTAGAGATAAATTTTATTGGGAGGTGCTTAACTGTGAAAGGCTAGAAAAAGCAAAGAAAAATATAATTCAAGATCGCAAAGTCCCTTTTTACTACCAGATTTGACTGTGTTTGGATCCCTTAAACACAAGACTAGCATCGTCCGATAGTTCCAGATGTCTCGTATTAGAAGACATTTCCAAAGACTGAATGTTTCTCTCAAATGATCTCCAAGCCCATTCCAGGTACTTTTAAATTCTTAAAAATATGAAAGATATTATATTATTATCATGCTAGAGTTTATTTTTCGCTTTTCTTTGTGTATACTTTGAACCATAGAGAACTTATAAGCAAGAACTCTGTATTTTTTAGAAATTAAAAGACAGGCTTAGAGAATGATCTCTTTCTGACAAAAAAGATAATCTGAATTGTTTCTAATTAACTCTGACTTTATAGTAGTTTATTGAGTCATTTGGTACTCAAAGTATAGTCTGGGGAACCCTGGCAGGCTCCTGAGTTGCAGGAGTTCTTTGAGGTCAAAATTATTTTCATTATAATATAAAGACTTTATGTATTTTTAGTTTCATTCTCTCAGGAGTACAGTGGAATTTTCCAGAGATCAAATTTTGTGTGATGCCGTCACCATGCTGGCCGTTAATGGAATGTATGCTTTAGGTTTGAAAACGTTTTCAGTTTTAATTGCTAATTCTATAAAGAGCAATTAATTTAAGTGACAGAAACCTATGTATTTGGAGCCTCTAATGATTTCTACAGTTTTAAGGAGTCTTTCATAGTCAGCTACAAGAACCAATCCTTCAGTGAGTGATAGGGAACGTGAATCATGTCTACCCCAAATTCAGGGATCTCCAGATATTTTAAATATTACAGCTACAGTATGAGCAATAGCACCGGCAACTGCATTCTGTAGAGAGTTTGTCAGAAGCAGAAGCAGTTTCTGAGTTCTTGTTTCAAATCTTGACTGTGGAAATCTCAGCTTTGCTGTCATTTGGAGACGGAGCACTGTCCTGTGTATTGTAGTGTGTTTAGCTGTATTCCTCGTGACAGCAGCAGCCTCCAGCTATGACAGCATAGTTATTTCCAAATGTCCCCTGGGTGGAAAGACAGTTTTCTGTTGTTGCAACAGGATATTTCTGCTTACATCCCATTGTTCAGAAGGTAGTCACTTGGCCATTCCTAACTATGAAAGAGACTGCACGGCCGATTATTTGTTTGCAGTTGACACTCTGCTAGATAAAAGCATAACCTCCTTATCGTGAGAGGCAACTCTGAATACTCAGAGCTTGTATGAGAATTCAGGCATCCAATGTTTGAACATTTAAAACAAAGTAAGCTACTGGGTTTTGCTGAGGTATTTATATTTATGTCTGGATCCAGAAATCTGGAGACTCCTCAGATAAAAATGTTTAACAGGTAATCTTCTTTTATGCGAATTCCTGTTATGGACTTACTTAGGGGGAGTTCAAATATACTCTTTTTCCTCAACAGATATTGCATGGTACAAAATCCGAGTTCAGAAATAAAGATAGAATCAGTCTCCAGATGCTTTGTTGTCTTCCATTCAGATTTCAGTTCAGAAATATGTTTATTTTTGGTGTACAGTTTTCATGCCACAAGTGAAATTGTAGCTTTCGGGAGGCTATATAATCTGTGTGGATGATCAGTGTTCATGAAGGAGCAAGTTACTTATCTTTTAATGCAAGTTAGTATGATGCAGGTGGGGTCCTCCATGAAGCAGAATCTGAGATCGGGATTTAGTTTAAGGAGGTTAATTTGTAGGGTCTGACTGGAGGAATAGGAAGAAAGGACTCCAATAAGTCCACTATGTAAGAAATTTTGCACGAGGCAGTCATGCTGCATTCTCATTCGGGAGACATCTGAATCATGTAATTAACCTGCTGAGGGTCAAGGAAGCTGGATAAATGGTCTTTATCCTTCAACTCCCCTGCACAGTGGGCTCAGGGCCACCATTCAGGAGCATGAGCTCTGTCCTCAGGCCAGGAGAAAACCCTAAAGATGAGGATCGCATGGGTGTTTGGGAGGCAGTCAGTTGTGTGTAATAGAACTTTAAATGTGGAAAGGTTAAATATCTCTGAGTCATTTAATTGGATGCTCGTTTGGCTGGGTTAAATCCCATGAGCAGACCCACCAGCCTTGTTGTATGCATTGTGTGGGATTATTGACTGTGATTAAGCAAAAGGAAACCAGCAGAGTCACGACCTCTGAAGGCTGCATGCACCAGAGCACTGGCAAAGTGAAAAAGAGGCACAGATTTAATCAAACTGATGGTCAGGAAGACTTTTCCCCAAAATCTATGGAGTGAGTCACAATGCGGTGACTTTGATGGGGTGAAGAATTTGGAGAGAATTGGCGAAGTCAGACCAATGTCCTTAAAGATTCTATTTAAAGGATATCAGAGCTTTCAAGTAGTGGTGAGAAAGGCCCTGAGGTGGGTATTGAGTCCTTCCGGGTCAGCAAGAATCTTGATATTTTGAACATGAGTAAACCAAAGCTAAACCCAGACACCAGTTGAGTCCATATGATTTGCAGAGTATGACGCTATAGTTCGCTGCCTTATCTTGTTCCATAGAAAAGCCAAGCAATTTACTCAAAGACGCGGTCTAACTGCCCTGAACCTACATGTGGGTAGAACTGATTCTAGAAAGTATTAGTCGGTGAGCAGAGTGGCCTGGGGATGAGTAAGGATGATGGCAAAATGAAAGTTGTGTTTAAGACCCTCATCTATACCAGCAGCTGGATAGCAGAGGGACTCAGTAAGGACCCTGGTTGCTGCCTGACTTTGGATAGAGAGAATGAAATTGGGCAATGATGACGTTAGCATCACAAAGGAGAAAAGAGCTACCATCATTCCTGTAATTTTATTTCTAGTGCCCCTCAGCGTATTCCAAAAGAAGCGACAGTGATCCATATAGAAACAACTTCAATATCTGATTAAAAATGTAAAGACATTGAGCACTTACAATGTGGCTGCCTTAGAAATTTAAGTATCTTTGCTATATAAATTAAGTGAATAGAATATAGTTTGAAATTAATTTCATATGTTTCCTTTGGGTTTTGTTTTGGGGGGTCACACCCTGCAATGATCAAGGGGTACTCCTGGTTCTGCACTCTATACTTACTCCTGGCTGTGCTCAAGGAACCCTATATTGTGGGTATCAAACCTTGGTCAGCTGTGTGCAAGGCAAGCACCCTACCCTCTGTCCTGTTGCTCTGGCCCCTCCTTACTTTTAAAATATGGCCAATAAAAAATTATAAAGCACAAAGCTGTCTCAGTTGTGATCCACGTTCTAATTTCTTTCTAATAATATCCTGTACCAATGGGCTTCCCTCAGCTAGAAGTAAATTTTTCTCCCAGGGGACATCTATAAGTGTCTGAAAACATTTTCTGTTGTGACAGTTAGAGATAAAAGAGTGCTGTTGTTATCTAATAGGTAGAGGTGGGTGATTTATTAGGAAGTTCATCTCTCCTAAGAAAAATTAACAGCTCTGAATGTCAGTAGTACTAGATTTCACTGTAGATGATGCCAGCAGATTTTGCTCAATTATCTCACTAAACCCCAACAACTTCAAGATAGGCTGAGCAGGTCCCAGTACTAAATGCTATTGCTGTGCTTGCAAAATCCTGTCTCAGAGTTCTTACATGGTCCCAGGATAGCCCACAAGGGCCCACAATGTTAACATGGGTTGAAGCTGAAGGGCTTTCTTTAGAGTTGAGATAGCGCGTGTCTTTGGGCTCATTGGCTGTGAATAGCCACACAGTAAATTAGGCACTTTATATTGATGTTATTTTATTTGTGTCCAGAAAGAATGATTGAGAGGTGGAAAGTATCCTGTTTTATTAATCAAAGTATGGTCCATACAGTTGGACCATACACTTGACTGAGCTATTGCATATCGGGGAGGAGATTCAGAGTGGAATCTCTGTCCTTCACAGAGGAAAAGATGGAAACCCTTAGATAAAGTTCAAGCTTGCTTTCTTTGCATTGAACAACCCATCACCCTAGTCGAGTTCCCATCACTGTTGACCACTTCAACCTTCCAGTACCACAGTCATCTTTCCAGAAGCCCCAAGCCTTCCAATTTTTCTTTAGTTATTCTTAGGAACAGTCCATATTCCTTCTATTAAACTGGAAATGTATCCATTCCTCACCGTTTGTTATTCCTAAGGATGCACAGTGTATTTTGGACTCAGTAGGTTAAGAATATCAGAATGACTGCACCGTGGTACAGGTTTGTCCCAGTTATGCATGGAACTAGCTCTGGAAGATGGATTCCATGCTGGCTCTCTCCTCTGTTAGCCAACTTGAGCAAGTAGTGTTTTACTTATGTAGAATGAAACTCATAACCACGAGGGCGAAAAACACATTTCTAAAACCCAAAGAAATTCAGTATTTTTGGTACCCAGAGCAGGTGGTAAGGACAGAAAGATAAGTGAGACCAGGTCAGCTAAACTTGATTTATTGAAATCAGTTGAGAAGATAAATAAAGAAGACTCAGGAGACTTGAACTTTTGTTTCATTTGGGGGGCCACACTCAGCAGTGGTCGGGGCTTAGTCCTGGCTCTGTGCTCAGGGAACAGTCCTTTTAGGGCTCCAAGGGCCCTTGTGGTGCTGAGGATGGAACCTGGGTCAGCTGCATGCAACCCAAGCGCACTACCCTCTGTTCTATTGGCCCCTGGACTTGAACTTGAAGTGATTATCAAACCAGAAATGGGTTTATTAGAATGAGGCATTTAAGTAGGATGGCATCCGTTGCTCATCGATTTGTTTGAGCGGGCACCAGTAACATCTCTCATTGAGAGACTTATTGTTACTGTTTTTGGCATATCCAATACGCCACGGGTAGCTTGCCAGGCTCTGCCGTGTGGGCTCGATACTCGGTAGCTTGCCGGGCTCTCCGAGAGGGGCAGAGGAATCGAACATGGGTCGGCCGCGTGAAAGGCGAACGCCCTACCGCTGTGCTATTGCTCCAGCCCAGCATGGCATGTTTCATTTAAATATCTTTCACTTAAAATCTACAGATTACCAGTACTTTCTTGGAGGGGTGTTCTAATTTGTCATCTCTCCACCCTGCTCCCTTATAAATATGACTAAACCAGGGTAAAGTGGAAAAATTTGTAGTAATCCTGAAAGCCTTTAGTTTTCAAAGAGGCTCTGGAGTGCCACCTAGTGGAAGTGAGGTGATCAATCCTGCAATGTGTTTTCAAATAAGTTGCTGAGAATTTCTTCTCTTCTGCCACATCGCCCCAACATGAGTTAAATCAGGTTAGTTTAGGTCACTATGAAGCACAAAGCGATATTTTCTTTGAAACCGTCATTATTCTGTCTTCTTAAAATTTACCTGCTATAGCTGCACTCTTCCCCTCTCCCTCCCTCCCCCCCCCCCTTATTTGACTTATCACCGTGTTCCGAAAAGAATGATCTCTGATCGTATTAGCCAAAAGAGTGTCTCTTGCTCGTTTCTGTCACAGCCCAATGAGTGTGTTCCTTGGGATTCAGGGTCCCAGACTCCTCCCACCTTGTAACTCAACCCCACAAGTCCAGAATTCAGAAACTTTGGTTCTCTGAAAACCTGCTCGGATCGTGAATGCTGTCGCTTCTCTAGACTGCGCGGTCAGCCTGTTCCACTCCTGTGATGTGAAAGCAGCTGAAGATTCTGTTTTCGTAGCATGAGTGCAGCTATGTATTTTGGCCAATAGCAACTTACCTGTGGACACTGAGATTTGAACTTATGCAATTACGTGCAGTAAAAGTGTCGAGCCCCCCCCCCGCCCCATACACAAATAATCGTTCTTAACTCATGGGGAGTACAAAATCAGGGGGCAGATCATGGTATACTGGTCCCGGCTGGAGAACCTAGGAACCTTTTCCTTCTCGTAGGAAGTGGAGAAGGAAAGCAGCGCGCCGAAGTTCTTCTGGCTCTCCTGGAAGCAATTGATTCACCATCACTCCTGCTGCCTTATGAAGTCAGGTTCTTCATTGGTTTTCATCGGTATTGAGTTTTATTTTAAGTCTTACAGTTGATATTCTCAGACGATTGTTTATGTTATTGTAATTCCAAAGGAACATGAGTAAGAAATGGCATCAACTAAGGAAGGGTGGAAGAAAGAAGGAAAAAGGGAAAAAAGTACTGAAACAAATTGTAAGTTTAAAGAATCTATGTGTGAACTTTTTTAGAGCGTTTGGCTCTACTTCCACGCATCCACCAAATCCTCTAAACTCTGCCTACCCCAGCATCGTCTCGTGGCAGGTAAGTGCTTTCTTACCATCCGGTAGGATTTGCTTCTTAAATAGGCAATTGTGTCCTTGAACATTTGAAAAGTAGAAGTCATTATTTCCTAGCATCATCTCACAGAAGAAACATTCTAAGTGCTTCTCATATTTGCACGATTTAATTGGACATTATAGTGTCAAGTACTCTATATTAGTCACCGATAAATTTTCTTATATCTTAGTCACTTTCTTGTTTATATAGTGATTGATTCATCTTCAGAAGTGCTAGGAAATCTGCTATTGAAAATCCTGCTGATATCCAGAATTTGTCATATTTTTGGAGAATGTTTTTTTTCTCTTCATGGTCATCTAAGTCTGTTTATCAAAGCCTAATAATGTCATTGGAAATTAAAATGTGTTCAGAGGTATCGTAGCCAAGTAGATGTTATAGTTTCAGTATTGTAATGTAATGAAGACACGCATGATCATGGTAGGTATAATTTTCATATACATGCGAGAAAGTATTTATGCTTTTGTAGACCTAAAGGGAAAATGAAAGGAAATGATTAAAAAGAAAAATGAATATAATGTATATTCCATATTAAGATAGAAAGATATGAAAAAAACAAGATATTCCTATATATTCAAGTAATTTTGGGTTACTTTTTGGATTTTGGATTGATTATATTCAAATAATTTTGGATTAACAAATTTCAAGACAACATTTATTAAATGTGAATGAAATGTGTGGCACAATAGAGATTTTAAAATCAGTCTTATGGCGGGGGAGAGGGGCTGGATCTATAACACAATGGGTAGGGCCTTGCATGCTGCCGACCCAGGTTCAATTCCCAGCATCCCATATAGTCCCCTGAGCACTGCAGGAGTAATTCCTGAGTGCAAAGCCTTGAGTAACCCCTGTGCATTGCCAGGTGTGATAAAAATATCAATCTCATTCACAAAGATTATTCCCTGTCATTTATCATAGTTGACAAATATGAATAAAAGTTGTGTCCTGGGAAGAGAAATGAATGATAGGGACAATGGAACTGGGTACAGTGGAATATCTGCAGGCTAGTGCTCATCCGCAGGTGTGGACAGGATGAAAATCACTGGTCTGATTTCTTGGTTATAAGTGCTGCTCTGTGGATTCGTCGGGGAGGCCAGGTTCTGGTCCTCAAGTGTTAGAAGGTTGAAGAACTGCACAGGGAGAATCCGGATTCCTGTCTCGTGTTGTTTTCCACATCGCCACGAGAGGGCAGCCAGTCCCTATCCTGAAAACCATCAATTCAAGGAGTATGTTTGCCCCTACCATTTTCGGAAAGTATTGTGATACGCAGCAGAGTATTTTCTTTTTAAAGCTTATGTTTGTTGTCCTTTCTATTACATATATGAAAACTTGACGCACGCAAAAGGCACAAAACCAGGAGTCGTGAAAAAAATAGTGTGCCTTTGCAACATACTTGCCCTGGCTCTTAAAATCCCTGTGTCTATGAGCAAGTTGATGAGCTTTCTTAGGTTTCTCCTCTGAACCACAAAGTGGTAAGTCAATGATGTTTGGGGTGAGTCCCTCCCTTCTTATAACGCTTACCCATTGTTCTCCTTTCTCATTACTCTCTGTCACTCATTCTGTTCCAACCACACAGATCTCCTAGCTGTTCTTCCGATTCAACAAATTCATTACTTCTTTGGGAATATGTTTTTTTCTGTTTGTCTGGAATGCCTTGCCTTTGTGATCCACATGGCTCTTTTTCTTTTAGGGTTTGAGTTTTTTTTTTAATCTCTGTTCAACCTCAGCAATCTTGAGACGGGCTGAGCTGAGCACAGTGTCAAATGGTATCTGAGTTTCTCTTGATTCTGCTCTCCAGAATCTGAGAATTAAGATCTCATCTTTTAGCACTTGCACTGAATGCCATGAATTAAGTTCTTGTCTATATATCCAGAGAGATAATAGTTATCTATCATTGTTGGAGAAATTGAGAGAATTATCTCTCAATTAACTTTATCTGTTCTGTAATTCAAATGAGGAAAGCCAAGTTGATTTTGTTATTTAGTCTCTTCATACATTTTCCTACGGACCATTTGCTATGTTATGAATATATTTGTTAATTTGTTTCTCATTTCCCCACTAAAACAAAAGCTCCACAAAGATAGAACTGTAGGTTATTCACTTTTTTTCGGTCTCTAAATGAGTGTCTGGCAACAGTTTGTTGGAGAGATGAATGAAGATATGATGAATGAATGCATGTCAAAAAGGCTTTAAAAGGTAATGTCATGAGAGTTTTATAAGATAAGTGGAATTGGGAGAGGAGAAGGTATTCTAAAAACAAACAGTGTGATTTAACTTAATGTGCTTGGAAACTGGAGATTGCAACATCCAGGTAAATAAGTTCCTTTCGAAGATTTTTTTGCTTTCTTTAAGGATTGTTCTATGTTGTATACATATTGTCTAATTTATGTTGCATTTTTAACAAAAATATATCATAGCCCCGGCCAACTCACACCGTCTGCTTTTGGACTGCAGCCATAGCACAGTGGGGTCTGGTGTTTGCCTGGCACACGGCTGACCTGGGTTCTATTCCTCCGTCCCTCTTAGAGAGCCCGGCAAGCTACCGAGAGTATCCCGCCTGCATGGCAGAACCTGACAAGCTCCCGTGGCGTATTCAATATGCCAAAAGCTGTAACAACAAGTCTCACAATGGAGACTTTACTGGTGCCTGCTCCAGCAAAATTGATGAACAAAAGGATGACAGTGCTACAGTGCTATATCATAGTGCATGAGCAGTTATGAGCAGTTACCACCACCTGTCAACAGTTTTGTGTTCCATATACCATAATTAAAGGCTATATATGGATTCGAAATTTAACCTACCAGGAAAAATGTTACATAAAATTTCAAACCCTAACTCACTACTTTGATTTATCTGAGTTATTCTTCTCTTATTAATTAAAGAACCAAATGTTGATGCATCGCTTAAATAACAGAAGTCTGTTTTTAGTAGCAAAATGCATTTGTAATCTGTGTCTGTTGAGCCAGTGGTAGTCGTTGGACAGTCCTTACATGCTTGTGATGAGGTAAGCAAATGATGTGACATTATACATTTAGAAACTTTGGGGGCAAGGCTTGGGCTATATCTTGGTTCGCCCAGGGACTATCCATGACTCTGCCGTCAGGAGCGACCCCTGGTCTTTCTTGCGAGATTTGAGATTCAATTGAGATCCTTGGGATGCAAGACAGATACCTTTACTCCATCCTCTACTATCTCTTCCCCCTCACATGTAGAAACTTTTAGAGAAAAGTAATGGCATCATTTTGTATATTTTGCAACTAATCTTTAAAACTGGGCTTGTGTTTTGTATGCTGTTAGTATTTGTTTCATTTTGATTGCTGTTTATGAAAGTAGGCATCTGCAATGATTTATGTGAAACAGGATCATAGTCTTGCTCAAACAGGTGATTTGATTGATCCAGAATGTGATTTGTGGACTTCATTTGGTCCCACAAATTTGATCTTCAGAAGACACCAAAAATTAGCCTTGGAGTCTGCCAACATCAGATGGAGGCAGTTTCTTGCCTATGCTGAGAGGTAGTAGTTCAAATGCTTGCCATATTCTCAGAAACTGTCCTTTAGAGCAGGAGATGGAGAAAAGGAAGCATAGCTATGATGAGGGGTGTGAAGGGGAGGGGGAGCTGTTAGAATCATAGGCATTTCCTGGTGTTTAGGGACAACATTTTCCCATAGAAAGCCTAGAATACCAATTACTGTGCTTTGACCATTCACCCTTTCACTTCTGTTTTGAGATTTCAGTGGGTGTCAGGAAAAAGCTAACAGTTTCAGGTTACTTGTTTGTTTATGCATACCTTGGAAACTTGTTGGAGAGCCCCAACACTGTATGGAGATTCTTTGCTTTAGGGAGTCTGCCTTACTAGACACAGGGAAAAAGACTTGACTTCTCAGGATCTGGCTCCTCAAATGAAGATCTTGTTTCAAGTCATTCAGTTCTAGGTAGGCAAAGGAAGTATGTTTCCCAGGAGCCCTGGAATTCACAACTGCTTGTCCATTGTGGTCATTTCAAAGCATGCAAGGAATCTGTGTTGATAACATTCTATAGATTAAAAGGACACGCAACCTCTTATCTAAGTTCCTGATTTGGAAGCCCTGTGGACTCAGTTAGGCAACTCTGCTGGTCAAATGAAGCCATAAGACATGAAGCCTAAACCTCTGCCGGCTTCACTCACATGTGGACTCCTGTGAATCAGCACGATGGGCTTTTTTTTTCTTTTTGGGTCACACCTGGCAATGCACAGGGGTTACTCCTGGTTCTGCACTCAGGAATTACTCCTGGCAGTGCCCAGGGGACCATATGGGATGCTGGGAATTGAACCCAGGTCGGCCACGTGCAAGGCAAACGCCCTACCCGCTGTGCTATCACTCCAGCCCCTCGGGAGGGTGGTCTTAGAGAAGCTGGGATTCACCACCGTGATTCTTCTTCCTTGATGTTGAAAGCTTAGCAACCCCCCCCTTTATTTTTTAATAATGTCTCACCTTCCTAGGTACCAAGAACACTATCTAGTACTTTAAATATGCCTTCTTTTCTCAAACAGGGATTCTGAATTTGGTGTCCTGGATTCTCAGTGGATATTCATATCAGGTGATAGATATTTGAAATCGGGCTCTTGAAAGATACCCAGACTTACCTCTTAAAGGCTTTAATAAGAACTGTCAAACTGAAGCAAAGCTCATATGTCTTTATCTGTTAGGCCTTTGGGCTTCGGTGTTAAGGCATACTCTCCTCATGTGACTCTGTCACATTTAGCAGTTACATATCAAAGATAACCAGGTAAATGTGAATTTTAGTAGCATAACAAATTTTTAGTATATCCCATATCATATGAGGTATTGATATAACTATGTCTTGTGCTTTGAAGAAACACACACAGATGATTATTTCATTAAGGCTATAATAAGGTTGTAAAATCCAGGACTTCTACAAAACATACTACCCTCATTTCATGCAAACTCATGCAATATTGGAGTCGTCACTGTATCACTGTATAACTGTCATCCCGTTGTTCATCGATTTGCTCCAGCGGGCACCAGTAACGTCTCCATTGTGAGACTTGTTGTTACTGTTTTTGGCATATCGAATACACCATGGGTAGGGTAGCTTGCCAGTTTCTGCCGTGCTGGCGAGATACTTTCGGTAGCTTGCCGGGCACTCCGAGAGGGGCACAGAAATGGAACCCGGGTGGGGGGCATGCAAGGCAAAAGCCCTACCCATTGTGCTATAAAATGCTCAGTATCACTAATCATCAAGGAAATGCAAATCAAAACAACAATGAAATATTATTTCACCGAAAAAGTGCTCAGGGGACCATATGGTATGCTGGGAATCGAACCGGGGTCGGCCGCTTGCAAGGCGAACAGGCGAACGCCCTACCCGCTGTGCTCCAGCCCATTGGGGCCAGACTTATCTTAAAACTGTTCAGTGATTATGTAAAACTAAGCTTTCCCTAGCATCACTCAGAAAAAGATGGGATTGAGTGCAAAGATACAATGGCTAAGCTAACTACCATGCAGTGAGGAAGCTCCCACTATCTCACCTGAGATCTTTATATTTTGTGGCAGTGATAGAAGATTTGTAAATCTTGAGATCTGTAAATTTTGTGGCAGTGATAGAAGAAGGATGTGTCATGAAAAGTCTCTTTTCACAGATGTAGAAAATCAAGCTCAGTGACATGTAGTCACTTGTCTAACTTGTCTAGGGTCAAACAGGTTTGAAACCACCTTTAATTTTGCAGCCAGCACTAGCCCTTCATTGTAGTCAAATGACACGTAATAACCTTTGAAATTAGATGGACTAAGAGATGCAGGCATACAAATATAGAGCGAAGATGAGCAAAGCATTTCTAGAAATTGCCTGTAATGTTCTCCAACACTAAAATTGATGGTTTCTAAACTTTTCAGTTATGGATGTTGTCTTGACCCCTGCACATACATACTTAGTCTCTCATAGTTCAAAATGCTAATTTTGGTAGTTTAGAAGAGTTTCTCTCTTCTAAAGAAAACCACATAATTACAAATTAGTAAATTAAGTAGAGATTTCAAGTAAATTAACATTTCTGTTTTTTTAATAGTATCATTAAGTGACATCAAAACAGGAAAATATCTGGTTTGAATTAAGTTATTCACAACTGATTAGTTATTTCACAAATTAATAATGATTAAGTCATTTCACAAATAATGATTAGTTATTAATAATGATGATAATGAAGTTATTTCACAAATAATGATTGAATTATTTCACAAAAGATGCTTTGTGTGAAATTACATTAGAGGGTTGCCTTATAAATTTCAAGGCTATCTGTGTTCCTACCCACAAGTCAGTCCCATTGGGTGGGAATCTCAGTGTCAGAGCAGTTGAACTTGGCCATGTATTGAAAATTAATGTGTTGCCCTTACCTTCGGGCGGAAGTGAGTCCAGAGGAAAAGAGATTGCTGATGTAGACAAAACTTGTAGAAATGCAAGGATTCGCTTGAGTGCAGGGTCAGTGATTTAATTCTGGACCATCATGGTGCTTCTAGTGCCTTGCCCACATCTACCTGCATGCTTCATACTGAAACTCTTTTTCTAGAAGGCTTCTCTGCTACCCTTCCACAATCCTGTGTTAAGACATTAGAAAGCCAGTGTAGAAACGGCAGGGGACTGCATCCCGGAAGTCATGCTGGGCCTCTCTAGTTGGCCTCTTGCCTCTTTGTTGGCAAGTCAATTCCCAACTTTACTTGGTGGGCTTCCAGCAGAATTGAACCCCATTTGCCCACAGTTGTCAACAGCTCATGAATTCACTCTGAATCGACTATATTCCCTTCTGTACTTCACTCCTCTCTCTTTCTTCCGAATGTTTCTTTGGACCTTTTCCCTATTAAATTAGCTTCCTAAAAGCTCTGTCTTATCATTTGCTTCTGGGAAAACATGAGGTTAAGATTAGGATGAACTCTATCATAGGTACCAATTCTAGAAAAGATTACCTTCAGTTTTTTTTCTAATGCCCATTGCATTAAGAATCAGTCTAATCTAACCTCTTGTGAGCTCGTAGGTTGGTGAGCCTGGTTAATATCAATTCTCAACAGAGGGGCCAATGTAGTTACTAACAACATGTGTAAATAGAGTCTGACGTCAATTAATTATTCCTGCATAGAACTTTCCTCTGTAAATTTTGGTCATTGTAAATAAAGAATCGACAGGTTTTTATATACAGTACATTATGAAGAACTTGTTCTTCAGTATTTCCCTCCTAGCATCTTTTCTGGGTCATTTTCCTTAAGCTAAACTATGAAAGAAAAACACAGTGATTTTATTTGGTGAGGAAGTTGTGTATTAATAATACAGAACCATTGACTCAATTTCATACAGCATACTGAGACATACGGGATAATAAAAACCTGGGGTTGGAAGCCCTGATTTTGACATGACCTTGGGAATTCCTGTAACATTCCCAGGTATAATTTTCTTAGATAACAATTTATCTGTAGTGATTCATTCACCAATAAATGTCTATGATATTTTCCACCAATTAGAATTCTTGGTGAATTACAGATTTGAAAGAGTTCCTAATCCATGAACAGTTTTTTTTTTTCTTTTTGGGTCACACCCGGCGATGCACAAGGGTTATTCCTGGCTCTGCACTCAGGAATTACTCCTGGCGGTACTCAGGGGACCACATGGGATGCTGGGAATCGAACCTGGATTCGCTGCGTGCAAGGCAAACGCACTACCCGCAGGACTATCACTTTAGCCCCTGGGATTATTCTTGCTGTACTGATTTTCTTGTTTATCCCAAAAGTGGAGAACCATTAAACATCCCAAACTTCTCTTCTCATTCACCCCTCTCACAGAAACCATACACACAGAACTTTGAGTGCCTTGGCAGATAGGTAAGAGGTTCGAATAGGTGAGAAAGAGTGATTCATAACCAGGAGGGTTTTGTTCTTCAGGAGAGATTTGCGCAAGTGTCTCCTGAAACAAAACTGCCTAGGGACATTTTTTGTTGCCAATAGCAGGCACAAGAAGGTGCTAGTTTTACTGAGTAGCTAGGGATGCTTTTAAGCCACTCTAGGGTTACAGGACAGCACCATATGGCCTGAAATGGCATTGGTGCCAAGGATGAGAAATCTGGGCTAGCACTAGATAACAAGTAGACTAAATTGTCTAATGACTCAGAGTAATAGAAGTTTCGTTTATGTTTCTATGATTGTCTCAGTGGTTGAATCTAGACTAGATGGAGATGTACGGGCCAAGCAGAGTAAGGCCCGCATTTCTCCACGCATCTAATAATGTTTTCACTTGCAACATTCTGTTTCCAAGGTCACACCAGGAAGTCTCTTTCCAGCTGAACAGAACAGGAAAATGGGATCAAAATGCATCTGTGAGACCTGGGCCAAACCTGTCCACAACACAGTTTTCTCTCTAGTATATCATTGTCTCAATAATGTCATTCCAGTCTTTTCTTGCTTGTGTTACATCCTGTGGGAAGTCTGTTATGAGTCTTGAGTTGAGGCATCATAAGTAGGCAAGTATCAGCATTGTGGGTTCGTCAGGGCCAGTCCTGGGTTTGAAGACTGGGAAGCATGGCCTTCCTGGATCCAGAAGACCAGGAAAAAAGTAATGACACAAGAGGTAATTCCACTGCATAGAGAACAATCAATTGCTACTCCTAAGTACAGGCAGGTTAGGTTATAGAGACTTTGAATTTATCTTGAAAGAAGAAAAAAGTAATTTTCTATCCACTTAGTATGCCCTGCCCCAGGGATTACCTGCATGACTTTATTAGAAATAATGAGACCAATAATAATAATTTACACAGAGGTCTATCCGCAGAAATATCCACAGAAGAATTCAATATCTGTAATCTTTTTTCTGAGGAACTAGTATGATTATATAACTTTCATTGAAATTGAAAATTCTAGGTCAGAATGTTAGTGAGGGAAATATGACAGTTTTGAAAATATTAGGGCCATGGCATATGGGGAAAAATAGTTGTCCATTGACTTCAAGCCAAATTCATAAGTCTAGAGTTTAGGAGAGAGGTAAAAGCAAGACATATGTAACTGGGCATTGGTTTTTGTTTTTGTTTTTGTTTTGCTTTTTATTGGGTCACACCTGGCGATGCACAGGGATTACTCCTGGCGGTGCTCAGGGGACCATATGGGATGCTGGGAATTGAGCCGGATTGGTTGTGTGCAAGGCAAATGCCCTACCCTGCTGTGCTATTGCTCCAGCCCTCTGGGATTTGTTTTTTTTTAACATCACAATTGAATCCACAGAAATAAGTAGGATTGATGACAGGACATTGTGAGACTAAAGGTACATCTTTCATATTATTGGTCCTCATTCCTCACCAACTCTGTGTCCACCCTTTATTCACCATTTGCATTTGAAGTTCTGTGAACTAGAGAGGAGGATTATATTTTTTCTGCCCTTTAACATTCAGCTCTTTGGTTTGCATTTGGCTAATAGATAAAGCAGAAGTGACAGTGTACCATTTCCAAGCTTCAACCTTGAAAAGTCTTTGATGTATCTGCTTGCTGTCTTGAGACCTGCCAAGAAGCAAATTCCTGAGGTATTCCACTTGTCCTGAGTGGGAGATGACTGACACATGGTTGCAATTCCAGCCTTGATCAGCCAATCCCAACCAACTTGGAGAGTCTTAAGCTAAATCAATATCTATTGTCATACTCTGGTGGTCTCATTCTAAAATTTAGTTATTGTTTGTTTTATAGTCTAGATTTGGATTTTTGAGTTAGAGGTCTGTCATTGAATATTCCCTTCCTGTAGACAGAATACAACCTGAGAACACCCACAGTTATAATAATAGAGAAGAATAGTTATAGAACAAGAATAGAGGGCGTGAAAGAGAAGGAAGCTGGAAAGCAGAAGGAAATGATAGCATAGACTCTGGACACAAAAGTTGTGTTAATGTTATGCCATTTCAACTGTCTACCAATGGAACCATGGGCAGCATATTTAAATTTCTAGGACTTCAGTTTTCCCCTTACGATAATGTTGGAAAAATCATATGATAAACATTATAGTGATGAATAAGTGACCTTATAACTGTATGGGATAAAGCTAACATAATGAAGTGCTCATTAAATGTTTGTCGTTACGTAACTCAATAACTATGATCACTTAACTCTTTGATACATTCTCTTGGATAAATCATGGAAAGATCTTCCTAAGTCATTGCATCTCAAAATGCATCTCCAAAGAAAGGAAAAATGAAGCCAGGGAGTGGGGTTAGGCTGGAATAAAAACGTATTACTAAATGGGCACACAGTTTCAATATCAGAAGATGAAAAGTTTGTGAAGATGGACTATGGCATAGCGATGGTTGCACAATAATATGAATTTATTTAATACAATTGAATGCACTTGAATGACTAACAGTACATTTTGTGTTATTGTCATAATAAGAAAGAACAAAGAAGACAGGATTTCATTACAGGGAATATGTAAAACATAAGTTCTTAGAAAAAAGTATTACTTGGCTGCTTTATCAGTAGGTGAGTATTAGGTTTGAGACATGAGGAGTGCTCCATAGGTGTCTGCTAATGAAAATGAGAGTGCAAAGAGACAGACATCAGAGCTTCTCACAAATAGGATTAGAAATAGCTAAATTAGAGGGCCAGGAAACCTGCAGGCCTACTCATAGACAACCAGCTTAAACAGGAAAATGGTTGGTTTCTATTTGGCAGTAGCGAGACTCATGGGGTATTTGACTTCACCTTAATAATTTAGCTCCTATTTCTTGTTTTAGAAATACCAGGAAAACTTCACAAAGTTTTGAGATAAATCTCAACTAAATTTTAGAGACTATTTTGAGCAAATAAATTATTTACTACTCTTGGAAGGGGACAGATTTCTTCCATTACTAATTGTATGAATCACTTTTTAATAAACAAGAACATTATTTTGTGCCCATGACAATGGCACATCTTGTTCTTTTAATACAAAGTATGTTTTAAGAGGAAAATAAAATGAAACATTTAGAAGGCACTTGCCCAAAAATATTTTAAAAGGTATAAATTTCCATGATCAGCAGATAAAAAAATTTGTCCACTATTATTGACCATAAACTTAGCTTGTCAAAAAGGAATGAGGTATATTTTTTGTCCATATAGTAATATATGTAGCTAGGCTCAATCTGGTGATTTGAAAGGGGAAAAAGGCTCTTTGAGAATCTGTTTAATAAAGAACCTCAGGAATGTTGGTAACTTCTCCTTCTTTATCAATGTATTATTTTAATTTTTAACTATATTTTTAAGTTTTCTAAACCATTAGTGACATATAGATTAACATTTCATTGCCTACAGGTCTGAGTTTCTTTGTCCATGTGAAACATTGGTCATCCTTTTAGGAAGTTATGGTAGAACCAGAGTGAGTCAGCAGAGAAAAATATGAGATAATTTACTTAGATTGCTTTGGATATTATCATTCTACCCTAGGTCTGTGGTAGGCATTGATAACTGACCATAGTGTCAACCTGTGTTAAGAGCCTCAAGTTTTCATTGTTGTGCTCCAATTAGTCAATATTGACCTGTAACACCAAATTTAATTTTTCATATCAAACAGTAACAACAAATCTCACAATGGAGATGTTACTGGTTCCCGCTTGAGCACATCGATGAACAACGGGATGAAAGTACTACAGTGCAGTGATACTAGTTAGCAATGGTGGATATGGAGATTTTCCAGAGAAGAGAAATCAATCAGATTTGAGTTACAGGCAGAAGAACAGCTCAGAGGACTGGACAATAGAAGCAAACCCAGAAAGTTGAGGATGTATGCATAAGTATATGCAATGCATGTGCAAAGGGTGAACTTACAGAGACTTGATGTGTGCTTGTGAAAAATTTGCTTGAAAACAGTATGGCGGTTCTTCAAGGAATTAAAAATAAAAATTAAACTACCATGTGACCAATCAACAGAACTTATGGGAATGTACCCAATGGAAACAAAAATATCATCTCAATGAAGTATAGCTGAAGTGTCATTCATCCAACAATGTTCACAATAGCCAAGTATGAAAGCAACCTGAGTCCATTATGCAAATTTGGTGTTCCACTCCCCAAAATGTGGTGTGGCAGGTGTGTGTGTGTGTGTTAGAGAGAGAGAGTATGATTATGCCTTTACAACTAAGTTCCATTAGTTGTACCAAAATTAATGAATCTGGAGCATTATACTAAGAGAAATGAAGCAGGACAAGATGTCTGCAATTAGAATGGGTCAAATTAAGTTTGCAGTCTCTGGCAAGCACTGCAGTCAAATGTGTGACCACAAACAAGTATGTCAAACCCCTAGCCAGATCAACACTCACAAAAAAGGAAGAGAAGAGGCAAAATGGATCAAATTAGGAAGATACTGAAAATCACATAAATGAGTTCATATTTCCAGTGATGAGAAAGGAGACCTGTTTGATATCCTAAAAAAGAGATATACCGGATACCTCAGAAGAAGGCAGTACAGGACAGTGATTCTCAAATAAAAACAATTTCCACATCTGCACAGGGACATTTGTAATGTTTGAAGCTTTTTTTGGTTTTTGCAAATGGTGGAGGGTTTGGTTCTGTTGTTGTTTGATGACCTTGATGATCTCTCCATGGCCACGGATGCTTTTAAACATCTTTTAATGCACAGGAAATTTTCGTGCAGCAAAGAACTGTGAAGCCTAAAATATCATTGCTGTGGAGGGTAGATAGAAAGTCTGATAAAGGCTAATTGCTATAACAGTAACTACAGGTTTCAGTGGCTTAACAGCAAAGAACTGTAACTTGCTTATGCCAAGTTGAGAACAGAGGCTTAGGTCAGGTGGAAATCTGACAGCTATTCAAATAATTGTGCAGGGATGCAGGCACCTTTCACTATGTAAATCTCCCATCTTTCATATGTAGGCACCTTTTCTATGTGGAAAGGAAGAATGTTCGCATAAAGAAGTTAAACTTTCTCTCACATTCCTTCGATCAGCAGTGAGCCATAATTTCCAATTCCAGTCCTTGTACAAGAACTAGCTATAGGATCCCATCTAGGTGCAATGTCGCCAGGAATGTGGTTTAACTCTGTGTCCAAGAAGAACTGGGTCTCCTTGAATGAAGTTTTGAAGGCTGAACTCACTTGGGCACAGTTCACTGGTTCACATTTATGAACTATAAGTGGACAAGCAAAAATAAAGTGGAGGTGGAAAAATAGTACAAGAGTTAAGGTACTTGCCCTGCGCTTGATCCCCAGCCCTGCCAGGAGTCTCCCTTAAACAGAAAGCCAGTTGTAGTGCCTGGGAAATGTGGAATGTGCCCCCTCATCTCCAAAGAAACTTCTAAGAAGTCAAATAAAGGGGGTGGTCATAACAATATGGTCTTCTTTTTTGTTAATTTCCCCCTGGAGCCATTTCATAAATTTGAAGATTTAGCATATAGAGGCAATAATCACCTGAGTAGATTTCAGTGCTGTATCACTAGAGATAGTTGAGAACATGACACACAATTCGTGTTTATGCTTTTTTGCTGCATGCATCAATATACATTTGAGCATTAGACATGAGAGGATCTTCCAATTTCTATAGAACTCAGAGAAACCTGATTGTAATATTTGTGTGTACCCATGAAGTACTGTTGTGTCACAAGTAGCCTCTCTAAGTTTAGAGGCTTCTAATAGTAAACACTTCCTATTGGTCACATATCTGTGAGTAAACTGATTAGTCCCCTGGTCTGGCCTACCAGATACACCCGTTGGTACCTCTAGATCCTGGAGACAGTTCTGCTGATTTTTCTTGCCTCTTTCATATGTATGGTAGTTGATGGCAATGATTAGAAAATTGGGTACCTTTCCTCCATCAGTCATCCCTGGGTGTCTTTAGTCGTGTGGGCAGTCCACAACGATGAAAGCAATCATGAGCTCTCAAGTTCTAGTCTCAACTCAAAAGTCCCATCACTTCGATGGGAAGTGATTAGCAAACATTAGCGAACCAATGTACATGGCCAGCTCATATTCAAGGGTAAGGAAATAGCTGCAGCTCTTTTTTTAAACAATTTATTTTATTTTATTTTATTTATTAAATAAATCACACCCAGCGATCCTCAGGTGTTACTCCTGGCTCTGCACTCAGAAATTACTCCTGGTGGTGCTTGGGGGACCATATTGGATGCTGGGGATTGAACCCGAGTTGGCCACATGCAAGGCAAATGTCCTACCCACTCCCATGCCACTCCTACTCAAACGCACTACCCAATGTACAATTGCTCCAGTCCCCAGCTGCAACTCTTTTAACAATCTTTTATTAATAGTTGGAACACAACATTTATTCATCTCAGTGATTTGTATATAGTGCAAATCGGTAAACACAAGTCTAATTATCATATATTCCCATGTATAGTTACTAACATCCTCTTTCTTATGGTGAGCTTTGGATGCATGTATAGAGAGTACAGCAAGTTGAGAGTTTGAGGGGTTTGATCCCAGGCACCCCATATCATCACCCAAGCTCTACCAGGAGTGATCCCTGAGCACAGAGGTAGGGTAAGCTCCAAAAACCACTGGTATTATCCCACCCTCCATACCCATAGTAACAGAGCTTTGAAGATATACTCTATTAGCTGTTAAACATACAATATGGTATGTGAAATATAATCACTATGTTCTGTTCCATCCTCCTGGCTTATGTACATCTTAATTTATTTTACTTTTACACCTTCTCCCCCTTCATCCAGCAGCCATACTTATGAGACTTCTTTTTTTAAAGATTCCATATATAAATGAAACCGTTTAATATCTGTCTTTGTTTGCTCTTAAGGTCCATCAATGTTGTTGCAAATGTCAGGATGACCAAATAGCATTCTATTGTAGACATATACCACATCTTATTTATCCATCTGCCTATGGACGGACCCTTAGATTATTTCCAGATCTTATTTAATGCTAAATAGTGGGTGCAGTGAATGTGGGGGTAAATATAGATCTTGAGTTAGGGCCTTGTCTTTTTAATAATGCATAGAAACAGAATTGCTGAATTATGTTGTAGTTCTACCTTTATTGTTTTTATAAACATGCATACATATTTCTGTAGTGATCGTAAAATTTGCATATCCAACAGCAACAGGCAGGATTTTTTTTTTCATGTTATTGCCAACATTAATTTCTTATCCTTTTGATAATAGTTATTTTAATATGTGTGAGGAGAGAGTCTGCTCTTGATGGAGTAGTTGCAAATTGTATTTCAAAGGGTGTGGATAACGAAAGTCTATTAATTGGCCCCATCAAGTAAAATCTATCCACTGCAGGCTGGAAGGAGTTGGCTACATGGCACTGAAAGGGATAACTCTAAGCTTGATTTGTTTACTTTTGAGTATCTTGATCTCCAGGGTAATTAATGAAATTCCTAGAATAATTTCAAGGACATTTTATTACTCTTGATTAGCGAAGAAGAATTAATTTAAAAGACTAAGTATATTCCCCACATTTTATAGTAAATAGCTTTTAGACTGAATTAATCTCCTTATATGTTAACTCCTCACTCACTTTCCCCAAGTGTATCCTAACTGTTTTCCCATTATGGCATAAGAAAAAAATAATAACTTTGGAAAACTAGGGTAAAAGGACAAGATTGCTTATGTATCTGGTTTTCTAAGGTACTACTTGGTTTGTCTGTATACTCCTGTAGCCAGAGGGGGTGGCCGGTTAGGAGTTGTGCAGTGAAGTGAAATGATAACTTCTTTAGCACTTCCTACTGTTTAAATGCAAGATCAGGCACAGAAGGCAGGTGTCTTGAGGCTTAGTGCCATGCACTTTCCAGAAATCTGTGTTATCTTCATAGTTTTATCTCCAGTCAGAATGTGTTGATCCTGCACCCACTATTTGCCTTGAAATGTACTGAAGGAAATTCAGAGACATATAAGTCCTGGTCCCTGTCTTCCCTAGGCTTAGGGAAGAAAGTTTTTGTGACCTATTTTGGTCTCTGTGTACAGTATTACCCATTTTACAGTTTAACAGTCTTTATCAAAGATAGTGTTGATTTTGTTTAGTTTTTTTTTTTGGGAGGGGAGAAACAACTGGCCGTACGTAGTGTTTTCTCCTGGCTCTGAGCTCAGTGATCACTCCTGGCAGTCTTGGGGGACCAAATGGGGTGCCAGGCATCAAATTAAGGTTGGTCATGTGCAAGGGAAATGCTCAATCTTCTCTGGCCCAGGAAAGTGGCAGTTTCTTCTGTAGCTGCATGAATTACATAGATGGCTTCTTCTGTTTTAGTCCTTGTGTGTAAACACAAAGCAGTCTCCAGAAGCGCTGAAAAATAACCAGTTTATTCAAGAATCCCTGGCACTATGAGGAGGTAGGAGACTTGTATAGCCCACTCCAGTAGATTCTCTGGCTCTTCCATTTTTTGGTATCTTATATATCTTCATTTCCTGTGAAATGGTTACTAGTACCTCTAACAGTATTGATTGGGAAATTCATTTATATCTTTCCAGGTCAACCATTTCAAAACTGGCTTTAGGTAGGGTCAAAAACTATTTTCCAATATCATGAGGGTTTTTCCAACCTAGTCTTCAATGTACCTTATGGTTTGTGGTCTGATGTTGAGGTATCTTCAAAGATGACATGCAACTGACCAACCAAGAGGAAACAGAGATAAACAAATGGGACTACATTAAACTAAGAAGTGTCTGCAATGCAAAAGACTACAAGGACAATCTACAGAATGGGAAAGGATATTCACCCAATACCCATCCCATAAGGGGTTGATATCAAAGGTATATAAGGCACTGATTGAACTCTACAAGAAGAAAACATCCAACCCCATCAGAAAATGGGGCAAAGAAATGAACAGAAACTTTCCCAAGGAAGAGATACAAATGGCCAAAAGGCACATGAAAAAGTGCTCTACATCACTAATCATCAGGGAGATGCAGATCCAAAACAACCATAAGATGGTCAGTAATTTATTTTTGAAATTTGTGTGCTGTATTGTTTCTATCACAACTATTCAACTTTGGTAATATAGCACTAAAACAGTCATAAGCAATGTGTTATTGAATTAAATGGTTGTAATTGCATCAAACATTATGCAAATTCATTTGAATTTCATAGAATTTTACATATCTCAACATCATATATAGTTTTTCTAACCTTGATATTGTCAACTTCATTAATGGTCAGCAGAGTTCGGTGACAGACTGATTTGCTTTCCAAACCATAGTTTGTGGCTTTCTGACTTCCAGGTTCCACCATTTTCACTTCATAAACTTCAGGTAGGTGTTAGGAATGACTTTTCTTCAAGCCCTGTATCCAGCCATCTTTGGCATCTGAAGATTTTCACATCTCATCAAGCACCAGTTGGGTGTTTGTTGGGAAGGGGGGATCAGGCTTAATGAAAGGGGCTTCCTTAGGAGACATCTTCTCTTGACGATGCAACTCACATGGAGAGTAAACCATTTACCAGAACACATTCACTGTATTTTGCAGACAATTTTTCATTGGCCTGAGCAAGGCACATGGTGGGATCTTCATTGGAAAGGTAGGAAAATCAACTTTTCAGCGAGAGGAATGGAACTGAGCATGAGAAGCGGAAGTGGAAAGTATGGGTCCATTAAAGCAATCTACCATCTTTACCTTTCCTATCCTTTATTCAATTTAATGATTACTGTCTTACTTTTCCTCAGACTTTCTTCAGGACAGAAAACAATCCATCTTAGATTCTTTCCAGACAGAATAGCTTCCTGTGACTATAACTCTTAGTCATCTGCAGGAAAATGCCATTTATAATTTTGCCCTCCTATGATATCTCTGTTACCGGAAACTGCACACTACATGTTTTTTGTGCACATTACTGGGCATTCCACAGCCTAATCTGATATGATAAAGGTCAACCAAATGTTTTCTATGAGAGAATTTTGAATAGTCAACTGTGAATGGTCTGTGAATGGTCTTTATTTAGTGAGGCTCCCTGTTATTCCACAGATCCTCTTATTCCTTGCAGGGAATAGAGGGGAGATTATTGCTGCGAGGGGGGGGCTATGTATCCACTGGCCTTTTTCTCCAATGGCTGTGCCCACGTCATTGACTGGGGACTGTTTCACAGAGTTTTTTTTTTCCTTTGCCTTTAGCTACATTCCTTCCACTTCACCATTTGTTGATGCAACTTTTAACACAGGACACAGTGTCTTATGTTTTCCTAACCTTTCTCACTTTCTGGATTTCTTTTCTGATAACCTTCTGAATTTTAGACTTATGACTTCAAATTCCTGAATAGAACATTTCAAAACAACACTACTCTTTTCTTTTTAGAATGCACCCTGAATTTTAAAAACAATAAATCAATGCACTTTCATCTTGCTGTGCCACAACATCAGGGAGGAACGAGACTGTACCAGCCACCTGCCATGTTGGGGTGTCACTGAGCTTTGCGGGACCCTACTGTGAGTAGCTGAAGGTCCAAGTCTCCCCCAGCTTAGAAATTATGTCAATTCCTAGGGGCCACCAAAAGCACAAACAGGAATTCTATATGAGTTTGAGATGAATTTACAAAGTTATTTTTTATCAGATAGATGCTATATAGTGAACGTTAAAACGTTATTCTTGCATCCTCAGGCTTTCTCCTCCTTTTCTACCCCCAACCGTTCCTGGGTGTAGCTGCCAAATCTCAAATTTCATTTTCTTTTGATGCTTAAGCTGACAAAAATTTTTGATGAATTTCTCATTGACTGGATTGTGGCTCCACCAAATTCTTTTGTTATTGTTTGTTCGGGTTTTTGTTTTTGTGTTTGAGCCACAACCAGTGGTGTTTAGGCCTTAATCTTTGCTGTGTGCATTTTTGGCGGTGCTCAGAGGACCATATGATGTGTTGGGGATTGAACCCATTACCTCCATGTGCCAGTGAAGGAATTGAAAGAGCTATGCTGGGAATATCATGTCTCACTCAAGTGAGAGAAGGAATCCGGAGTTCTGACCTCCGTCGACATTCAAAAATCAGGGATGCTATCTCGTTTGCCAAGGCATCAAAAATCAGATGGGCCGGTCATGTAATGTGATTCAGAGACTACCGCAGGACTAGAGCTGTTACTGACTGGATTCCACGGACGTCAGAAGACCTCGTGGCCGCCCACCAACTAGATGGTCAGATTTCTTTGTCAAATCTCTGAATGAACGATTTGAGGCTCTTCCTGTTCCTGTGGTGAGCAGATATCATTGGGCTGCACTAGCTCTCAACAGGGACAGATGGAGATGTTACTGGTGCCCGCTCGAGCAAATTGAAGATCAGCGGGACTACAAGTGATACAAGTGATACCTCCATGTGCAAGCAAGCATCCTTCCTGCTGTACTATGGGTTCCAGATGAAGCTCTCTGTGCAGTAAGTTTGGAGTAAGGAAGTAATCAAAATTAGACGAAAATACAGTGAACATCAATAAGGGGATTTGGGAAAAGTGTCATTAGATGCTGTTTGTTGCCATTGCATGCATTATACAGATACACACACACATATAAAACAATAATTTTTTTCCATTAAGTTTCCTTAATTGGGTCCCCAAGTAAATAGAAATTTTATGATCTTCTGTTGCTCTGTAGAATGTAATTGCGACTTTGTTAGTGATTATATGAATTTATATATTGCTTTAGGTAATATAACCATTTTAACTATTCTTCAAATTCATGAGCACAGAATGTCTTTCCAGGTCTTTTTGTCTTATCTTTCCTTCCATAGTGAATCATAAGGGATGGGAGAGGGTGGACAGTGGGTAAGGTGCTCGCTTGCTTTACATGCAGCCAGTACCCTGAGGGCAGAGCCAGGACTAAGCACGAGCACCACCAGTGTGCCCCCAAAACAGCAACAAAAAAGGGGGCCAGGTCTTTAATTTCATTAAATTTATTCGAAGAGATTTAATTCTTTTTGACAGTTATAAATGGGATTGCTTTCCTAGATTTTTGTTTTGCTGTGTTTTTTGTTTCCTCAAATCAGAGTAATATATATATATATCAATCTCTATTATTTATAAAATATATAAAATATCTATATGTAATATAATATATATATTACCGAGAGAATCCCACCCACATGGGCAGAGCCTGGCAAGCTACCCGTGGTGTATTTGATATGCCAAAAACAGTAATGATAGGTCTCATTCCCCTGACCCTGAAAGAGCCTCCAATCTTTGGGAAAGACGAGTAAAGAGAGGCTGCTGAAATCTCAGGCTGGAAGGAATGGAGACGTTACTGGTGGCCGCTCAAGTAAATTGATGAACAATGGGATGACAGTGATGCAGTGTTACAGTGATATATATATATATATGTGTGTGTGTGTGTGTGTATATACATATATATATAATGATATATATGCGCCTTGGTCACATTTTTTGGTGCCCGAGGATTATTCTTGACCCTGTGTTCAGGGATCTCTCCAGCAGTAATGGCTCGGGGGAACATTTGTGGTCCCAGGGCTAGAACTCAATTTGGCTACCTGCAAGGCAAATGCCCTACCTGCTGTGCTATCATCACTCTGGCCCTCAATGTTATATATTTTGAATTATAATATATTTCAGTGGAATTATGATTATGATTAGCACTAGAAGTAAATCACTGGTTTACAGAGATTTACCATCAATACCATAAATTAGCAGTCCAATTTAGATTATTTTAATTGAAATTTTCTTTAATAACTTTAATGTCAAGGTGATCATTTAATAGAAAAGTAGATATAAAATATCAAATTGTGACATGACTATTATTACCACTCCATGTGTCTATGTGATCATTTGAATTGGTTCCTGCATGGTAGTGAGCAATTATGAGTTAAAAGGATCGGGGTGTGGAAAGAATGGCCAGAAGGTTGTTTTTTGGAGTCCAGTGGCCATGCCAAAGTGGGTAACACATATGATTATATTTCACAATCTCAGTCCTCCCATGGACCCAAAGGTATCTGGAACCTCCTCTCCTAAAGAATGATTAAGTTACATAATTTTTCTAAATGGTGTGTTAGAGCTGCATCTTACAAAAACTGCTTCACCATTTTTTCTGATGTACATCTCCTCCCTCAACCCAAAGTTAAGCTCTATGCCCCAGGATTCCCGTTCTTGCCTTTGGCCCTTTCTTTTTCTCTTACTTATGTTTTTAGGTCTCAACCTGTTTTATAATTTCATTTTTATACTAAGGTTCCTTTCTGTTTTTTTTCCATTAGGCTAATATTCCACTGTAGCACTGTAGCACTGTTGTCCAATAATCTATCTTCTCCCATCTTCATAATCTCTGTCACTGTCACTGTCACTGTCACTGTCATCCCATTGCTTATTGGTTTGCTCGAGAGGGCACCAGTAACGTCTCCATTGTGAGACTTATTTTTACTGTTTTTGGCATATCGAATATGGCATGGGTAGTTTGCCAGGCTCTGCCATGTGGGTGGGATATTCTCAGTAGCTTGCCGAGCTCTCCGAGAGCGATGAAGGAATCAAAACCGGGTTGACCGCATGCAAAGCAAACCACCTACCCACTGTGCTATCATTCCAGTCCTCAGGGTAATATTAGATTCATAAAATGTTTAGGGGGGAAATCCCTGATTCCTCGATATTTTGGAAGAACTAAATTTTCTTTGAAGTTTTGATATAACTCACCAGTGAACCCATTTGGCCTAGACTTGGAGTCATGGAGAAATTTTAAATTACTGTTTCTATTTATTTACTTGTGATTGGTCTGTCCAAATGTTATGTTTCCTCTTGTTTCAATTTTGAGAATTTGTGTTGTTCTAAGAATTGATCCATTTCTTTTAAGTTCTAAGGTTGCTCAGTCAAAGGCAACTTTTAAGATCATTTGGATTTTATTATTTTGGTTATTGCTACACACCGGTGGTGCTTAGGCTTTAGTCCTGGCAGGGCTTGGACTTCCCATATGTGTGCCGGAGACTGAACCTATGTTGACCTTTTTTTTTTGGTTTTTTTGCATCGCACCTGGCTCTGCACCCAGGAATTACTCCTGGCAGTGCTCAGGGGACCATTTTGGATGCTGGGAATTGAACCCGGGTCAGCCGCGTGCAAGGCAAACGCCCTACCTTCTGTGCTATCACTCTAGCCCCTATGTTGACCTTTTACAAGGCCTTACCCACTGTGCTATCTGTCCTGATCCTTTGTATCTCTGAGGTTTTCTAATTTTCTCTCTGTCATCTCTGATCTTACTTATTTGGAATTTTTCTTTTTTTTCTCTTCATAAAGTTTGGTTGATTTTTTTTTTTTTATTCACAATAAACCAACTCCTGGTTTCACTGACCCTTTTATTTTTTCTCTATTATGTTCTAACTTTTGTCATCTATCATATACTTGCTTTGAGATTCATTTATTGTTCTTTTTCCTAATTTCTCTGAGATAATGTTCGTTCTTTTGATCTTTTTCTCTATTTCTGATATGAGCTTCAATAGCTATGAGCTTTCGCCTTTATAATTGGTTTTGGTATGTCCCATAGGTTATTGTAGCTTGTGTCTTTATTCTCGCTTGATTAATGCAATCTTTTTTCTTTAATTTAATCTGATCCATTTTTAATTTAATAGTTAAATTTCCAAGTATTTAAGCATCCCTTCCCTTTTATGGTTGGTTTCTAATTTTTGTTATGAGAAGATACTTGGTATGATTTCTCCTTTTGATTTGGTAGATATTGAGTTGTTTCAAGCTTGTTTCTATATTAGAGAATGTTCCATGTGGACTGAAGAATAATTTGTTTTCTTTTTTTGTGGATAAAAGTTCCTTAATATGTCTGTTAGAAATGGTTCTTCATTTAGGGCTCTTGCTTCCTACTGATATTCTGTCTAGTTGATCTGCCCAGAGATGAAAGTGAGATATTGAAGTCTGTCTGTTGTGCTCTCATTGATGTAACTCCTTAGATCTAACAGCAATTACTGTGTAAATATTTCTGGCCCTTCATTTGGTGGCTATATGTTGATGAGAGTTACGCCTTCTTATTCTATTGCTCCCTTTAATGTCCCTTCCTATCTTTTATTTTCATCTTTAGTTTGAATGCTATTTGATCTAAAACCAGTATGGGCCATCTTGCTTTATTTATTTTGCCATTAGGTTTTATAATTTTATTGAAACTGTTCACTTTGAGCCTATGTTTAACATGAGAGTTTAATCATATCTCTTGTAAGAAACAGAAGGCTGAGGGTTTTTCCCCCTGATTCATACTGCTATTTTGTGTCATTTTGTGGAAGAGTTTAGTCCATTGACTTCTAGAGAAACTATTGATATGAAGGGATTTGTTCCCATGTCAATTTGTGGAGTTGGATTACTGTGTATGTGATGTTTCATTTTTATATCTAGTCTTTCGGTATCCTTGTCAGGCTTGAATTGGATTCCAAATATGTCCTCATCTACTGTTTGTTTGACAATATTTTTTATTAATTTTCCACTTGGAATGGCAATCCTGCTGTAGCACTGTTGTCCCCTTATTCATTGATTTGCTTGAGCAGGCACCAGCAACGTCTCCTTTGTGAGACTTGTTGTTACTGTTTTTGGCATATCGAATATGCCACAGGTTGCTTGCCTGGCTCTGCCGTACAGGCCGGATACTCTGGGTAGCTTGCCAGGCTCTCCGAGAGGGACAGAGAAATGAAACCCGGGTCGGCCGCATGCAAGGCAAATGCCTTATCCACTGTGCTATCGCTCCAGTCCATAAAACAAGCTATTGCTTATAATGCCATGCCTGCTACTAGACAATTTTTCCAACTTAAGAGAGGAAATATACGGAAATGTCACGAGCTTTTCATTTGCATTAATAGTTGAAAGCGATTCACTTCATTTCAATGCAATCTGAATATACTGAATGGGCTTATATATAAATTAATTAATATATATACATATAATGAAAGTGCAAATATATAAATATATCTTTATTTATACAAAAATCTATTTATATAGAAGTATATGGGGATGGGGTTTTAGAAACACTAATCTTACCCGAGTTTTCAAGATGATGTCATTCTTGTTGAAATGAAAAAATTGTGGCACATGAAATAGGTGACCCCCCTATTTCTGATCATGTTTTGAACCAATTCTGTAAATGCATTCTCTGCAAGGATATTAGTATGAATACGCAAACTTGCAGTTACACAGGGTCGCTGAGTACTTCTGATAAATATATTAGGATCAAGTATACCCATCAACTGAATGAAAATAAGGAAATCACTTGTCCCTTTCTTCATCCCAGTAGCAAAAATAACATTCCAGAGTGAGATATTTCTGTTGTAATATTTTTTGACTGTGTCTATGGGATGCCAAAATAAGTGAAAACTAACATTCAGGCAAAGCAGGTACTTGGCACTTTAAAAATTGGCTGTTCTATTGAATTAATCTCTCCTCCAACCCCCAATGCATTGAGTCAAACTGAGTTTTGCATGTAGATATAACCTTGGTGTTTATAGTAGATTTAAGGGTCATTCATCTTTATTAAGTCATGCATTTGATCTGAAAATATTTGTGACGTTTATATTTATGAAAATGTTTTCTGAGCTTCATCAAGCATAGTTTTTCTTTTTTCTAAACACATCATAGACTGTTTTTCTACTTCATTAATCTTCAAAATAGTAGTTATGTGCTTCTCTGCTTCTTGCCTTTATAAAATAAAATGGTTATCTGCCCCTTTTGTTGCAGAATTCCTCTCGCTGCCTCTAAATTCACAGATCCTCTAACATGTTTGCCAGTAATTTCTTTGCTGAGAGAAACGGTTCCTTCCACTTGTAGGAGACGATGAAATGGCCTAGTTTCTCACACTTCTTTGCAACCTTGGGCTCCAAATTTTCCAAGCTCTGGTTCCAGGGTAAATAATCTAGGGTTTTTTAATCTCGTTTTTTATTTCCTGAAGGAACTCTAATCCCAGACTCTCCTGGACACTACTGAATACAAATAGGAAGAGGGAGGAGTAGTTCAAAGGTCTGGCACTGAAGAAGGGACATCTTTACGCTTGCAGCACCTGCCTTCGCCTGGTGTGATTTCAGCTAGAAGCAATCTTGAAGAGGGACTTACTGAGCCATATGCTTCAGTGTGTGTGTATAATCTAGTAAAGACTAGATCTGTACACTGATTCTCTTGGTGTATAAGGCAAATTACTTCTTTAGGCTACCTGGGATAGAATACGTGACTGAAAGTTGCTGAAGCAGTAAACAAATTCTCTCAAATTTCTCATATTGTGGTATACTGCAGGTTTCAGTCAATATCTAAGTAGAATGTTTTATTTGTGGATAAAGTTTGTGCAACTCCCACCACCCCTGGCCTCAGAAATCATTTCTGGTGGTAGTCAGGAGCCTGGGAACGCAACCAATGTCAGCTATCTTGCAAGACAACTTCATTATCCCTGTCCTATTGATCTTACTCAATATCTTGTATTTTGATATAATTTGGAAGTTACTTTTATGGTTTGGAAAATCAGGGGGAAACCTGTACTATATAACAAAATATCTTCAGCTTTAAGCAACTTTAAGCAAACCCTATTTATTTTCTTAATTTTGGGTTGGCTAGATTGGCTAATTTTTCAGTAGGGTTTCAAAGTGGCTGGAGTCTTTTCTGAGCACTCGACAGAAGAAGGATCCATTTAGGTCCCTTTGGTTGCTGGCATGACTCACTTTTCAAGGGTTAGTTGATTGAGGGCTTCAGGTTCTTCCTGGCACTTGAGCAGAGCCCACCTCTCAGGATGCACTCAATGAATAAAAGAGGGCTTTTGCCTTTGTTATTTTTATAGAAAGCTTTTCCCAGGAGGCCCCTGGCAGACATCTGCTAGGTTCTTATTTGGGTCCTGTGCCCCTATTTACACTGCAAAAATGTCTGGGAATGTCAGTATCTGGTATTTTTTACCCTCTAGCAAATTTCCTCAAGAAAATCTAGGAGAGATAGTAAGTGGGAAGTTGCTTTGCTTTACTTCTAGCAGACTCTGATCCCTGCACCCAGGGCTGTCATGACTGACCCTTGAGCACAGGGTCAAAAGTAAGCCTTGAGGACCACTGAGTATGGCCTAATTCTCAAACTTCCCCTAGATCAAGGGCTCAGGAAGAATGGGACTAGAACAGGAGTTAGGAACTTGGTGTTGAGTTGAGAGAAAGCTTTCTCAGTGGCATGTGTAGATTCTCTCGTGTCACATGATGGCTGAATGTGCTCCCTTTTCTCTCATCTCTTCATACTTGGAATATGTGTTCATGTAGCATGCTGCAACATCACTGAGGTTTTTGTTTGACTCAAATATGCTACAATTTCAGTGCCAATACAAATTCTGAAATTGCCCATCATCCGTCATTATTGTTCTGAGTATATATTTCAGTGACTTTGAAATAACCTAAACTTTTTTTTTGCTTTTTCGGCAATGCACTGGGGTTACTCCTGGCTCTGCACTCAGGAACCACTCCTGGCGGTGCTCAGGGGACCATATGGGATGCTGGGAATTGAACCCAGGTTGGCTGCGTGCAAGGCAAATGCGCTACCCGCTGTGCTATAGCTCCAGCCCCAATAAACTAAACTTTTAACAATAGTTTAGAATCCTAAATATGAATGAATCACATCTCTTATCTAAATGAATCACATCTTATCTCTAAATGTGCTTTTGTTTTACACAAAGATAACTGATTCTTTAATGATCTAAGTAATTTATTTACACATTAAAAGGACAAAAGGGCCACAGTATGAAATTTTTATCTCCCTTTTCAGTCACTACTTCAGCAAAAGGCCCAGGAGAAGTACCTCTAGGGTTAGGTTAGTTACAAAAATACCTTCTGTTTTCAGCTGAGCCTGTAACCCTGTAACCAACAGTCCCATTGATTATCCCTTTCAAGTGCAGTGACCATCACATACAATAACCATTCAAGTGCAGAGACTATATTCCTCAGGTGAGCCTGTGACCAGTTAACCTTGCCAACCTCCAGAATTTGCATTAAATTACACCAAAATCACTATTCATTTTGGTAGTCAGGTTGTAGTTTGCTGTTGAAAAACTTTTCACACATGTAGGGCTCAAATCATTCTATCTTTGCAGCCTATAATTTGTTGGTGGTGATCTGAACTTAAGTGAATGAGCTTATATTTATTCCTCTCAAATGGAGTCAAATTTATTAGGTCCATTTGCCATGACCTTCTGAATTCTGCTTCTACAATCCCCCTTAATTATGGTCATGCTCAGAGTTGTGTCAGCCACCTTTTATTAAGGCATGTCTGGGCATATTAATCAACTTGAACTATTGCCCACTTGCATCCCAAATAGTCTGATCACTTTGTGGGATTTTGAAGGAAAACATTTTGGAGGCAAAGCAGTGATTTTATTAATTCCTTTAATACCATGGATTTCAGCCAGGGCTGGGAAGGGAGCATTTGTAATGTCAGGGGACACCTGGCAATATCTGCTTGTTAGAAATGAAAAGTGGGGATGTACTTCTTGTGCCTAGTGTGTATGTCTCAGGGGTGCAAATAAATATTTTATAATGCACAGATGTCACCATCTGCACATCAAAGAATGATCTAATCCTAAAGCTCTTCATACAGCCAAAGTTGAGAAAGCCTGATTTAAGAAGTGACATCCTTGGCCAGCCCTAGTTCAATCACCAGCACAGTATGTAGACCCCAAATGCCACTACTGAAGCACAGCAGCAGGAATAGCTCCTGAGTGCAGTCGGGTGTAGCTAACCCTCTCCCCCCAGACACCTCATCCCGTTTTGTATGAGACATCTTCACAGACGCTTGCGACATCATTTTGTTGTGTTATTCTTTTCAGTATTCTTGTATTTAATGAAGAGTTCACTTCTGCCGTAATTGCTCACTGCTTTGTCTCATTTCTCTTCTGAGATTCCCTTTGTTTTTCTTTGAGAGGGTCTCCAAAGTGATATTTGGGGACCTCCAGCAGCCCAGTAATCCTACCGGATCATTCTTGGTCAACTTGGTGGATGTGTCAATGTGGTGGGCCTGAGGGTGTGTTTCTGTTTCTGACCTGCGGTGTCAAGGATTACCTGAGCCTCCCAGCCGTGTCCCAGTGGCATCCACGTTGATGCCCAGCTGTGCTTTCCGGGGACCTTGTGGGGCTGAACCACAGCCAGACAATGACGATGTATGTGCTTTAACCCCTGGATTAGCCCTCTTAGAAGCTCTTCTTGCCCTTATATTTGGACAGCTGAACTTTGCCATCCTGTTTGTGACCCTAAGCACAGTCATAGGCTGGGAATGGTCAGGTTACGACACTTTATCTGTGGACACTTTTTCTTGGACTTGGTGTGACTCTCACTATCACTGACAATATATTATGCATATATCATTTCTTTCATGTCTGCCTAAGTCTGACTCCCAGGACTGATTCAGACCTTTTTTTAAAAAAAATGATGTAGGGATACTGTTATTTGTTCAGCCATTGATTAAGCTGATTGAATTGAGCATGAATTGCACATTGGGGCTGGAGTGATAGCACAGCAGGTAGGGCATTTGCCTTGCACGCGGCCGACCCGGGTTCGATTCCCAGCATCCCATATGGTCCCCTGAGCACCGCCAGGAGTAATTCCTGAGTGCAGAGCCAGGAGTAACCCCTGAGTATGACCCAAAAAGCCAAAAAAAATCATTATTTTTTGTATTCTATTCTGAATGTTAGCTTTATTATTATCCCCCCCTGCTTTTTTTTTTTTTGCTTTTTTTGCAGGGATCATACCCGGCGATGTACAGGGATTACTCCTGGCTCTGCACTCAAGAATTACCCCTGGCGGTGCTTGGGAAACCATATGGGATGCTGGGGATCGAACCAGGGTCGGCCGTGTGCAAGGCAAATGCCCTACCCGCCTTGCTATTGCTCCAACACCTTTCCCCCTCTTTTATGATTCACCGTGAGATACAGCTACAAAGCTTTCATGTTTGAGCTGAGGTCATATAATCATCAAACACCCACTCCTTCACCAGTGCACACTTCCCACCACCAAAATCCCTAGTATTCCACACACAAACCCCCACCCCCGTTCCAACCCTTCCCCCATATTCTCTCTCTATTTTGATTACATTTCATATTTTGACATCAGTCTCACCACCACTCAAACCTGCCGAAAAGGCAATGCTATACGATTTGTTTTGTATTGCTTGTTATAGTTAGAATATAATGTGCAGGAAATTCTGTGTCATTTTCTTCCTGGAGCTTTTAAGATGTTTTTCCCCTGGTTTTTGGATCATAACTGGCGGTGCTAGTGGTTCTGTGCTCAGGTATTACTCCTCGTGGGCTCAGGGGAACAAATGGGTTACCAGGGATTGAACCCCTGTCAGTCTCGTGCATGGCAAACACCTCGCCTGCTGTATGATCACTCTGGCCCTCATTCAGAACTTTCCTAAGGGCTCTGGCCCAGGGGACTCTCTGAACCTATCATATAATTCCTATCTCTGACCACCATGTTGGTTCCCAGAAATAACTATTGTTAGCTGTGTATTGAGTATCTTTGTAAATATTTTCAAAGCATATATATCATGTGGCATATTGATATCACATACATTTAAGTGAAGGTCTGCTAAGATGCAAAGAGACCTCTGAAATTAAGAAACGATAATAACAAAGGAAAGATATATTGTTGCCTAGGTTTATGCTTCGCTATGTTTAAGAGGTTGGTCATTTAGGGACCCAGGATGACAATGACTTTGTCATCTTCAATTCATGGTGCCTCAGGCCACTCTAGTGGTTTATATTACTGCTAATGAAAAGGTAAAATGGCTTGAAGAAGAAATATGCCCTGACTAACAGGCTTGGAGAAGAGTTTTTTTGCAGTGTTATATCCAACTGCAGAAGGGAACAACAATCCAGGTATAGCTGAATGCCCATGTGCCTAGTTACAACTCTATGACATACAAGAAGTGGGGAGCCAGTCTTGTTGGTCATTTTGTTACTAGTTTATTTCTTCCCTCTGTAACTGTCTTTCTTACAACATACATAAGACCACACTATACAAAACATTGCTTTACTTTCAGCACTATTATGCTAATTTATATAAAGATGACTCAACAGCCATATTAAGCAGAATGTTCTATATTCTTGGCTTGTGTGAGGCCAGTGTATACTTTTTTTCCTCTGATTTTTTTTTTGCTTTTTGGGTCACAGCTAGCATTGCACACGGGTTACTCTGGCTCTGAACTCATAAATTACTTCTGGCGGTGCTCAGGAGACCATATAGGATGTTGGGAATTGAACCCGGGTCGGCCGAGTGCAAGGCAAACGCCCTACCCGGTGCTATCGCTCCAGCCCTCTGAATTTCTTCTTTGTAGTCTTACACTGGTAACTGTTTATGTAGTGCCCGGCACCTTTAAGACTTGGATGATATACATTAATGCTTTTTGAGTGATTGCCTGGGATTTACATTTTCAGGCCTTCTTTTCTAGTATGCAGATTTTTATTCTGATAAGAACATTGTTCTCCAAATTCTCCAAAATCATATATTAAAGACTTGTTCATTTATTCTGTTTATTGCTGCACTGTTAAGTAACAAGGGTAATTAGTATGATACACAGCACATTTTATTCTGTGTTACCAGAGCCGGAGACTAAATTCCTGTGAAGTCTTTTTCTGGCTTGGTTTTACTCTGTTGACATACCTCAGAAGAGGCAAAGAGAACTGAAGAATAATTTCATGCCCATTTCAATTCTGACCTTGACTGCTTCATACCTATCTTTCACAACTTCTTTGACATTACAATTTCAACATTAAATATCCTTTTCTTTGAAACTGCATCAGGTTTTTGTCTGATGCCTTTCTCTTGCTGTACTATGAGGATCTCAACAAAACTAAGTTTGAATTTAAGTAAAAACCATTTTTATATGCTGTACTCCCCCTCCCCATTATTTGCAAAGTAAGAAGGAAATGTAACCTAACGCTGGAGACATTTCTAGGCTTGTTCCTTCCAAAGAATATGAACAGCCATAAACTGCCAAACAGAAGCAGATGTGGTCCCCAATGGACATTTGCAACAACATCACCATCGGAGACTCCTCATTCCTGATCATTACCATTAGAATCCTGATACTGCCTAACAAATTGCACAAGCACAGTGACTTTAAATGGCACTCATTTATTAGCTCAGTTTCCCTGTTAGGAGTCCAGGTAGATTTGAACTATTTTTTTCTCTGCAGGCTCTCACCAGGCTGCAAAACTACCTTCCTTTCTGGAACTCAGAGTCTTCATCCTGCTCATATTGTTGTGGACATAATGCAGTTCTTTTTTTCTTTTTGGGTACCACCCTGTGATGCTCATGGGTTACTCCTCCCTCTACACTCAGGAATTACTCCTGGCAGTGCTCAGGGGACCATGTGAGATGCTTGGGATTGAGCCCGTGTCGGCCGCCTGCAAGGCAAACATCCTACCCTCTGTGCTATTGCTCCAGCCCCGAATGCAGTCCTTTGTGCTTATAGAACTAAAGTTTCTACTTCCTGGTAGATTCTCAGTTTCTGGAGCCCACCTTCTTTCCTTGTCCCGTGGCCCTTTCACAAACCCTCTCCTAACGTGGCAACTTACCTCTTCATTGCCAGCCAGGAAGAGTTGTTTGCTCTTGTCAGATAAAACAGAGACAGATAATGGACTAAAATCATGGGAGTAGCATTGATCACTTTGGTTGTGTTCAGTTTGTTAAAAATAAGTGCCAGGTTCTTCTCACACTCAATGAGAGTAGATTATGTACTTAACCTAGCATGTGTCTGCCACACTGCATTTCTGGTTTAACTCTTTAACTGCCTTCTTTCTATAACATCGCCAGTGTCAGTCTGATGCTTATCCAGTGCCCAGTTTCAACTCTCCACCTGTCTGATTCACACATTACTTGAGCTGCTTCATGTTCATCAATTGCACTGCATCTCCCACATATTCATAAGATACATTTGTTTGCTATTCCTATGACCTTCCCTTCTTGATGGCTTGATGGAGATCAAGCCATCTCCATCACCCCTTCATTTAGTGCTCAAAGGCACCATAATTCATTGGTAAAGTAAAACTGCTCTGTTGATTACTTCTTCATGCTGCCTTTTTCTACTCATCTCAGCAGTTCAATCATTTTTCAAGTCCCCTGAAGTCAAAACAAGAGCATTATCCTGGACTTCTCTCTATCAGGGATCAGCAAACACTGGCTTGTAGACCAAATCTGCTGTGCATCCCTGTTGAAAAGAAAGGTTCATTGGAGCACAGTCTTGCCTATTTGTTTAACTATGGTTTATGGTTGCTCTTGCGTTGCAGTGACAGAGTTGCGTAGTTGCTACAGAGACTGATCTACAAAGCTAAAAATATTTACTAATGGAAAAAAATTTACTATCTGGTACTTTGCAGAGAGTATTTGCCAACCTGTTCTCTAAAGAGGATCAAGCCTGTCTCTTTTTAATTTTAAATTGTGGTAGAGTTCCTTCTTTTATGTTCCTTTTGTCATTACTCATTTTTTAATCATATACCCAGATTTATCATATACCCCGTCTTTATCCAGGGGGGCCAGTGACTTAGAGATCTTCCCTTTTGAAGCCTGTGGTGGGTAGAGATTGTTTGCACATTAAAGCCTCTTCCCTACTTGGTCCCAAATTCCTTTCTCTCTCTCTCTCTCTCTTACCCGGTGCACTTGAGTGGAAACCTTTCTTCCCTGATTACACTGACAGCAAACAATTGCAAGACTACCAGGTTTTGCCTATGCTGACAATGTGACTTTATATAACACTTTTCATGAATTCTCCAGGTTTCATCATTACTCTTTTATTCTTTACAAGTCCTAGGTTCTCTTAAAATAATTTCACATGTTAGGGCTAGAGCGATGCTCGCAGGAGGCCCAGATCCAATTCCCAGCACCACAGGGTCCCACAGAAGCAACAGGAGTGACTATAAAGCACTGAGCTGGGAGTGGCCCCTAAGCCCTACTGCATGGCCCAAAATAACAACAAAAGATAATTTCACACAAGAACTGTGTCATACGCTTTCTATCTCATAAAAGTTGTAGGATGAGGATGAGGCGCATCGAGTAGGTACAGTTTAGACTTGCGTGATAAATGGCTTTGCTATTTAAAAAAGAAGTTTTGCTTCATTTATTTTTTCCTTTATTATTTTTAATGGGTGGTGATATTTATAAAAATTGCTTTTAGGGGCCAGAGAGATAAGACCGGGGTTAAGTGGCCAATCCCACTTTGATTCCTGGCATTGCATGTGGTCCCATGAGTACTGCCAGGAGTGTCCCTGAGAACATAGCCAGGAATAAGCCCTGAGCACCATTGCTTGTGCCCCAAAACCTAAACTAAATTCTGCTTTAGATACACTATACAAAAAACTTGTAATTCTTCTGTGGAGAATATTTTCCCTATTTGAGAATAAATTGTCAGCATGTTGTCCCATGGCTCTCTGTACTTCAGTAGATAATTTTTATTAAGCAATGAACCCAGAACCTTAATCAATACAATGAAATTAACACTGGCAATTTATTTCCATGAGTCACAAACTCTTTGTAAATTTTATGTAGTTTGCCAACAATTTATTATGTAGCATAAAGATTCAGTGGAGGATTTTACATTGGACTTAGTTGTCAGGTCTCTTTAGTCTTTTGTAATCTGGAAGAGTTTCTCAGTCCTTTTTACTTGTAGGTTCTTAATATTTTTGATGAGCATAGTCCAGCTGTTTTTCAAAAAACCCATATGTCTGTGTACTAGGGTTCCTCATGATTAAATTCAGGGTGTTTTCTTTTGTCACATTTAAGGAGGTGTTAATTTCCCATTATTTATCAAATTAATTATATTATCTTCTTTCATTTACTTGATACATGTTTGATAAAATCCAAAATGACCATGAAATATTTTCAGCTCACAAGATACCATTTTTAAAACAACCTTTACCGTTTATTTTCAAAATAATTTAAATAATTGGAGGCACTGTGAATTAATTTAATTTAATTTGAGGCACTGTGAATTTAATTTGAGGCTCTGTCAATTTAATTTGAGGTTCCGAGATAGGGCTTCATGCACACAGTGTTCCAATACCACAACATCCACTGGACTGTGCACTTCTCTGCACCAGAGTCTCAGTATTCCTTCACATCATTCACCCATCCCTGCCTTTGGCAAGCTCAGTTATATAGACTAGTTTCTCAGGTCTATTTGTTATTACCACATCATGCTTTTTATATGCCACATATGAAAGAAATGATTCTGTATCTGTCCCTCTCCTTACTGACTTCACTCAACATGATACCCTCGAATATTCATGTAGTGGCAAATATTTTGATGTCATCTTTCCCTGTAAACAAATAGTATCCCATATTGTTCATCTATCACAATTTCTTTATTCAGTCTTTGATTCATGGCATTTAGATTGTTTCTATACCTTAGGTATTGTGAATCCTGCTGACATGAACATATAGGACCACAACTGCCTTTTCCAAATAGGTTTTTGGGCCTGGGGCTAGATGCTAAGAAGTGGAATTGCTGGGTTGTATGGAAGCTCTATTCTTCATTTGTTGAGAGGTATCCATATTGTTCTCCAAAGAAGCTGAACCGGTCAACATTCCTGACAATAGTGGATTGAGGATTTCTAATTCCCTACATTCATGACAGCACTAGTTGTGTTTTTCTCTTTCATATGTACTAGTTTTATTGTTGTGTGGTGATGTCTCATTATTGTTTCATTTGACATTTCCCGGATGATAAGTGATGAATATCATTTTTTTCATATACCTATTGAGCATCTGTAGGTTTTCTTTGAAGAAGTTTCTATTCATCTCTTTTCCTGAGTTTTTGATTTGCTCTTTGTTGTTGTTGTTATTTTTAAGTTTTACATGTGCTTTTGCAATATCTTTTAATATCTTGGATAGTAACCCTTTGTTAGATGAGTGGTGGCAATTATTTTCTCCTTGTCTATGGGTTGTCTTTTTATTATAATAATTTACTTTGCAGTGGGGCAATTTCTTAATTTGATCTAGTTCTACTTGTTTCTTTTTGCTTTGGTTTGCTTGGCCAATGGCATTGAGTCATTGCAATTGTCTCTAAATTCAATTTCATGAAAGGTTCTGCCCATGTTTTCCTCAACATAATTTAGGAATTAAAGTCTGATACCAAGGTCTTGAATCAATTTTGAATTGATTTTTGTTTAAGGTGTGAGAGAGGGATTTAAGTTTCTTTTTCACATCTTCATCCAACTTTTTTACTCACTAGTTTAAGCATTCATTGAGGTTTCCTGGCTAAACCTCAGTGATGTTTGTGATGATTTGTAGGTATGTTTTTATTTACAGCATTCCTAAATATATTCTTTACTATTACAGCATAGTAAAAAACATTGTGCTCTTCCTATTTAATTGTCACTGTGATAATCTTGGTTTGCTATATTGTTTAATAGGTTTTGATATATTTATTACATTTATCTTCATGCTTAAAGATCCCCACATTTAGCTATTGAACACAGAGCTAAATTTGACTATCAAGTGATAGTCAATTTTATAGAGTATAAGATGAACAAAAATGATTTTGTACCTCTGAAGTATTGCATAGAAATACTTAATATTTCATGGTCAAATTTAAATTATGTATGATTTATCTGAAATTTAAATTTAACTGAGTTTTCTCTTTTTTATTGACTTTATCTTGAAAACCTATGCTCTTGCCTGCTCAAGATGCTTTCTATGACTTCCTAGAATCTTTTTTTGTTTGCTTGTTTGTTTTTGTTTGGGGGTGGCAACTGTGATGTACAGAGGTTACTCCTGGCCCTATACTCAGAAATTACTCCTGGTGGTGTTTGCTGGATCATTTGGGATGCTGGGGATCGAACCCAGGTCAGCTGCATGAAAGATTATCTCCCTACCTCTATACTATCATTCTAACCCCTTGAATATTTCCATTATTCTTTGAGCAATTCCTTAGTTTCTGCCTTCCCCCAAATGTTCCAGGATCATCATGTACTTTAGCAAAATTTCAACACTGCAATTAATCACTGTTTCTAGTTAATATAGATGCGAGTTAGAAACTCAGAGTTTTATACAAAATATACTCATTGCTATTATGTGCCATAATTTTCAGACCTCAGTGAGCAGATCTAAATACTTATGCAAACATATAAATGTGTGTTCCTAGGTATACATATAAATCTAAGCACTTAGGTCTGCATATGTTTACTTTTATATCTCTTTGTATATAATAAACACTATATATTTATACCTACATCTCCAATTCCAATCCAATAGCACATGAGCATTCTTACTCTGTTCCTTCCTGCACTTTTCTGACAGTGATGAATTTGGTTCTCCTCCCTTGATATAAGCAACATGACTCAATCCTCCCTGAGTATAGCCTATTCCTGCTGCCACCACATACTCTTATACCTCTACAGGGATGCTTTTCTCACTTCTTTCCATGCTGACCTGCCTCTAATTGCTAGAGCCTCTCAACTCCGTGAGAAGCTGTTGCCGCAGTTGCATTCCCCATGTGGCACACAAATCCCCACAAACTCATACCTGACTCATGCTGCCTCATAGAGTACAGACTTTCTCCTGTCAATAGGGCTCCTATTCCCTAGCAACAGGACCACTTGGGCAAATGCCCTTGTTGCCCTACTTGCACTCTAACCCACCAACTCCATCTCACCCTGTGTAGATTCCTCTTGCGCACAGCCCACCTCACAGCTCTTGGAATTGATTTTGTGGGAAGGAAAAAACAGAGAGAAAGAGGTTATTCATGCATTTCTCATCATCTGAAATCATAACTGATGTATTTCTCACTGTATTGCATTCCCTCTTACCCTGGTTAACTGGTGAGGTACTGAGATCTGGAACCGGACCTCTTGATGATATTCTCCTGACTGAGTAAGTGAGTGACTGAATGAACAGTGCCTACCGAGAGACCTAAAGTTTGTTCATCCCTCAAAACCAAATCTTGACACCCTTACAATATTTTTTTTGGTTTCTGGGTACAATCGGTTGACTCTGGACTTACTACTGGCTCTTTGCTCAGAGATCACTTTTTGAGGTGCTCAAAATACCATATGGGGTCCCAGGGATCTAACTCCAGTGAGATGCATACAAGGCCAAGAACCCTATCCATTGCAATACTGCTCTGACCCATAGTCTTGACAGGATGCCTCATGCCGAAGGGACTATTCTCAAATAGTGGAAATTCTGTTATTTTGTGCAAAATAGCATCTGAAACTTGTTTTCCATCTTTTCTTTTGTCCTTGAACTCATTTGACTTTTGATGTTGAATTCACCCTTGGTAATCCGTGATTGTTTTGGGTTTCCTACTTGACCTAGCATGACGTCTTGGCAAGTTTATTTTCAGGTCACTATAACCCTGCCTTTTTTCTCTTGCTAGAGAATGGCCAAAACATCATTTTTCCTTATTAGGTGGTGGCTCCTTTTTGTTTGTTGAGCTCACCATCCAGGTGCAGGCTTCATAGTATGCCTCATGGTGAGTCAAGATCAAAGTCAGTTTCTGGGGCTAGAAAGGATCTTCCCTCTGTGACATTCCATCAGGACTCTTGAGCATCATCAGTTGTGGTCCCTGAGTGTATAGCCAGGAGTAAACCCTGAGCATAGCTTGGTCTCTAGACCCAAACCAAAGAAGCAAACGAGCAGCTGGTTTGTCATACCTAGAAGATCTATCTCTGCTAAGAAAAGCTGCTTCTTCACTTATCAGGAACTGAGGAGCAAGTACTCCTGCAAGTGGTATCTACATGGAGATAATATTTTCATCCTTGGCTTGAATAGTGGAACTACAGGAATATCCCTTTTAGAATTGAGGAGCAGTTGGGCGCAGCCTCCCATTTTAAGTTAATATGAGCAATGTATGTGAATGGATTGCGTAGTTCATAAAATTATGTTTTTATTTAGCACTTGTCATAACTGATTCTCTAAAAAGTCACATAAATAACACCACAATACGAAGCATTTTCAAATTAATTTTGCTTCTTTGTAAGTGAGGGGAAGTGGACGGGCTTTAAAATATGACGTCTGCTTCATGACTAAGAATCGCTTCGGGACTGAGCAGGGAGACAGCATTACAGAGGGTCAAACTATTTTTGGAAATCAAATGGCATTTTGCTTCCAGCGCATTCAATTGCTCACCTCTCTCCAAATACCTTGTTCTTTGTATGCCTTTTGGGAGGCTCACTTGTTCCATCTCCCTCTCCTAACCCTGATAACTGGCACGAAGAACATTTTCTCTATGAAATTGCAGTTACTCTCAGAAACTTTATTAGGCTTATTATCATGCATTGAAAATTTGTGCTTATGTTCATCTCCATCAGATGCTGCGAATTTCCAGCCCGGGGGATGGTGCATTTCACTTCATTTGATTTATGTAAAGGGTCTCAAGTGTATGGAATTGAGGTAATTACACTGGCTAGCTCATGACTTTCTGAGTGATGGGTTATGTATCCTTTCATTTGTGGTAGCTGCCTTCAGTGACAGTTAATGTACGAATGGTAAAGGGCAAGACGATGAGCTTAGGCACATCTGGACTGAGTTCCTGCTTATCTTCTTAGTTGTGTGACTTTTTTGGTAATTGATACAACCTTTTTGAGAAAATGTGAAATAGGAATAATAAAATAAACGCTATTTAGGTGGCTGGAGCGATAGTACAGAGGCTGCCTCAGGTTGGATCCCTGGCCTCCCGTCTAGTCCCTGCAAGCACCACCAGGAATAATTCCTGAATGGAGATGAATAACCCCTGAGCATCACCAAATGTGTTCCAAAAACAAAAACAAAACATGCACCAATTTATAATTTTCCATTTTCTTTTCTTTTTTTTTTTTTGGTCACATCCGGTTATGCACAGGGGTTACTCCTGGCTCTGCACTCAGGAATTACCCCTGGTGGTGCTCAGGGGACCATATGGGATGGTGAGAATCAAACCCGGGTCGGTCGTGTGCAAGGCAAATGCCCTACCTGCTGTGCTATTGCTCCAGCTCCAATAATTTCCCTTTTTTGAGTGCTAGCTGAGACTGAGACACGGAACATTAAAAGTTAAAGTTAAAGAGGTTTGCTATGATAGGAAGCAGTCTAAAATTTTATCCTGTAAAAAGTGGAGTGGCATTTAATAGATCATTGATTAATGAAAGCTCCATGGAGTCTAATATTTTCCCCTTGTTTTTCTGTTGCCTTATCTTTATTTACAGTACTATGGAATTTTAGGGAGTAAAGCTGGTGACCACATTTGATTTCCAATCAGGGATATATTTTTCACTTTTCTTCTCTATCCCTGCTCTTCCTGTCAAATCTCTCTCACAGCTTTCTCCCTCCCTTCCTTGCTCTATCCTTTTCTAATCACTATTTTACCATTTCTGAGAACAGCTGCTACACAATCCAAAATGCCCAAGTCATTTTCAAGGGAAGCCAGCTTCAAAGATACTCCAAAACCCTATCAAATCACATTAAGTTTTTTTTTGCAGGTAAGCTTGGGTACCCCATCCTCTAATGGTTTTATATTTAACTATATTGCAACCTTTTAGTTTATGAAAATTAGTGCAAATGATTCTCATGGAAGTCTTAATGGGAGGCATAGGTATTCCCACTTTTCAGATAAGGGAGTTGATGACAGTGTCACAGAATAGGTGAAGCCTCTCAGGTCTCTTTACTTTTCTGATGGGTTTCTTTCTTCTTCAATCTATATTTTTATTGCATCACTGTGAAATAAAGACTTACAAAGCTATTTATAGTCGGGTTTCAGTCATGCGGTGTTCCAACACCTGTACCTCCACTACTGTATATTTCCCACCACGGTGTCCCCAGATTCTATCCCGCCACCCTCCTACCAGCCTGTCCCTAGGGCACTCAATTTCCTTCTCCTTTCCTCCTCCCTCTCTCTTTATCTTCCTCTCTTCCTCTCTCCTCTCTTCCCTCCTTCCCTCCCTCCCTCCATCGCTCTCTCCCGCTTTGGGCATACTGAGACATTCACAGGTCTTTCTCCCTATCCTCTTGGAAAATGTCACTAGCTAACAGAATAATCCAAACGCAAGGTTCCAGATTCTATAAAAAGTTTAAAATCCTCTTATGTAAACTAACTCCTTAACCAATTTTGTGGAGTGGCCACGACTATGCTTTATGTCAGTGTATTTTTACTCATTAGCACAAAAGAGTAACCTTCAGTGGTTTAAGCATAAAATCAGTGATTTTCTCAGAACAACAAAAAAGAGACTCTCCAAACAATAATAGTGAGTTTTGTTGAAATATTAAATGCAATCAAAGTGAAAGTAAAATTAAATTTATTAGTTACACAGGCGAGGGGGGGGCTAAGGGGGGTTAGGGGCGTGGGGGGGCTAGGGGTGTGGGGGTGTGGGGTGGAGCTATACTGTGATTCTTAGTGGTGGAATATGTGCACTGGTGAAGGGATGGGTGTTCAAACATTGTATAACTGAGGCTTAAACCTGAAAACTTTGTAACTTTCCACATGGTGACTCAATAAAAAAATTTAAAAATATCAGTGATTTTCTATTATATTTTTTTTACGCTACATCTGGTGTTGCTCAGGTTCACCAGTGGCTTAGGGGTTAATGCCGGGTTCCAGATATTGAGCCCAGTCCAGTTGCATGCAATGTAAATGCCCTACCCACTGTCCTGTAGCTCTGCCTCCAAGACAGTATTAGATGATTTACCAAGTCCGGATATATGAGAGTACGGAGCTCTTAAATTGATTGAGTCAGTCAAATTTGAACCTGGGCAACCTACTCTAGATTTCTTGAGTTCATGAATGATACCACAGATGGTTTTTCCCAATCCACTCATAATTCCTTTACCTCAGTATCATAGGAGAAAGGAAAGATAGTATATAGGTCCTTGTTTCTGTAACACCCTTATTTTGGTTAATGAAATATTACTACTTCTTAAACACTCAGCAGCGAACATGTTTTCCATGTAATATGCCTAGGCTCAATCCCTCGCACCATATGGTCCCTGAAAGCACTGTTGGGAACTGCCTTTGAGTGCACAGCCAGGAGTAGTCCCCAAATAGTGTCACATATGTCTTTAAATGCAACTACAAAAACAACCAATAAACAAACAGCAAACCTCAGCAACAAAAATCAATATAATCTTTTAAACTAATGTTACTTTAATTAAAAAAATAGAACTTAGTATGTGACTTTATCTACCATTGTTCAAAAATGGGTCACATGTCTACCATGAACCAATTATTGCACAAAGGGTTTTGGTCTTACCACCTGAACATCTTGAAAGTCCTGTGGATGTGGCGATTGGGGGTATGAGTGCAGATTATGGCCATAATCTTATGGCCAATATCTGTCCGGCTAATTTGTTTCATTTGCCTATCCCTCAGACTTGTTGAGGCAGATTAGTTCTGCTTTAACGTTACATTCTCCAGATGCAGACTCTGATAATTGTATTTTTATGAGAGAGATCGATCATAAAACATGCTCAGGAGAAAATGAGATGAAATTTCCCCCCTCAGAATAAAATGATATGAGATGAAAAGGTGAGATGAAGAAGAGGAGACCCCATAACGGTTCCCATGGAGGACCCGTGGGAACAGTAGTTCCCAATCAGGTCCGCTGTCCGCATTATGACTTTCACCCCAAATCCTCTCAGGAGGGTATGTCCATTTGCAGATATTTTATGCTTTCTGTGTATGCAGACAAGAATATTTCTAGAAATCTGACTTGCGGTCAGGAAATGCAGTGCTGCTTGTTTGGACTAAGAGCCCTCCAGAGCTACAACTCTGGGGAACGCATAGAGAGGATGAGGACAAATACCCAAGGGCTTCAGGCACCTCTATGACAGCCAGGCTGCATCAGATCTACACTTCAGAGCCAGTAAGTGGGCAGGCATTACTCATTGTTCACCAACTAAAGCAGGACTCTGGGCGTCCTTAAGGAGTGGCCCAAAAAAGAGTTTTGTGTACAGGGTTGGTATATCAGGATATGTACTCTTTTTTTTATTTATATTTAATTAGAGAATCACCGTGAGGGTACAGTTACAGATTTATACACTTTTGTGCTTATACTTCCCTCATACAAAGTTCGGGAACCCATCCCTTCACCAGTGCCCATTCTCCACCACCCGTAAACCCAGCGTCCCTCCCACCCTCCCCAATCCCATCTCCCCCCCACCCCACCCTGCCACTGTGGCAGGGCATTCCCTTCTGTTCTCTCTCTCTAATTAGCTGTTGTGGTTTGCAATAAAGGTGTTGAGTGGCCGCTGTGCTCAGTCTCTAGCCCTCATTCAGCCCGCAACTCCCTTCCCCCACATGGCCTTCGACTACAATGTAGTTGGTGATCGCTTCTCTGAGTTGCCCTTCCCCCGGAACGTGAGGCCAGCCTCGAAGCCATGGAGTCAACCTCCTGGTACTTATTTCTACAGTTCTTGGGTGTTAGTCTCCCACTCTGTTATTCTATATACCATAGATGAGTGCAATCTTTCTATGTCTGTCTCTCTCTTTCTGACTCATTTCACTCAGCATGAAACTTTTCATGCCCATCCACTTAACTACAAAATTCTTGACCTCCTTTTTTCTAACAGCTGCATAGTATTCCATTGTATAGATGTACCAAAGTTTCCTCAACCAGTCACAGGATATGTACTCTTAAGCCCTCTATGCATTCTTTTTATTAGGGACCTTCAGAAGGGCCTTTCACGTGCACACTAATGTTGGTCATGTCAGTACTGTGCGGAGTTGGCAAGATTTCTTATCTTTCAATGGAGTCGTTACTGGTATACCCCAACTATCAGTGATGGTTTTTCTATTGTGGCTCTTGGTCCTCTTCTAAACTCTTCACAGTCTCTTTCAGAAAAGGGCTTGTCAGGAAAGAGCATTCTTCATTGAGGGTGAGATATCCTGTGAACCATAGAATATTTAGCATTATTGTTGGCCTCTACCAATTTAATGCCAATCCCACAGACCATAGTTTTGACATATCAGAGAAAAATTACCCTCAGTTAAGAACCACTAGATGAGAACACTGGCCTCCTAGAAATTGGCTTCTAGGTTTTCACCTACTGAATTGGGGGGAATGTGGTAGAACCCTATAAATAAACTGTATGGGAGTTTGTCAAATATAGAAAAATGGCTCTGTTTTTCTTTGGCCTAGTGAGCTGATTTTGTATTTATGCTAGGGGAACAGTATCATAGCCCCATTCAGAATCTTTTTTTTCCCATTTACAGTTGTATGCCATTAGCTAAACCGATACTTTCTGCCAGATTTACCAAATAAGTTTGAATTTAAGAAAACAACTTGGGCTGGAGCAATAGGACAGTGGGTAGGGTGTTTGCCTTTCAGGCGGCTGACACGGGTTCGATTCCCAGAATCCCATGTGGTCTCCCGAGCACCACCAGGAGTAATTCCTGAGTGCAAAGCCAGGAATAGCCCCTGTATATTGCCAGGTTTATTAAATAGCCCCTGTTTATTGCCCCAAAAATAAAACCTATAATTTTTAAAATAAATTAACCCATACAATTTTGGGGATATGCTAATCCCACAAAAAGGACTGTTATTTATTTGAAATTGAGATAAAATGAGGTATCTTGCATTTTATAGGATAAGTGTCCTTTATATACATCCTTTCTCTGGATACTTTACTGGATAAATATCCACCATTACTTCTTCTATTGTACCTGCTTATCCTTCTGTAGAATCCCTAATCTGCTGGCTAATTATTTGTCTACCCTATAAGATCCTGGCCTCTTATACTGTTTCTATCCTAGCACTTTAAGTATTGTTGCTCCCTGTCTCCCCGGGTTCCTTGTTCCTTCCTTTCTTTAGCTTTTCTGTCCTTCCTAAAACTCATATGTGAAAATAGACTTTTCATTTTGTTTTTGGGGGCCACACATGGTGATGCTCAGGCGTTACTTCTGGCTCTGTTATTCCTGGCAGTGCTCAGGAGACCATATGGGATGCTGGGGTTTGAACCCGGATCAGCCGCTTACTAGGCAAATGCCCTACCACTGTGCTATCTCTTCAGCTCCATGAACTCAGACTTTCATGACTTGATGCTGTTGTGTGTCGATTTGGTTGTGTGTCAATTTAGTTGGGTGTTAAAAAAAAGTCACAGTCCCTAAGAGAAGTTCAGGGTGACAATATAGCTATCAGGAACTGGGGGAAGTTCTCCAGCATTCAACAGTACCACCACTTCTGAAAGCTTTGCTGCAGAACTTTGAAAATATTAGAGACAGTGGAGACAGTGGGTAAAGAATTTTCTTTAAGCAGTAACAATCTAGGGAGGTGGGTCCTAGTAATTTGCAATATCAAAGAACATATATGGTTAATCTTTTAATGTGTTGTTGTACGCTGTGTAGGCTATTCTTTTAAAAGATCTTAGTTAAGATTGTCTCAGTCTAAAATAGCTGCTAATTTTTGGTTTGTTGAAATAAAGCTAACCAAAAAAAAAAGAAGAAAAAAATAAACGTTGCTAATCATTTCCCTTTTCTTTTCTGTCCCTGTGTTAGTAACGATAGTGATGAACTTTTGGCTAAGAAAACTACAGCTGTGGGCAAAGACGTAGGAGGCTGCAGTGTTGGAATCAGGCATCTTCCAATAAACATACAGCAGCCACGTGTCTATCCATTTAGGCACATGGAGGGTTTGAACTTGGGTGCTGGAGTTTGTATTGCCAAGTTCTTTCTGAGTATTCTAGCGCAGTCAACTAAAAAAGATTGAAGAACAAAAAGCAATTAATATGCTAAAGCTAATTATTACCTAAACATTACTTTTCACAAAGCTGCCTCATTGAAATGTAACTTTCACACATCATAAAACCCACCCATTTAAAATGTGCATTTAGTATACACAGAGCTGTCCAACCATCACTATAATCAACCAGAATATTTGATTGTCCATACCCATATTCGCTAGACCTGATTTTCTCCACTCCTCCCCTCAGTCACCAATTTGCTTTCTGCCTCTGTGTACTAACATATTCTAGAAATATCAGATAAGAGAAATCATGGCATAGGTAATTTTGTTTCTATTTTCCTTCACTTAACACATGTTGTCGCATGTTTTACTACTCCCTTCTTTTCATTGCCAGAGCATATTCTTTATGTATACCACATCTTTTGTTTCTGTATGCATTTGTCAGTTGATGGACATTTGCGTTGTTTCTGTTGGGGGCTATTGTCAATAGTGTTCATATGAACAGTCATGTACAGACTTAGAAAGAGTTTATTTTCATTTCTCTTGGGTACTTAGGAGTGGGATAGCTGGAATAGTTAACATACGTTAATCACACATTTTGAGGACCTGCCAAATCATTTCCTGAAGTGACTCCCTCATTATATTATATTAGCAATGTATGAGTATTCTAATTTGACCTCTTGCTGTTATTTTTCTTTTTAATTATAATTCTCTTAGTGGGGTGATGTGTGTAATCTTATCGTGGTTTGAGTTGTATTTCCCCAATGACTAATGATATTGAGGAATTCTTTTATGTGTTGATTAACTCTTTAATGTCTTTTTGGCAAATATCTATTGTATCTTTTCTGCCTAATCTTTTGTCTTTTATTATATTATCACAGGATTCTTTATACTTAAGTTCTTTATCAGATACATAAGTTGCAATATTTTAATATCACTGGTAGGATATTTTCACTTCCCTTCTATTTTATTTTTCAGTATTTTATTATTGATATAACACTTATAATGTTTCAAATTATGGCATTATCATGCAAATATTTGCATATACTATAACGTTAGCGCAACAAAAATATCTATGTTCTATGCAATTGATCTCCTTTATCCAGGTTAGCTCAAACCTCTTCTCTTTTGGGAGGCGATATCAGCACTGCTCAGGGTTTACTCCTGGTTCTGAGTTTAAGGATCATCCCTGGCAGGGGGTTGGGTGACTCACTGGAGTCCTGGTGATTGAACCCTGGTCAGCAGCATGCAAGGCAAGTACCTTACCCACTGTACTATCACTCTGGCCTTCTTTTTCTCCTTTAATATACTCTCTTTTAACATCTGTTTCTGAGTCTTATTTTTCTTATTCACTTGCTTTGTTCCTTTCTCTTCCACATATGAGTGCATTCATATGGTATGTATCTTTTTCACATTTGACATTTTATTTAGCATAATTGCCTCAGAAATCACCCATGTTATCACACACGACAGATTTCCTCTTTTTTTTTCTTACTCAAACTGTATTCCACTTTGTATTGCATTGTGCCAAATCATCTTTATGTGTTGATCCACTGATAGTTACTTAGGTTGTTTTCATATTTTGGCAGCTATAAATTGTGCTGAATTGAACACGGGGGTGCATATAAGCCTTTCATTTATTTTTCTTGGTGGCAGGAATTCAACCCAGGCCCTCATACACGAAGGCGTGCTCTACCACAGAGTCACAACCTCAGCCCCCATACACTATTTTAATTAGTGTTCTTGCATTCTTTGGATAACTATCAGAAATGGAATGGCTAGATTATAAAGTATTTCTCTTATTTTCTGAGGAATTTCCATACAGATTTTTCACAGCGACTGCAACAATTTTCATTCTCCCTATCACATACAACTGTTCTCTTTTATCACATGCTTGTCAATACTTGTTTCTTTTATATTTTCACAATTTGGGAGCAATCCTTTGGAGTACAAGCTTTTCAATTTTGTTAAATTTCATTTTATCTATTTTTCTTTTGTTTCTTGTACTTTTGTTGTTCTTTATATTAGATTATCAAGATTTACCACCGTGTTCCTTTGCTTCCAAGAATTCCGTAGTTTGAGCTCTTACATTTAGATCTACTTGAAATTAAAGTACAGTGACTTCCAATCCAGACAAAGCCCCCAAATTTCAATTTGAAACATTATGCAAATTTCAAATTGAAAAGAGATGGAAATTTACCCACATTCAGAGCCCTTGTATGCATGGAGTTCTTAGTCCAGGTAGCCAGGGGATTGTTTTTGAATAGAGTTCTAAGTTGGAGAATTTTCCAATTACAACTGTCTTTCAGTACCAGCCTGTAATTGGACCTGCATTTGCACCTGCTACCTAAGCAACTGAGCAGAGACTATGGCATATTAATTGAAGGATTCTGCCCTTATCAGTGAGACTCCAAGTAGGAATCATTAGTGCTTTGGTGTGAAGAACTAGACTGTGATGTAGCCTTGATTGGGCAGTCATATGGCTTCAGATTTTATGATAGCAACAGTGAAATACATTGGGCAATACATTGCTTCTTCTGTTGCAAGCACTGTTCATCCCAAAGCATAAGAGAAACCTATTTGCATCCATGTCCCTCAAGTTCAAGACCCTGCAAGTCAGATTAACTGCGACTGCAGTGCACATGGGTTGTTATGGTTAACTCTTGGAAAAAGCCACATTTGTTTAAAGTCAGCACTGAGTCTATTCCAAATTCATTTGAAGACATCTGTGACAACCAATTCGCCATTTCAATAAGCTTGTTGCTTGCCTGAAGCCTTTGCATCCACGAGTGTTCTTGCTAGGAAACAGAAAATGCTTGGCTTCCCAATTTAGAATTCCTTCTGTGAGTTCAAAGATTCTGGGCTTCCACATCTCAGCAGGCTCCTGTTTTTGTTTCTTTGGGCTCTCAGAGGACTAGAGCTCTGTGTCACTTAGCTCTTGGAGGAATTTTGTTGTTTGTGAAGCATATTCTTGATAAAGTAGCATCTATGCAATCTCTAAAACAATGAGAAAATTTATACAAAATGAACCAAGCTCTAAAGAAGTGTTCATACCCTTTGTCTTTTGGTTTGGATTTTCATTTTTATGGTCTATGAACATACAGTTTATATGCAGTAAAATGCACTAATCTAAAAGGATATCACTTGATGGATTTTGAGAAATGCATGTACTGATGGCTCCGATTAAAATCTAAAACATTTCTATCACCCTGGAAAGTTTCCTGGATCTCTCTATTTTTTCCCCTGCTCTGTACAGTCCTGCTCTGATTCCTAGCCATGGAGAAAGTGTTATTTTTGCAGTCCATATACATGGAACCATGCTGCCCAGGTGACTGTGCTCTTACATCTTTCCGTATTTTCCTTTCTGTCAACACACAATTTTAAAGCTTCTCTGTGTTATAAGTATCCTTGGTTTTGCTACTGTCTGAATACAGCACATGATTTGTATATCTATTCTGTTGATGACTCTTTGATTGTTTTCCAGTCTTTGGTGGCCATAAATAAAACTTCTGTGAATGTTCTCGTACAGATCTTTTTGTGGATATACGTATTGATTTCTCTTGGGTATGAAGTTAGGAGTGGATTTTTGGGGGCACAGAAAGTTGTTTATTTGATCTACCAGAAAAATATTTCCTTCAATGTACAGAAGTTCCCATTTCTTTATATTTATGCCAATATTTTTCTTGTAGGGCTTATAATTTGTCATACTTGTGGATATGTAATGTGTCTTGTGTTCTTTTTTTCAAATAAATGTTATTGAAGTGTTGTCATTCCATTAAATATACCATTTTTAAATGTATAGGTTGATGAGATTTAACAAATATATATGGGTGCGCTTGTGTGTTAATGTGTGTGCATATGTTTGTGTATTCTATGTAACCATACCAACTAATCAATATATAAAATGTATATATTATTGCTAAATCCTTTCATTGTATTTCCTTGTCAATGTCTTGTTCTGGTCTCAGGCAATACTGATTTATTTTCTGACTCCCTAGATTAGCTTCACTTACTCTAATTCAAACCATAGGATATATGCAATTATATTTTCTGGCATTTTTTTCTTAGGATATTTTTCAAATTTACTGATGTTGTATATACCAGTGGCTTCTATCTTTTTATTGTTGTCCTTTTACATTCTATCAACATAATGTTTATTAATTTGTGTATTTATTTGTTGATGAATTTTTGGCTTGTTAATAGCTTTTGGCTACTATATTTGCTATAAATGTAGTTCTTTTGGGGAGTTAGATTTGCTTTTATCCTGGGTAAACATCTAGAAATAAAATAGATCACATAATAAGTGTGATATAACTTTCATAGGAAACTACCACATCCCCCTCTAGACTTTTGTAACATTTCACACTCCCATATATAAATAAAGTATGAAACTTCCACATTGCCAACATTTATTATTGATACTATACTTATACAATATGTTTTTAGTTCTAGTAGGTTTACAGTGGTACTTGAGTGTTTTAATTTGTATTTCCCTGATGACTAATGATGATAAATGTGTTTATCACTAACTGTATGACTAGTTTTGCCAAATTTTCAAATCTTTTTGACAATTTAAAAAAGATAAAAGTATAGTTTGTTGTGTTATTTTTGAGTTGTAAGAACTCTATGTACTCTGGGAACAAAGTGTTTGCAATGTATAAGTATTGTGAGTATTTTTTCTAGTTTTTGATTTGCCTTTTCTTAATTTATTAATATCTTTTAAAGAGCAAGTTTTCTTCAAAAAATGTTGGTGTTCAATTTCCAATTTTTAAAAAAATCTATGCTAAAACTTTTATTCTATTCTGAGAAATGTTTCCAACAACATTGCAGATATATTCTTCTGTGTTTTTATCAAACTGTTATCATTTAGCATTTATATTTACTTCTAAGATTCTATATTGACTTTATTTCTATCTCTATTGCCACATCAGCATCCATAACTCCATCTATATTTATTTTGTGTGAGTTAGCCAGATTTTGCTTTTACAAAACCATCTTCCACTACCACCTAAAAAAAGTCATCTACCATTTACCATCCAAAATATAATTTCCACTACCATGTAAAAAAGTTATATTTTTATCTACAACAAATTATTTTTGAAGTCTTTTGTGAGTGAGGATTTCCTGTTCTGATTTGTTTTTCAATACATACTTCTTTATTCAGTATAACCTAATTTTAATTTCCATATATTTATTAAGATTTTAAAAACAACATACTATGAGCCCTCTATCTCTGTTCTAGATTGAATTTCTTCAATGAATCTCAGATCTTTGCATTTTACTAATAAGTTAGAATTAAACTGAGTTTCTCTAAGTACTGATGCTGGAATTATGATTAGGATCTCATTAAACTTATAGATCAATTTGTGTCATTTCTCTTCTCAGTAACATTTTATAATTTTCAGTTTTTAAATTGTGAGTATAGTTTTGTTACATTTACTCCCAAGTGCTTTGTGTGTGTTACTTCATTTCCAAAGAATATTTTTCCTAATGTCATTTTCCCATTAGTCACTGTAATAAATAAAAATAGATATGTTTGTATGTTCATCATCATTCCTAAGAATTTGCGATATCTACTTAGAATTTTAGGAGCTTTCAGGAATTTAACGTCCTGACTTTCTGTCTAGATAATTTATCTTTAATTGGTTTCTGGGAATATATTTATTCTTATATCCAATGTGCATATTTAATAAAGTTTGTTTTCTGCGTGCCATGGTCTAGGATATCTTATTGAATCTTACTAAGATTCTGCTATTAATTTTTTTAGCAACTTTTCATGTCTTTTTACCATTTGGATATTTTATTTTGAGACCTGCCTGTTCACATTTTTCATCCATTATTGGTTTATTTGTAAGTTTCAAACATACATTTGACAATAGTACATTAATTTTATATTTTATTATTCTATAAACATTTCTCACAGTGATCTGCCTTTTCCTTTTGAAGAATGCTTTTTTTTATGAGCAGAATTTTCTCTTCTAAGACGATGAGCTCAGGTTTATTAAATTTTATAACCCAGGAGATGCTGCCTTCCCAAGGTCAGAAAAACATTTATGATTCTTTTTTTCTAGGATCTTTTTAGGTTTTAATTCCTATAACTACATATCACTCCTATAAGTCCTGTAACTCCTATAAGAGTTTTAACTCTTACAACTACCTATTGAGGTTTGGGGGGCCACACCCCTTGAGGCTCTGAACTTTATCCTGCTCTGTGCCAAGAAATCACTCCTGGCGAAGCGTGGAACACAGTATGGGTTGCTGGGCATCCAATCCTGGTCATCTCCGTGCTAAGCAAGCACCCTATCCAGTCTACTATGCTTTAGCCCTTTTATTTTTAAAAATAGGTTTATTAAATTTTATAAACTAGGAGATGTTGCCTTCCCAAGGTCAGAAAAGCATTTATGATTTTTTTCTATAACATATGAACATGTTATATTTTATGTGTTTATATTTTATATTTGTTATAATTTTATATATAATTTTATATAATTTCATATAAATATACCACAATATAATAAATAAATATCATAAGTAAATTTATTCATTATATAAATATAATTTTATATAAGTTATAAAATATTCATATGAGTTATTGTTCATATAGGTTTTAATTCCTATGACTACATATCACTCCTATAAATTCTGTAACTTATAAATAAATATAATAAATATAATATAATATAATATATTTTTATATTTCATATAAGTCATAATTTTATTCACAGCCTTCTGTGAATTCACCTTCTTATAAAGTTAAGGTGAAATGAATTTGGTGATTACGTAGGGAAAGAAACACTCTTACTTGAGGTATGAATTCGTGTAATGTTTGACCTAAGTTGAGATCAGATTATTGGAGTGGTAATAAGAAGCCTGAAATTTTAATTCTTGTGACTTCCATTCTCAGAAATTTATCCTGTGGATTTCATAAGTATTCATAGCATTCTGTGAATAAAATCAAAGAAAGAACGTAAACATTCTGTGATGATGGACTTATCCCTTTATGCTGGAGCATTCTTTATCCACGGAAGACAGGACTATCAGATATTCAGCATCATAGAGGAATTCATGTGCATTTTTGGTGAAGATTGATGATAAAACTGAGATCCTAGGTGATTGCCTTTTGACTTCTGTGTACATACATACTTTTCCTCATGGATTTTCTGCTTACCAATGTGTCTAAAATTCTTACAACATCCATGTTGTTTCATGACAGCAGTTGTCTAGTGAAAACAGATTTCTGAATTTAGGAGGCTAGAAAAAACATAAGGGATATGTTTAGGTAAATGATAAGTGGAATTGACTATGTCACAATGAGCTCTCAAATGTTTTTACATTGCTATTCTTTGCTGCATTTAATTTGTTCCTTTGATTTCATATCTTGATTCTTCTTTATGACTAAGAAAATAGGCAGCTGCTCTCTGCCTACAAGTTGAAAATATGACAGAGAAGTGCCACCATTCCAAACATTTCTCTTACTGCCTAGTGTTGTCATCAATGCTACAATGCCTTTGGGTTATTTAATTTGGAGAGAATGATATCCCTATGTAAATTTCCACTGGATGGGGATGGAATTAGATGTAAACAAGAAATACTTCTCAGATATTGGGAAGGACAGATGTAGACCCTGCAGTGAGGCTTTGGATGAACTTGGGGACAAAATCAATGTGTACCCATCATTTTGGCAAGAGTCTCAGATTCGAAGATAGTATCTCTAGAAGACTTCCTAGGTATGTTTGAAGTGGAGTGGGCCTCTCCAGCTTATGATTTGGGTTACCATTTATCAAAACGTTCAAAGGCTCGGTCACTCTACTGGAAGTGACAGGGCCCAGAGAATGTATTGGAATATCAGTGTGTGAAGTGAAGACCACAGCATTAGACCTTTGTGCCCCAAGAGCCTGAGGCAGTGGCACAGTTTTACCGCTGAAGGGAGAATCAAAAAAGCTCCTACTTCAGGGCAAGTGGTCACAATATTAACCTAACTCCAAAAATTAAATGCTGAAGCTCCTAATCTTTTTAACCTTCGTATTTCAAATATTTTGCTATATGTTTTCATTTATTTGATTTTTGTTTTAGGGCTATACACAGCTGTGCTCGTGGCTAACTCCTGAGTCTTCACTCACAGATCACTCCTGCTGTAGGTCCACCTGGGGTACCGGAGATTAAACCCTGACCATGCACTTGCAAAGCCTGTGCCTTACCTGCTGCTGTACTCTCTGACCCCTCTGTTAAAATATTAAAGGAGAACATTAAACCAGAAAGTCCACACATAGATATTATGTATCTTTGGGATCAAATTATCCAAATGAACATTCTTTTAGTTTTTGAAAGATGCCACCATAAATGATTGCTGAGTGAGTGATTTCAAACCTCAGCCTTCCCAGTTTTGAAGGCCAGAAATCAAGATAAAGACATGCTTCCACTGGATGTTCTAGAGTTAATTCTTTCCTTACCTCTTCCTGGTTTCTGATGACTTGCCAAAAACCTTAGTGTTCTTGGCCATAGCAGCATTCTTCCAATCTCTTCCTCATTGTCCTGTGTCTGTCTTCCACATGTCTATGTCTGCACCTACCTCCTCCCTGTTTATAAGGAAACCCGTCTTTGGATGCTGAGCTCACCCCATGAATGTTGGAGCTTATTTCATCTACAGAGCTCCTATTTCTGTATAAGGCCACATCCATAGGTGCTTGGAGTTAGGACATATACGCCTCTATTCACAACACACTACAATAATACACAGTTGTAAAATTGCTATTTAAACTTTTTTCTTGGGCAGCTATGCAGTACTATAAACTTGAAAGCCATTCCTCTTTTTCTTCATTTTGCACTTCTCACTCCTACATCGACCAAGTGTTTGTTCCTCAGAAGTCTCTGAGAACCCCCTAGGCCCTCTGGAATTTGTAATACAGAGAGTTAGTGGGTTTCTATATTCATATTAACAGAATGTTCAACTCTAGTTCCCAAGGGGAAATGCTGGCAATATTTGGAGTGAAAGCGGATGGGAGAATATGGAAGGAGGATGAGGAAAGATGACACTGTTGGCCATGGAGCTGACCTGAGCAGGGGTCAGGGGCAACTTATGAGAATATGATGGTTACAGGGAGAGATGAAATGCTAGATATTGAGCCCAAAGGGAAATGTAGAGAGTCTGGCCCAATTGGAAAGAGGGATGCATTTCCAGGAACATGGAAAATGGAGCCCGTATTGGAAGATACCCAAAGTGGAAGGGAACTTCTTGTTCACATCCAATTTATTAGCCAAGCCTTCCAGTTCTCCAGTGACATGTGTCAGATCTGTCCCTAAAACTCTATTTTGGCTCATATTCTTTCTCCTAGATGACTAGTTTCCTCTTATTCTGTCACACCAAGTCACTTTCCACAAAGTAACTTCATAATCTTTTTGTCATGGTGTTTGTTGGGGTTTTGTTTGTGTTGGGGTTGCAGCTGGTGGTGATGATTATAGACCATATAGGGGCAGTGCTGGCGCCATGCAGTGCTGAGCATGGAATCCAAACCTACTGATAGGTGATCTTTGTCAACCACAAACACAAGTTGCTGCATGGTCTGGCCTCTGCCTACCCATCCTGTCGTGTTATACCACTACACTTCTGGGTTTTCATATTCTCTCAGAATACCATTTTCCTTTGCAACTCAGGACATTTGCACCTTCCTTTTTTTCTCCTTGGAACTCTATGCCCTCTAGTATCAATGTCTGCTTCTTGGTGTCCACTCCTTGAAATACGCTTTTCGTGATCTTTCAGTCTAAAGTGATGCTTCACTATTATGCTTTATACATAACAGAAATGTATGGAGTTCTTCTGTTTTAATGATTTTTCAACTGTAGCAATTTTGTGTCCCAAGCACCTCTGGCAATATATGGAGATATTTAGATTGCCATACACTTGGTTGGGGGAGGGAGTGCTGGTGGTACTAGAAGAGGGATAGTTTAAGGATGATGTTTAATGCAAAAACAAGAGGTACTTGGCTTCAGTGTATTCTGTGGATTCTCTCTGTGTGTTTAACTTCTGCTTTTGCTGTCCATCCCAAGAAGGAAAGGATTTCTGACTTGTATTTGTTTACTGCTCTCTCGCTGGTCCTCAGAATAATGCCTCAGTGATCAGAAAAATGCATGAATTTCTTATGCATGAATAAGTGAACAACTTAAGGCCCTGGGTCAGCCTTTTACTAGTATTTAAGGAGGGGGGTTAGGAATGTTGCTTAATTGTGCCACTTTTTTCTTTACATAATTTGTGAAATATGAACTATAGAGGCTCTAAATTTATAATCATTGCACTGGCTCTATGAGAAAACTGCTTCTATTAGATATTGCACAGCACATTGACATGCAACAATATCTAACTTCATAGAACTCTTATTGATGCCCTATGTTGTTATCCTGAACTATTGCTTCCATAGTACTTTTTTCTCTTTTGGGGGGATTTGAGAAGAAAGTGACCATCTCCCAGTCACTTTGACTTGAAGAGTTTCATCTCAGCTTTCATTCTTCTTTGCCTTGCCCTGTGTTACACTCGATTCTCTCTCCTCCTCAAGTACATACTTCTTAGAGACCTGAGATGGAGTCTTTTTCCTGCTATCACTGTTAACACCCTTTTAAGAGAGTGCTCACACAAGGGATACTCACCAAACATGTTTCTAAGTGAATTAAGCCACTGTTGAAAATTTCACTTCAGTCTATGAAGGTTCTGTGTCCTTGGGCTCAAGGGTTCAATTATTATCTTGTCCTACCACCAGAATCCTTTCCTGCCCATGCTACCTAGAGGAGCTAAAGTGGTTTCTTTGTCTTATTTTTTTCAGATTATACAAATTGATTTTGGGGTATCAATTCGGAGTGCCAACTGGTATCTTTACAAAACTCTTTCTATAGAAATAGAGTAAAGTTCTTCATCTTTTATCAGAATGCTGTTGTCCATTCCCATGCAATTATTTATAATGTAAATTTATTCCTAAATTTATTCAGAGCTCTCTCGTCATTTTTGTGACATACTGAAAAAAATTTTCAATTTTGCTATTATTTCTTGCTTAAAGGTAAACTATTTCACGACGGCTAAACATTTTAATTAAGTCATTTAACTGATTGAATTAACATTATCTTGTCAAGTTCACAATTATCATTGCATATTTTTTCTTTGATCCAGTAACTTTTAGAATGCATTTGTTTCTTTTAGGTAAAAAAGCTTATTTTCTGTTTTCCTTTTTTTGATATTTTGCAATTGTCTTTTAAGAGCATATACATTTATATCCAACGATCCTCTTTGTTTTGGAATAAGCATAAATTTACAGGAAAGATGCCCGGGGTGGGGAGACAGTACAGCTGAGGTGCTTGCTGTGCATGTGCCTCACCCGGGCTCCATCTCTGCACACTCTGTGGTCCACTGAGCCCTGTTAGGAGTTGATCTCTGAGCTCAAAGACCTGAACACTGGGGCTGGAGCGATAGCACAGCGGGTAGGGTGTTTGCCTTGCATGCGGCTGACCTGGGTTTGATTCCCAGCATCCCATATGGTCCCCCAAGCACTGCCAGGAGTAATTACTGAGATGCAGAGCCAGGAGTAACCCCTGAGCATCACTGGGTATGACCAAAAAAGAAAAAAAGTAAAAAAGGACCTAAACACTGCTGGCTGTGGCAAAACCCCATGCCCACAAAGGGATATAGAGATGGTACAGCAAATTCCCTTTTTATTTCACATTTAGCTTCAGTTTCATCTTCTGTTATGTCACATTGATCTTATTTTTCATCATTGGGGTGGGAAAAACTTTTCATGAGGACCAGCTGGCAACAAATACATTTATTTGTAGCATAGATAGAACATACTGTATATGCAAACAATAAGAAAGAAAGTTCTCTTGGTGGAGGTGAGGGTGGGATAGAACGAAAGTCACACACTGATGTGTCTAGGATTGCCACAGAATTTGAGAGACCGATGCCTCTTGATCAAGACTTACAAAGAATTTTAAGATGGTATCAGCAGAGTAAGTGTGGGGCCACTTGTCGTTCAGAACCCTGGGTGATTGGCTGCTTTTCTGCCCTTCAGTTCCAGTACTTCAACATCCTGTATGATCTTAACCCCTCTATAAGTTAAGGGAAAGTCTGATAGAGCCAAATCTACATATATGTGTTTTTCTACAACCGCATTCACTGTCCCAAGTTTTGCATCACGCCCACCTTCTAAATTTCAGTTCAGAAGGTGAGGACAATGGTATTAGCTATCCTGAAACGGCAGCAAAGCTAATTCTAAAATAACATCCACATTCGCTCACACAGGCTGATGTTTTCTTTGCTAAAGATCAGGCAAATGGAGTGTTTGTTTTGAGTACCTTCCAATCATACTTGCAAGTAGCCAAGAAATGTTGGGCTCTTGGAAATTGTACCTTATGCCCAGATGGTTTTGGTCAAAATACATGTATATATTTTAACCAGATTTACTCATTTAACTTGTACAAATGGGCTACTATCAGCCAGTTGTTTCTAGTGAAATCAATCATGAGAGCACCTAGGAGGGAAAGCATGATGAAATCCCTTGGTAAGTGTAGATTTTTAAAGAATCTGGATATCTGGAAAATGTCACTGGGAATTAGTTTAGCATCTATCTACCAACCTTCAACAGGGTTGTATTCTGAATCTCGGAAGGCACAATGTCTACATGTATCATTTGTGTGGCTGAGCTACTCAGAACGCTGCACGGGCAGATGAGCCTACGGCACCACTGCACACCTCAGAGACCCGATTGTCTCCTGTGCTGGCAACCTGCAGCGCATGGAAAAAGAAATATCCTGCACCTGGGCTTTCCCCCTGTTTTTGTAACACAGACACTGTGCGTCTTTGGAACATAACCTCTCCTAGAAAGGTGAAATGCTCTTGTCTTTCTCTCCTGCCCCCTTTGATGCCCAGGTGGCACCCCCTGGCTTTTGGGAACTGACTCCCACTGAGAATCCATGGGCAGATGAATCCTGAGAATGACCCCAGGAGAGGTTCTGGGCTGGCCCTCGTTCACTGCACTGTATTTATGTGCTTTGTGCAAGCGCTGTGCAGACATAATTCCTTTCATTTTGCCACCTTCAGACCTTTGCTCCTGGAGTACAAAGAAGTCACTCGCTCAGCATTTCATGCTGTGTTTGAATGGGTTCGAGCTGCTGGAAGTCTGGAAGACTTCAGAGATTGCTTAGGATACTCTCTCAGCAGTCATTGGGGAGGACATGAATATAAATTAAATATATTGTTACAATTAATATATCCTGTATCATACTCTGTGTGATACCAAAGTGAATTCAAATGATGCATCTCATAATTGATATATATGTCCATCAATGATTGGACATACACATGTATATGAATACTGCGAGTAGATATCATGTCCTCAGATTTTCAAATCCAGTGCTCCTGAATGCTGACATCAAATTATCATCTGCAGCCCAACCTCCCCAAGGGCAACTAATAGTCTGCATTCTACCACCATCCATTTTCTGCCCCCTTCCTAAACTTCAGAGAAACACAATCACACAGTATGCATTCTTTGTGCCTTTTTGCTGATATTGTGAGTTCGTCAGCAGTAATGCATTCTTTCCTGTCACTCTGCCACATTTCCCTTTACCCAGATATCAGGATGTACCTGTTCTACTTCTGCTGTGCACTGGAGTTTTTTCCCTGTTTCAAGGCATTTTCCTTCTTATGGTGGGAGAGAGGGTTCTTCCTCCTCCTTACCACACATGCATATGTATAGATATGTACATATATATATTCTGCTAGAGTTCTAATTTTATTGCAAAGAAATGCTCTGTTCTAATTACCACTTGTGTATTGTGTGGAATTGACATTCTGTCTTCACTGATGCCTTATAGATAAGCACTGACTAGAGGACTACAGTGGATACTCATTAGTTTTTTTCTCGTCTTACTCATTTTATTTCACTTGTATCACTTGTCATCCCGTTGCTCATCGATTTACTCGAGCGGGCGCCAGTAACGTCTCCATTCATCCCTGTTGCGTGCCACTGTAGCCCAGTGGTGTCTGCTCGCTCCAGGAACAAGCCTCAAACTGTTCATTCAGGGTCTTGATGAAGAAGGCTGACCATCTCGTAGGTGGGTGGCCAGGCATTCTTTTGACGTCCTTTGGAATCCAGTTGGTAACGGATTTTAAATATTTTTAAAATATTTTAAATTTGTTTTTTAATATTTTAAATATTATTTTTATTCTTAAAGCGCCATGATTTACAAAGCTGTTCTTAGGTAAGACCATTTTAGACATAAAATGGTGATTAAAATCTATTATTCAGTGCCAGGGAAATGGCTTTGTGTGGGTTAGGTCCTGGGTTTCATCTTTGTACTACAAAACAAAAATGTTATCCAGATTTCCTAATTGTTTCCCCGTAAAAGTTTCTCTATTTATTCCACCTTCACACAGGAAATATGTATGCATTGGCACTTAAAATATTTTTGATTGAAGTAACTATATTGTAGCACCTTATGAATTATAGGTATGTATCATTATAAATCTTAATGTGGATATAATACTACATTTGGTGATCCACAAAAAGACCAATTATATCTTGCACCATACAATTTATACAATTTACTGTTTTTGTTTGCTTTTTTTTTTTTTTGCTTTTTGGGTCACACCCAGCGATGCTCAGGGGTTACTCCTGGCTTTGCACTCAGGAATTACTCCTGGCGGTGCTTGGGGGACCATATGGGATGCCAGGGATCGAACCCGGGTCGGCCGCGTCAAGGCAAATGCCCTACCCGCTGTGCTATCGCTCCAGCCCTGTTTTTGTTTGCTTTTTGATCACACTTTGTGATGCTTAGGGCTTACTCCTGGCTATGCTCTCAGGAATTATTACTGGATGTGCATGGCAATTGAATCTGGGATGGCTGCTTGCAAGGTAATCCCCCTACTCACAGTACTATCTCTCTTACCCTGTCGGTTTTCATTTTTTAAACCTGATTTACCCATTCGCTTTCTCCCTTCCCTTCTGATAACCACTAATTTGCTTTTATAGTCCAATGCTGTTTCATTTGCTTCATTCATTTGTTGTTTCTTTTTGTGCCACATTACTAAATCATATGGTATTTGTGTTTCTCCTTCTGACTCAATACATATTGGCTTTTAAAATGCATTTTGGTTTGTAAGACCAATATGTCTGTTATAAAACATTAAACATTAAATGCTACTATTTATTTTCTCATTGTTTTTTGTCATCTTTTGTAAGGACAGCAAAGACATTACACTTTGCACTAATATTGTTTCTCCCTTCTTCTGGTTTTGTTTCTAGGAAGTCAATATGTTCAGTTTAAAAAGTATTGTCTGATTTCTGTTTTTGCTTTGGGGCTACAATTCCCGATGTTCAAGGCACATTCCTAGCTCTGTGCTCATAGGAGCCTCTTGGAGGTGCTCTGGGAATCATGTCAGGGACCAGGGTTTGAACACGTATCCGACTCTTGCAAGGCAAAATCTTTTCTGAGACATACTATCTCTCCAGTCCTGACTTGTCTCTTTTTAAATATTTCCTTCACAAATCATTTTCAGCAATTTGTACAAAGCAATTATTTTTGAAGAGCAACTTGTTTTAAACAGCATTGGGGTAGGCCGCTCTGGGTTTCCTAAAATGGTAGTCCAAGAGAGAGGCTACGTGCAGTGTGCAATAGGAAAAGAGCAATGTGATGAATGCCAGCAGAGCATACCAGAGCAAGTGCCCTGCAGGTTCAGAAGAGGCCTTGGGGTCCTTTGGGGAGGCCCAGGAAAGCCTCTTTGTAGCGAGAGAAAGCTGAGAAGGACTTGGGTAGGTGCACAGTATTAGCTATACGAAGATGGAGGAGACTGTGTGTGCAGAGAGGCCGGGCGGTCTCACTCTGCCTGTCTGAAGAGACACAGAGCTGGACGGCGAGAGCACCTTACAGTGTGGTAGCCGCTGCGTCCTATGCCAGCTGAGCACTTGGTGTGTGGCTTGTGTGACTAATGAATGCATTTCAGCTATATTCAATTCTATATAAAACACTGGTCATACTACGTTGAGTGTTTAGATAACTTTTCAATAGATTTGGTACCTCTTGGGCAAATGAACTGTCACTGTCATCCTGTTGCTCATCGATTTGCTCGAGTGGGCACCAGTAACGTCTCCATTGTGAGAGCTGTTGTTACTGTTTTTGGCATATCGAATACACCACCTGTAGCTTGCCAGGGTCTGCTCTGCAGGCTGGATACTCTCCTTAGCTTGCTAGGCTCTCTGAGGGGGGCAGACAATCAAACCTGGGTTGGCTGCATGCAATGCAAATGCCCTACCCGGTGGGGCAAATTAACAAGTAGTTTAAATATCACCTGTCTCCCTTTGCGTTTTCAATCTAGCTTCCAAAATATGAAGATTGTACAAATATATGAATATTTGTATCATGTTTCTGTTCTATAATGCTGCTCTAGGGTCTTCTGGAACCTGAATGTGTGTGGGGGTGAGGGTGGGGAGGGGGAACAGAACCTTTGCTAATGGTAAAAGGTTTCTGAATGTGCAATGAAAAAAAAATTGTATCATGAATAAGTGTGGTTTCTGGCATCGTTTGCCTGTATTGCCTTTTTTGTGTGAGAAATGGTCAAAAGTGAGAAAAGATTATGAAGCGCTGTCCTAGAGGACCCGACGTTGGAGTATTATGTGGGAGCATCTTGGATACTTTTCGTAACTATAAGGGTTAGAACCTCAGACCAATATGAAGAATGCAGAGAAGAGCGAGCAAGAGGGAGAGATAGAGAGAGAGAACAAAGGGTAAAATGTCTTGCATGGCTGACCCCAGTTAGATGCTGCATCCCATCTGGTTCCCCAAGCACTGCTAGAATTGATTGTGTTAAGTGTGAAGTAATCTCTGGGCATCTCTGGGTGTGGCCCAGAAACCACAAATAAATTGAGAAGGCAAATACATCCATATGCAAAGACTGTATAAACACAATAAGGACTGCCTCAGGAACTGGGGGCAGAGGTGGGGATAGCACCATTACTCATTACAGATTTAAACAGGAAGAGAAGCAAGGTTTTTTTTTTAAAAAGAGGAAGCAGTAGAAATGCCTGATAGTTTTTTTTTTAAATATGGAATGGTATGACTAGTTCTCAAGCTCAGAAACCTAACGATGAGTGAGCAATGAAGAATGATGTGTGGTGATTTGGCAAACAGCATAGGGAAAGCTAAATGGAGATGGCAGGTGAACGATGCGAAGTTGTGGAATTAGAGGTTTGTTCTAAGCTTGGAAGCCAGTTCTGACTTAGTATGATAAATTGGCTCAAGTTGGGAAAGCCAACTCTTTGTTTTGCCTCTGCTTAGTGTCTGCAGAAGAACAAACATATTCCCGTGGGTGCAGCTGCTTTTACTGTGGAAAGAAGTGGAAATTGAATTGTTCAGAAATGTTGGCCTGACTGACAGCAGGCTAGGTCTGTGTCAGAGAGAGGGAACAGCGGGCATGGTGCTCGCCTTGCACCCAGCCAACCTCCACTTGATCCCTGGCACCTGCCAGGAGTGATCCTTGAGCGCAGAGCAACCAGTAAGAACAAAGGCTGGGTCTCATACTTTGCATTTAGGAGCCTTGAATTCAATTTCCAGCGCCCCATAGTTCTTCCTGAGCGCTAGATTGGGAGTATCTCCCAAGCATTGCTGAGTATAGCTTTAAAACAAAAGCACATAAACCCCATAAATTTTGGTTTTGCTCTGTATATAGGTCCGTTGTGGTTAAATAAAAAGAGGCAGTTTACCCAAGTAAGTCTAAGGAACTTCAGATGAAATATTGAAGAAGAGGCCCAGTGGATACAAAGGGGAATAAATTTGTGAAGGCAGAAATTGGAAATTCTTTAGCTTTACAGGTGAATGCGTTTGACAATTTCTGGAGATAAGGAAAAGAAAGGAAGATTTGACTGAGATTTATTACTTTGTATAAGCGCTAAGGTTCATACTATGCCTTTCCCCTCTAATTAAGATTTATGAATATTTATTTGGGTGTCAGGACACCTCTCTCTTTACCTTTTAATATGTTGTTCCGTGCATGCCTGGCTTATCTGTGATTTATGATTTTCATGTCTGTGTGCTTCAGCCTGTCAGTAAAATTAATCACATGAATTTCAAAGGCAAGACAAGTAAAGCTCAGCAAGAGACATTTGATTTGAAAGTTCAGGGATTTCTTTTAAAACAAACCAAAGTAAATAATCCCTCCCTACCGAAAGCAATCGCTTTGAAAACATTACTCTTTGAGGGTACATTTCGCTGTGGTCTGTCCTTGGCCACAAAGACAATATGCTTTGTATATTTCAGGATGAAATTCATTTTACCTTTAAGCAACTTGTATGAGATTTACTAGCATATATCAGAACATGCAGAATAACAGGAGCTTAAAGAGATAGAGGAATATCGTTGTCTTCTTTCAAGGAGCCCGAGAGGCTCTGGCTCCATGTTTACCAAGGACCATTTCCTGGCCAGCTTCCTCCAGGAAACGTCATGCTCTAAGGTGATTGCTATTGAGAGGCATCCTGCGGCCACTTCACGTGCAGGTGGGAGTGACAGTGTTGACAGAGGTCCAGCAAGGTTCTTTGAAGCCAGGGAGGGGAACCTGGGTCCAGCATCTAGACCAGGGAAAGAGTTACACAAGTGCGTAGGAGTGGCAAGCTCTGGTCCCAGCCTCGAGCTGTTTTCTCCCTGCCTCATCTCTACTGCCTGCTGATATAGGCATCTATTTCCCCAGGGGTACAGAGCCTGGTTAAGTAGGAGGCAGACAGTAGTCTAATAATAATAGCTAACATTTATAAAACTTGGCAGGTGCTGTTTTAAGCACTTTATATATGCTACTGTGTTTAATATCCAGAGCACCCCTATCAGGTCACTTACTCAAAAGTAAAGGGGGGCATTGAGGAATTCAGTAATTTACTCAAGGTCAGCCAGCTTTTAGAAGAAGGGGCGAGACTGAAAGCAGCACAGTCTGCCGGGAGGTCCATGTCCGAATCTGTCTGCTCCATCACCCTCGAGTGTCTCTAATAACTCATAGGTAGATCTGCAAGAGAACTTTGCCTCAACTCAAGCTTTCTCAGCAAAGGAAACCCAACACTGGAAAGCTCACCAGAGAAGTCAGGCAATGGCATGAACACTCCATTTCCAGAGGACAAATGTAACACAAATTGAGATGAGCGTTATTAAGTACATAAAGAGATCCTCACGCTCATTAAACTCATTGCATTAGAGAAATGAAAATTAAAATGGCAAAGAGCTATTACTTTAAATTTTAAATATTGGCAAATGCTAGAAAATGTGAGTGTAATCGAGGGCATCAGGAGCTCTCTGTCTACGGACTGCTGTGACCGTTCTCACTGTGATTTTCTCATCTTTTGCCAGATTAACCCCCCTTACCTTACCCCAGCCCTTCTGCCCCAGAACAGATGTATCCCAGAGAAATTCACGCACAAGTCCATGAAGGGCACCACTGGAGAGGTTTATTGTGACATTTTCTGGTGGTGGAGAGCTACAGGCAATCAAGTGCACATTCTTGGGGGAACAGATAAATTATACCTGGTGGTCTCACACTGTGAAACATGAGACAGAAGTTAGAAGCCATAGACTGGATGTATGCGCAGGTGCACGGAGAGCTGATTAATAAAAGCTTGATCTCCTATCTTCTTTTATTTATTCATTCATTGAACTTGACCATTTGTTCCAATGGTGGATGCCTTCAGGGAGTCTCTCAATTGTGGATCTGAAAATTCCTATGGGGGTCTAGTGATGTGGAGGACTGAAGGATTAAAGACCTAATCAAAACAATGAATTCCCTGAAGAACGGCAGAGACCATCAAATATGCATGCCACTCTTCCTGTCGGCTTCTGCTGCTTCGTGCTCATTTACTTTTAGAGTTTGGCAGTGATGTTTACCCTTTTCTGTCTTTCAGCCTGCGTCCACACACTTCTTTAAATACAAAGCATTGAGTCATCACCTACCTCAGAGGTTACCCACGTTATCGTGAATAACGGCTGCATGCTTGTTTTGGCCTTTCCCACTGGACTCTTCGATAAAAACCGTGTCTCAGTCATCCTTCCCAGTGACTGGATCACAGCAAGTGATCAATAGATGTGTTCTGAATCAGTGCATAAATAAATAGAGGCAAGATTAAAAAGAGAAAAGCAATTAAAAAGAAAAATTACAATAGAAGACTAACTAGCTGGGAACCTTCCCAGAAATTCACTCACATTGCTGCTCACGTTTTTCTGGCTAGGACCTACTGACTTTGCAATACCCAGGGGCAAGAGAGGATGGGAAAATGAATGTTTTTTGGCTGGACACATTGTCCTTCCCAAATGACAGTGTGGTTCTCTAACAAGGGGAAAGAAGAGCGTGAACTATCCTTTTATATAAATTCGTTGTAGCCTCTAACATCTGAACCCCCAACAATCACACTCTTCCCACCTGGGTGCTGATCATGTCTTTTCATAGATCAAAGACTGGACAACAGTGCCTGCTTGAAACAGAATAATGAATAACTTTTTGGAACTCAATATTTCACAGTGATTTAAAAAAATAAATTTAAGGGGCTGGAGAGATAGTACAGTGGGTCGGATATTGGCTGCGTACATGACTGGCCTGGGTTTGATCCCTGGCACCTCTATGGAACCCAAGCAGTTGCAGTAACAATTTTAGTGTGCAGATCCAGGAAAAACTTCAGAGCATCTCTGGGTGTGCCCCTACCCCTCACCAAAAAAAAATCCTGAAAACAATGTCCCCCAAATAAATAAATAAATATAATAAAAAAGACCAGGAGAGTGATTGATCCATGTAGGTCTTATGACAAAGTCAGATGTCTTGTCTAATCCTTGCAGCTAATCCTGATCAGCCTGACTGAGATGAAATTTTTACCAGAATTTTTCTCTTCTAACCACTCTGGAAATTCATGTTGTTTTTCTGAATGTGGAGCTCATCTCAGGGCCTTTGGCTGAAAACAATCTAAATTACTTCCTCTTGAAGGCCTTATTATATTTAAAATAGGTGACTGAACACAAAATTCAGCTCATTTTAATGAGTTAATCCTTCTATGGAGGCAAGGAATGAGACAGAATCAAGTCAGTTGTTTGGAGGCTGGAGCAGTGACGGTATTGAAGACATGTGCACATCTGGTGGGGTATGTTCACTGAGTGGAAATTAGTTTGGAATCAATATTTAAATGATTGTACTTTCTCACAGCCTCGTATCCCTCCTTCTCTCTTTCATCCATCTCCCCGAATCTTTTTAAAGCTCCCAGAGTTAAATTTAATTCAAATTGATTTGCATACTATGTAATTTCTACCTGTCAGCCCACTCCCAGTAAAACATCTTCAACTTTGCTCAGGCGCTTGTGGGTGCTTCTAGCCTGAACTGAACAGGAAGAGAGAGATCATCATCCACCGGAAGTCAGATGCCCAAATGTCAGGCTAGGAGAAGCCATTCCTTTCTCAACCATGGGGTATACAGGAGGAACGGAAGTTTTCACTTATGTTCAGCAGTGTCAGTAGTACACTGAAAAAAACATCTGGAGGAAAATAAACCATCTTCACTGTTGATGAGAATGTCAATTGGTTCACTCTCCAAGAATTGCGGCACAACTATTCCCTTCTTAGGTATCTGTCCCAAGAACACTAAAACACTCATTCAAAAATATATATGCACACCTGTGCTCATTGCTGTGCTATTTCCAATTGCCTTGATCTGGAAATGACCGAAGTGCTTAAGGACAGATGAGTGAATAGAGATGTGTAGTCCCTATGTGTCATGGACCACTACTCAACAGAGAATATGAACCTTTGCTATTCACTGCAACTTGGGTAGAATTGGAAGTTATTATATTAAGTGAAATAACTCAGAGGGGAAAAGGACAAAAATAGGCATGATCTCATTCATATGTGGTATATAAAGAAATCAAGCAAATGAAGAGACCATGTTTAATGAAAATAATCCCTGAGATTATTTTCTGAGATACCCCAGAATTGAGGTTAATAATTGAGAATTGAGGTTACTAATGGGAGGAGGAAGGGAAAAAGTGGTCCAATCAAGTATAGCAGCAGGGATATTGCCACTTTGCTGGCAGGTGTAGTAGTTTGACAGTGTGCTTCTTTAACACAGAAACAATTACAGCCTGTAAAGCATTGTTACTCAATTTTTTTTAAAAAAAAGCTCAGAAAAAACATTTTCCATCATCGCTCTGGAGCGACAGTACAGGGAATAGGACACTTGCATGTGCTCTACCTCAATTCTGTCCCTAGCACCTCATATTTTCCCTGACCACTAACACACATCATTCCTGAACATAGAGCCAGGAATCCCATGGGTTCCACTAGGTGTGGCCCAGCCCCCTGACCCCAACCCGTCCCACAATTTCCAACATCCCCGTAGTTGGTAGAAACATCTTTGAGAGGTCAGCAAAATGCTGGTGTAAATCTAACTCTTGCTGGTGCTTTGTATTTTTATCTTTTGTTTTGTCCTCATGAACGTTTTAATGGGGAGAAGTTACATTTTAGAGTCCTTGCTCCACGATAAATTTGGTCTCACCTTGGTATGCCTTTTTCATTGGATTGGGGGATGAAATGGCTGCTTTCTAATATTGGGAGAGATTAGAGTGCCATCCTAAATCTTTAAAAATCTTTTAAAAATGCAGTAAATCAATTTGGAATGAATCTCTTTTGTGTCATTAAAATGATAGAAGTGCTGCTATATTCCAGTTGTGCTATTCCTTGACTTGAGCTGAAGTATATTTGGAAAGTGTTTTCTGAGGACTGGGCAGGAGGAAACACAAAGACGGCATTTCTACACCATACAAATAAAGTGAAAGGTCATTTTCCCACATCTTCCCAAGGTTCACTGTTAATCTGGGACAAACTTGGGTTGATTTTTTTTTTTTTATAGAGAAGGCCCTGCTTTGGGTGGAGGGAGATGGGGCAGTTCCCTTTTACTCAGATGTGACTCAGCCCAGGTCATATCCCTTGGCCTTAAATCTCAGTGAATTAGATTTGTGTGACTTTACAGTTAGACTTAAAAAAATAGTTTAAAAAGAAAGAGTAGGAAATGTTCAACCCATCATGTGCTAAAAGGCCAGTAGTCTATTGCTTTTTATGTGCTCCTGGTTCCTTTCGTGTCTCATAAATAAGCCATTTCTATAAAAATATGGAAAATATTCTTGCCCTAAATTAGGAAAGCAGTTCTGCTTTAATTTCCTTCACTGCAAGTTGGCAACTGGGTAAAAGAAAATATTTTTACTTCCAGAGATGCAATTGTCCCTCCTCCAGCCTCTCTCCAAGCCTTGGCATGTGGACAGTCTATGGGGGTCTTTTCTGGTGTCTTCCTGGTTAGAACTGACCTGTTACTCCTTGACAGGGTCCCTTGCTTCTGGGCTACCTAACCTGTCATTAAAATGATAGAAGTGCTGGGATGGGGAATCTTTGCCATTGCATGCAGTGTAAACTCCAGTTCTATCTTCAGTCCCATCATTTGTTTCTGAGATAGGAATGTGGTTTCTTTGATAATATTGCTGAACTGTCCTGTACACACAAAAAAATTGTTTCATAATGCCTGAAATATGTTTCCGAAGCCTGGTTGTTGTGGTTAAGAAACCATCCTTACCTTGGGGCTCCGAGGAAGAAAATTCAGTGTGGCAAACTCACCACCTCATTGAATTTTCACCCCTAGAGCCTTATTCCTTTAGTCATCCATCCAGCAAGCAAAACTTATTTGCATTTCTGGTCTGTTTCCAGCAAAATGTTCATGTTGCATGTATACGTGTGCCATAGAGAAACCTCCTGCATCCAGATATGTAATGGTCTAAGAGACAACAAAGTGATTCCTCTGTCTCTGTCTCTCTCTTTTTTAAAAAAATATTTTTTCCCTTTTTTTAATAAATTTATTTATTTTTAATTAATGAATCACCATGAGGGTACAGTTACGGATTTATACACATCTGTGCTTATGCTTCCCCCATACAAAGTTCGGGAACCCATCCCTTCACCAGTGCCCATACTCCACCACCAGTAAACCCAGCATCCCTCCCATCCTCCCCAATCCCATCTCCCCCCACCCCACCCTGCCACCGCGGCAGGGCATTCCCTTCTGTTCTCTCCCTCTAATTAGCTATTGTGGTTTGCAATAAAGGTGTTGAGTGGCCACTGTGAGTCACCTTGAGCCCCCTCTCTCTATGTGTCCCCTTGTCTCTCTCTAAGTAGCTTAATAGAAGTATCATTGGCACATCACAAAATTCACCCATTTTCATTGTACAGTTTCATAGTTATCAATCAACTTGCAGAGTTGCACAGTCCTCCACGCAACTCCCATTATCACAGCAGTAGCCTTCGTGCCCCTTTGCAATCAACTCCAGCATCTGGCTTCCATGACTGATCATTGTCTCTCTGGACTCACCTGCTCTGGTAATTTCATGTAAATGAAAGGATGTAGCACATGCCTCTTTTATAATCTTTCTTTCACTGCTAAGAAAATTTGATGTTAAACATGTTGTACGATCTATGTATCACTACTTCATTTTTATTTCTGAATAGTATTCTGCCACATGGATGTTTGGCATTTTCTCTCTCCATTCAGCAATTGATGGGCATTTGAGTTATTTTTGGGTTTTGACTTTTATAAGTAATGCTACCCTGCATATTTGTGTGTCAGTTTTTTTGGTGATTTATTTTCAGTTTTCATCTAGATTTATGCAAATAGATTCCCTGGGTGTAGCATATATTTAAACAAGTATTTATAATCAAGTGAGTTGTTTGGCAGGAAGTTTTAATTCTTTTACTAATTGGATGAACTTAGGGCATTATAGCTTGACCTTTCTGAATTTCTGTTTTCTTCTCTATAACAGGATGATTGCTTTAACTAGTTTAACATTATCATGGGAACAAATTTAAATTGTTTGTCTAAGCTAGTAAGATATTTAGTAGTGACAGTAAATATCTACTCTAGGAGAGTGAATTTACTAATTTGACATCAATTAATCTGCCTTTTTTCAGGTAAATTTCTTTTAAAGACTCTAGAAAAAATTGTATTTGCCAATTTGTACCCTATTCTAAACTTATTTATCCAGTATATTTGGATAACCTCAGTAAAGAGAGTTTGCATCCAAATTTCTTTACTGGGGGGCAGGGAAGACTGAGGATGGGTATGGCTTCCAGAACTGCTCTTGTCCTCCCCAGAGATTCTTAATTGGAGGTCTGAAAAAGGGATCACTCCTGGAATGAGCCCAGTGATCCTGACTCCTAGCTAGTTCCTTACCTGAGCTGAAAGCATCATGACAATCAAAAGTGAAAAACAGATGTGCTCATGCCATTCACTCCTACGAAGAACTAATTTTTTTTTTGCAGTAATGGAATCTGAGAGAATCCAAGTGGAAAATTTAGCTTGGAATTCCCTTTGAGAAGGACAATACATTCCTTAACTAAAATCAAATGTGATGTGTAGAGCGAAACCTAAACTACACATTCATCTATTAAGTGATTGATTCATTTCAAATAAAACATTAAGTCTGATAGATGTATGTTCTGTATGTGATACTGAGAAACACTAATCTCTTATGGATTTTACTTTATAATAGGGGAGGTTGTCAACAAGCAATGATGAATACATGATAGCATTGCCTATAAAGAACAATCAAAGGAAATTAAAGTGGGTTATGGGGTCAGGATTCTGCTATTTAGTAATATCAACAGTCAATAAAATTCTGAGAAACGAACTGCTGCCAATGGGTCATGTCAAGTTCCTACATAACTTTTGTCATCCATGTCTGTCTAACAGCTTTTTCTGTAGCTCTTCTCCTTACTCACCATGCAGCAACTACCTGGGCTTTTGATTCATAATGTAACATGGCTGACATTCTTTTATCAGAGCCTTCTTCTTGAATCGAGTCTATTTGTGGTAAGATTTCCAAACAGAGAGATCTTGATTTACTTTAGTTTATTCCTAAAAAAATGGAATGAAGTAGGGCTATGTGAATTCATGTGGTGTGTGATACGGAGTGTGAGTTACAGCAACATGGAGTTTCTATTTTTTATCTTTATTTTTGGTTATGCTGTTTTGGCCAAAGATGTTGAGGGTTTACTCCTATCTCTGCACTCTGGGATCACTCCTGGTCGCCTTGGTTAATCACAAGGGTTCCAAACACCCTACCCAATGTACTATTGCTTCTGTCCATGGAAGTATCATAATTTTCCCAGCAAAGGAGGCAGGTTAATGGCCCTGCAGTTTTCTTCAGTGTATATGACAAGATGGTGACCACCATCTCAATTTAGGAGATGTGTCATAATTTGGAATCAATGTGTAATGAGATGTAAGGCCTCATGAATAAGCCATATTACTATGAAAAGCATGCATATTTTTCTTGTATGAATCCACCAAGGTTTTATGTTTGATTTGTTGCCCTCACATAACCTAACCTATTCAGATTGATATGACTCATTTTGAACATGATGAAACTGAGGCAGGAGAGGAAGCAAATAAGCCTGAGTTATGAACCTAGATTATCTGGATCCTAGATGCAGTCACCACAGATTAAACAGGACAAGGAACACAAAGGTAATCACTTAGATCTAATTAGGTTATGCCCGGGGAGAAATTTATTTCCAGAGAGAGCACTTCTGTGTAGTACACGCTACAGGGGTGCAATAAATGTGAAATGAATAAGTAAATCTTTTTAAAGCGTAGTTATTTAATTTCTACAGCTGCGTAACCAAGTACCACAGACTTAGTTGCATTAGAGAGCACCTGTTGATGAGCTGGGCTTTTCTATGGATCATGACTGCAGGGACACCTAATTAGATCCTACATCCAGATTCATACAAGGCAGTAAAGAAGGGATAAGCCAAAACTGCTCTCTTATTTCGAGCTGAGGTTCCTTCTCTGAGTTTTTCTTTTGGATGGCACATCTAGTTTTTTTTTCTCCTTTTCAGGACCAGCAAGAGATATTCTCCCATTACTATGGACCTGTATAGGATGTAAGAGAGCAAAAGGAGGAACCGTATATAATCTTGTCCAAATATGGTAAATTAATTAAGGATTATTAAATTTTTCCCAGTCTTATTCCCAGACCCTTCTATACTCCATAAGAGGAGGTTACACAGAATATGTACCAGCAGTTGGGAATATTGCAGGCTATCTTAGAATTCTACATACCATAAATGGAGAACAAAGAACTCATTAAGTGTAGGACCTCGCTGTGGTGGCTATGGGGAGGCTCAAAGTTAAGAGACTACATAAATCATATCTCAAGTGAAAATGAGGCAGTCAAGAAAAAACACATAAATCACATTTAGTGCATAGATTAGAAACACGCTAAACAAAGAGAAATGTTCTGTACCAAGGTAACTGAAGTGAATGAAATTGGTGATTATAAGATAAGCACAACAAATCTTTTCAGAGCTCTGCACACCATGGGGGCACAGGTCTATTTCCGGCTGGTCTGGCCACCCAGGCCCATTGCAGGCGTTGCTGGGAGAACACATGCTGGCCAGGGAGGAGACTCGGGGCCTCACCTACTCTGTCATTCCAGGCACATCCTCCACTACTTATTTTTATTTTATTGAACACAAATCATTTTTATTGGTGCAAATTTATCTACAATAAGCTGTATCGATATGGGTTTGCTTTTGGACCACGCCCAGCGGTGCTCAGGGCTTACGCCTGGCAGGCTTAGGAACCATATGGGTGCTGGGCATCAAACCTGGCTTGGTCATGTACAAGGAGAATGCCCTATTTACTGTACTATTGCATCAGTTATTGGGAAGGGGGCGGTGGAGGCCAGCTGACAATACTCAGGGCTTGCTCCAGGGCCTGGTCTCAGGGATCACTCCTGATGTGGCTCTGGGGACCATAAGGAATGCTGGTTATCAAATCTGTGTCAGCTGGGTGTAAGGCAAGCACCCTATCCTCTGCACTGGCTCCTGAACTGCATTTATTTCAAGTGTATTGTTTGATACATTTCATACAGGTTGTGAAAGAGCTACCAGAGCCAAATAGCAAATCAACTCTAAAAGACCTCATGATCATCTGCGGAATATATTTTTTAAAAAAAAAAACAATGTGAGACTAATACAAGACTAAATCAAGGGCAAGGAAAATTAGTCCTCGGTTGGAAGCCATCCTCAAGTGCTGGAGCAGAAGGCAATTGGGACAGAGAAGGGGCCATTAGGACAAAGATAATTGGAAATGTTCCTCTGGATAGGAACTACGTGCTGAACGTATGTAAAAGGACAAATATGTTCACCTCTCAGTATTTGTGTTGAAGACTACAGTGAGCAGGAGGAGGCGGAAGAGGAGGAGGATATATAGGGAGAGCAAGAGATAGAGACAGAAACAGAGAGAGAGAGAGGGAGAAAGATAGAGAAAGAGAGCCTGTTCTAAGAGCTATAGAAGCAGGCTGTTGGGGGTGGAGGGTGATGGGAGTGAAACTCGGGTGATTGGTGGTGGGAAATATACACTGTTGAGGTATGGGTGTTGTAGAGTTGCATGACTGAAACCCGAGCATGAACAGTTTTGTTACTCTGTACTCACAGGTACTCAATTAAAAAATAATTTAGAAATTAAAACATAAGGCTAAAAATAAAATATTTCCCTATAAAAAAGATTTCATGAGCCAACCGTAACAACCAACTTCCACCCCATACAACTTGTCCAGCACCCCTATGTCTAGGTGTCTTTTCATTTGTAGAAGGTAGTTTGATTTAGTGATCGAGTGGCCAATATGGTTAATACTTGAGTCAAAATGCTTACTTTGATCTCCATCTCCATTTACTTGCAGTGTGGATCTTTAGACATTTGCTAATACCTCTCTTCCTCTGGCTTATTATCTCAAGACACAACAGTAGCTTTCTCATGGGTAAGAAAGTGTTGCTATGAGGATCAGTGTAGGTAGCATATGAGGAGCAGAAGTAGTACTTGGCATGAACGAGCACCAAGTAGATGCTGGTGGTGAATGGCTATTGCAAGATATTTAATGAATCTTCAACTATGTTTGCACCTTCTGCCTAGAGCTCTTTTCCACTAAATATGAATGCTTCCGTTCTCCTAATCCCAGCATTTTCCCTGATCTGAATTTCTCATTGAGATCTATTCCATCTGCTACAACTTTTGCTGAAAACTTCCTCACCCCGTTCTTCATTTCTGTTGTTTTTCTAACTTGACGTACTTCATATCCGTCCAGAATTTTTCGCCATCCAAAGTTCTATGAAATTTCTTTGCCTGTTCTATATCCTACTTTTTGCCTATCTCTACTTAATAATTATAAGGTCTCTAATTGGTTTACATTGGTCTCTTTATTCAAGATTATAAGTTCTGCATAAACTATAAGGTGTATAATGCCAAGCACATGAACAGGATTCAGTAAATATCTGCTGTGTCAAACACATATAGTTTGTATGAATTTTATTTATATATATTTTATTATCGGCTGGAGCGATTGCACAGTGGGTAGGGTGTTTGCCTTGCACATGGCCGACCCAGGTTCGATTCCTCCACCCCTCTCAGAGAGCCCGGCAAGCTACTGAGAGTATCTTGCCTGCACGGCAGAGCCTGACAGAACTCCCCGTGGTATATTTGATATGCCAAAAACAGTCACAACAAGTCTCACAATGGAGACATTAATGGTACCCGCTCAAGCAAATCAATGAGCAACAGGATGACAATGGAACAGTGGTATATTTTATTATGTAGAATTCTCAAACCAAGCTATGAGATGCCATCTCCATTTAATAAATGAGGAACAATTTCATAAACGAGGAAGGCAAATATTTGATTGAATGACTTTCTAAAGAAACCCAGTTCAGTGCCTCTAATTCCAAAAGACACTTTCTTCCACAGAGTACTTTATGGAGGAGCATGCGAGAGTCTCAAGGCAGATGTGATGAGTCAGATATTGTTGCCCAGCTCTAGGAAGCCACAAGCAATTGTATGTTTACACACATTGGGTTTTAGATATACTGGCTATGCCAAGACAGTTTTTATCCTCGTCCTGCCACATTTTAATATAGTGGAGTGGCAAGAGGCAGAAACATATTTCTGAAGGATGAGCTCATTCCCTGACCTTGCCAAAGTCTTTAGCAAATCTATTACAGGAGGTTGGACTCCATCAGGTTTAGAATTACCTTCCTTTACTACAATGAGGACCTTAGGAGAATCAAACTTTGAGTCATCATGATAACTGTGAATCAGGAACTCTCCTATTAGAGAAAGAAATTTGTTTGCATACAAGGTATTTAAAGAATGGCTTCCTTTCACTTTAGAAGCTGAAAGTAAAGATGTCGTTTGTGGAGATTTAAATCTTCTCATATTTATTTCTATGTTCTTTGGCCCTGGAATACATGTCCTCAAATCTAGTTCTGAAATCTGAAATTGAGTGCAGGTACTTTAATTGGGGATGCCAAGGGTACAGTGATATGCAAAGGACTGCACACATGAGTGCCAGGGGAAAAACCAATATGCAACGTGTTAATGAGCTCATTACAGCTACAGGTCCCTGGGGCTAATTAGGCTGAATGACTGCATAGAACACACCTCACAGATATCCAATTTTGAGGAGGTGATGAAACTGGGGTATGTATGCCATCGTCTTTCCTGGACACCCACCGCTTTCAATTTCCAGTTCTCCCGTGCTCCTGGGAACTTGCACGGCCAGAGATGGACTTGAGGTAGATACAAGGAGCCACCTGCAGGTAGAGAACTGCCTACAGGTGACTTCTGTTGAAAGACTAACCTCAAAGCATACCTCTGTTTTGAAATATCTCCTGAGGGCCTAACCCCCCCCACAATTGTAAAGTGAATATTCCTTAGAGCTAGAGGTCACTTTCTCCCTCCAGAGAAAATGCTGAATATCCATTTTAGGGTTGTTGACTCTAAAGTGTAATAAAGATAATTTCTCCCTCTAGCCCAACTATTGGGTGAGTTCATTAGTAAATATTAGATGTCCTAAGATCCTCTGTGTTTCCAATTTAGTGCACCCCATTTTGTGATGTTGCTACTGTCACCTGGCTCTTGTTAGGTCACGTTGTGCAAACCGGGGTTCAGAGGCACTGAAGCAAATGCTGATACTTTATGATTAATGTGAATTAGAAACTCTTCTTTGCCTCCAACTCCGACGTCTCATGTCTTTTCTTCAGCTTGAGGACAGAGAGGCTCGTTAGTTTGTAAGCAGAACAAAATCTCATTATTTGTCTATTTTTTTGAGGATCACGCGGTAGATCTTCAGGTTATGGAAAGGATTTTAATTGTTCATTTCTCATGCTGTCCTTCTTCCTAAACAGTTGGGGAATTTATCAAGGTTGTTTTGATATGAAAGTTTTATGTTTTTAATCAGAGCCTTACTGTTCGATGGTATGTAGAGGTACGGTCATGTCCTGTTGGGTCATAGAATTTGTCATTGGACTTGCTGTATTCCCCAACACATTGTCACTGCCAAATTGATTTCATAATTAATTTCATCATACTACATGTCACCTGTGTTAGATAACAACAGTACATAAATATGCATTTCTGCAGCTAAATTATTTTCTTCAGTGCTTCTGAGATAAGGATGCCCTTGGATGCATTTACCCAATAGCAGATGGTTACCGTTTCTTATAGCTGCTTCATTTATTTGAGGAACTGATGTCACTAACTGTTCTGTCTTTTGTAATTCTTTTGGAGAATGACAAAGATGTCACCAGCAAGTCTAGCCATGTTAGTCATCCTAATTATTATTCCAAATGGAAGGTCACAATTTCTTCTTTTGTCTTTACTTGGAAAAATCTGCAAAAGTACTTTAGAAATTGGATTCTGTAAGAGCATATCCCATTTCTTCCTGTAGTTCTTTGCAAAAGAGACCTGGAAAGCAAATGGAAGAATTTCCATTTGGTTATAAAGGAATTTCTTCCAGTGCTTTGGAGAATATGTTTCCTCCTCAGAGTCCAGTAGATATATTGTAACCTACCCATTGAATAATAAGGAAATAAAGTCCAAGAAAACTCATCAAAGAGTAAGTGGCAATTTTCATGTTTATAGTAAAATAAAGAGTTGACATAGCCCCAAGCTTAAAAACCGTTCTATTATAAAGTAAAATATTTTACTTTTATTTTGAGGTAGTACAATATTGACTTATAGTCTGCAGTAATTCCAACTGTGAGGCAAAACTGGATTGAGGTATATGTACTGAACAACAAATAATTTGCATCGTATGTAGCTTATGTCATGAGGCTTATGCCATGCCAAATTCTATCTGAAGAGACCAGTGTGGACTGAAGACTTGATTAGTTCCTCCAGTTGAACCATCTGTTTTACATTGAAGTAGATATTGAGAATTTGTAAGTAGGACTTGTATCTATGACTCACGTAAGTTAGGGCTGAACTTGCTGTGTGATCAGTAAATGAAACACAGTGTATTCCTAATCAACTCCAAGACCTGAAACCCACACTCCTTGATTCTTGCCAATGCAGCTCCATATGGAAACTTACTATGGGAAATCTTCCAGTGGATTCAAATACCAGATTGTTGGAAAGCCTCCTTAAGAAACAATAAATCTCTTTTAGTCAGGTAGTTACTTTTGAAAATAAGCAAAAAGATAGCCTTAATTTTATTTCAGGGATGGGAAATGAGGTATCTTTTCTCTTTTTTTTTGTTCTTTTAAGAGAAGGTTTAAGGAAAGGTTTACAGATTTTATTACAAAGGTAATATTAAAATTAAATACGTGGTTTTTCATCAAAAGTTCTATGACCACTCATTGACTTCAGATCTGGGTCTTCAAGTACTAGCTCACCTGTGAGATTTACTCTTCTTCTGGCTTTGTTTTTACTGAGTTATCATTCACTTTTTACAGTATATTCATTTGAGTTATACTACACAATGAGCTGATATTTGCATATAGTTTAACATGATAACCACAGCAATTCTAATCTCTTCTGAAATCACCTCAATTATAAATGTTTTTTCATTTGATTAAAACTTGTAAGATATTCCTTTTTTAAAACAAAGACAAGGGACAGACATTAATAAATGGCAACCCATTGGCATTGTATAATAAAATTCATTGAGATTGCCTAGCAGTGGGTAGAATGAGTGAAGAGGAAAGAAAGAGGTGAATTAAAAGTAATGTCAGAAGAATAGTGGAGAGCCTGGGCACTTTGGTGGTTGTGAAAGTGCAGTAACTACATCTACATTGTTTTAACCATATTAAAGTTAACCATAATCTACTCATTTTATCACTGAAAGTTTGCACCTTTGCTGTCCTTACTGTATTTTACCTATCTCCGTGACAACTCTGCTACTGGCAACTACCGGTCTGTTCTCTCTGTCTTACGCTTGTTGTTCGGTTTAGATTGCTCATATGTGTGAGATAATATGTTTGTCTTTATCTGACTGATTTCACTTACCATCTTGTGCTCAAGTTTCCTTTATTATGAGGCTAATGATAGACTCTTTTTTATGGTTGAGTCTTATTCCATTAGCTAGATAGTTATCACAAGGTGCATTCATCTAAATGATAACATAACAAACATCTTTTCTGGGATTGGATGAGGCATTGAAACATAGCTTAAATGCAAAGCCATAAGGGATTACTTCAGAAGTCACACTATACTTTCAAATATTATTAAAATATAATGATACAATAATCAAGGAAACACAAGAGTTGCTATTTTCTTATGGGCTACTTTGCATTTGTTTTTGTTTTATATATAGTTTTTAAAGTAAAAATTTACAATATTTTATGATCTATAGGGGACCTAAGATATCTCATGTCACTCATGTGTGGGTAAGTTTTCAAAGTCCATAGAGTATTATTGCTACACCCTGAAATAGTTTAAAAATAACTCCAGCAATTTGCTTGAACCACTTGAAAATAATCAAATGTTCAATTCTCAGAAATACTGATAAGTGTCTTTCTCCTTCCCCAATCTATCATTTTCAAGCACTATAACCAGACCCAGTTTACTTTCAAGTGCTCAAAAGCTGAAGGAGCACTTTTTTTTAGACTGAGTTCCCTTGAAAGCAATACAGGCACATTCTCAAGGTGAACCCAAGATTTGATTGTGCAGAAGAGGGAAATCTCTAAGAACTTCTTAAAAATTTGTGGAAAGCAACCAAAAACTTTTCTTTTACTGTATGAGGTACCAGTACACAAATTCAGTACAACCTAAAAGAAATAGCAGCTTCCCTATTTCTAGGTTATGATGGCTCTGAGCATATCTAATTATTTTCAGGTCTTTAAAGCCAACGTTAACATTACCTTTTACCTAACGATGAGCTTTTATATGTGTCCATGGAAAGGGGTCTTCAGATCAAACTTCCCACATACTAGGGGAAGACTAATTTTGAAAAACTTGGCTTTGACAACGTAGTGCAACTAGAAAAATTGTAGAATTCATTTAGCTTCTGCTTGGCTTCCTTTTGGTATTTATCTTAATATCTAAGTGAGCTTCCTGCCTTTGGACAAAACCCAGGGGACTTTGCTGCAGAGAGATTCTTGTGTGTTAAGGCTTGCTCGTGTGATAAATCTCTTTAGAATAAAACTGATTAGCATGTTTCTTGCATGAACTGAATATTGAAGTTCTGAGGTAAAATTTAATATAGAATTTTAGAACTTGCTTATTGAGAAGGATAATGTTCTTCAGAATATTCTAGTGAAAGTGATGGCAAAAAATAATACCAAGCATAGCATTCGTCAGAGAGGCAGATTTTTTTCTTTTGTATAATCTTAGAAAATGCAAATATCCGATATATCTCAGTATATTTCTTAGGCTCTGCGGATGAACCATTACAAAGCTTTCTGCTAGTATTCAACATTATTGTCAGAATCCTAGTACACAGGAGATATTCAACAGTCTTTACCTACGTGGCTGAGTGAATTAATTGAGATAGTTACTCTGCATGAATCGAAGGGAGATTTAGAATTTTCAGACTGCATTTTGACCAATTCTAAACATCATGACAACAGTCTCGGGAGACTTTTGGCTTGCAGTTGTGCTTTTGCCTGTTTTTCTCCATTCTGCTATCTTTTGATTTTTTGTCATCCTTTGATTTTCTTTTTTCTTAAGTGTCAAACTGATGAGGGTCCTCCCAATTCAGCAGTTTTCTATTGAAGTTTTTAAAAAAAATGCCAGTGATGAAATCTCTGCCTTCAAAGCAGTGAATTCAAACATGTAGATGAATATTACAAAGGCAGGCCTGATAGAGGATGAGGAGATGCTATGTGGTCCCAGGGAAAGGGCTTTATCCTAACCTGGGGGATCAGGGAGGAGACAGCCCTGCAGGGTGCATTACAAATTATGGGCAGAGGGAACAACAGAGTGTAGAGTACAGACTCCTGGGGGCGTGAGCCACCAGAAATTTGTTTTTCAAAATTCCTGCTCGATTCTGCCTTTATCTGTGTGCGCAGTTAGCCCGCTGAGAGCCTCTTGTGATTGCAGTGTTCCTTTGAAATAGCCTCCACATTTCAAGCCCCCTCTCAGCTAGATGAACCCCATATTCAAATGTTCGCTATTCCTTGTAGCTAAGGTTTTATTTCTTGAATTGCAATGCAGGCTTGGTTTGATTCTTCTGAAGAAGTTTCAAAAATCCGATGGTACTGGGAGCTTGCACTGTGAACTCAGGGGTTAGAGGAAATGCATCTTGGCTCTGTTCCTATGGCAACAAGTTGAACTCCCAGCTGTTGAGAGTTCTAGCGTAGGCCATAGTGATAACATTTTCTCTTGGGGTAATTATAAAGAAAAAAATGGGAAGAATAAAAACAGGATTTTCATGTTTGTTCTTGCATATAACATCTAAAATTTATGCCTGCAACTACTAATCATCTCACAAGGAACTTTTGGCAGGGGCAGGTGTGGTGTTTGGGACTTGAGTCAAACTGGCACTGTGCAGGGAGACCACAGTGCCTAAACATTGCGGAGCATCTCACTGCACATCGACAACTAGGGATCTTGGAGTCTTGTTGGCATTCATGCAGGCCATGAATGCCACTTTACACTTTCCAAACAGGACACCAGTCTTCGGCACTGTGATTTTTAGTGGAACATTGGAGGACTTTCTTCCCCCACCACAGGAATCATGTGTTACTATCTCAAGGGCAGTGTGGGTTGTCATCAGTGGGGGGAAGGTGGAAGTTGGGAATTCTGTTAAATATCCTGGGGCCAACATAGAGGTCCCTACCATATGGCCAGCACAGCTAGATCACCGCAGTGCCCAGGCTGAGAACCTTGACTTGCTTCTCTCTATGTCTTCTTTAGCCAATGGCTTCGGGAGAGACTGAATCTGCTATTAGGAAACAAACTTCTGCAGAGTGAGTTTTCTAGGACTTGGCTGTGGACTGAAAGCACGTGGATTCTTCAGGCAGAACGGGTCACAGTGACAGGGCAGCACGACACCCACAAGTTTCAGGTGCTCTTCCAAAAATAAACTTCCACTAGCCTCTCACATAATTGCTTGTTTAGAATTTCATGCAGGTAGCCAGGCACATTGAACTGACACGTTTGTTTGAATGCAGCGCTTGCAAACAGCAAACTGCTTTTCCGAGCACTTCAGTCATCATTCTTCTCCACACAGAAGACGGCAGGCACAGAGACGCACATCTTCACATACTGTTTGTTCTAAAACCAGGATTTTAAAGCAAATATCACCTCCACCTCGGCCTATTTCTTATTCTCTAGGGACTGCTCCACTGCCGAATGTGAGTGCTCACAGCTCTGGAATGTTATCCCTCTTCAGCTCTCACTCTTTGGAAAGCAACATCACACCTGGGTCCTTGTCACTGCATGTTTCCCAGTGGTGCTGCCGAGTTTCAGAGCCTGTCATTTCTCTGAAGCAAGGCTTCTCAAACATGACTGTCCACTAACCTTTGGCCACAAGCAGTATTGTCCAAGACGTTTGTGATTAATAATATTAGTCAGATACCAATCATCCAAAGCGTTCTTCTACAGCCTTTGTGGGATTTTTTCGAGAGGGCAGGGAGGGTCAATTACAAAGCCTTTATTGAGAAGCCTTATGCACCTAGAAACCAGGATGTAGATCTAGAAATGTAGGATGGTATAAGGTCTGATTTCAAGAGGATCATTCAGGGGAAGAATGGTTAACTCTTATCCAAAGGACAGTGCATGCAAGGGGTGAGGAAGACTGAGGGGGGAGGGACACATTGACCTGTGGATCTGTGAGGAGGCTTCTCCAAAGTTCTGTGGCATTAATAATCAGTCTAAAGCCTTGCGACCATGTACAGGAGGAGAAAAGAGCAGAGACTAAAATGTAGAATAGTATGATGTCTTTCTAGAATTCACCAGCAGTGCACAATGGCTGTCATAATGTTTGTATCCATTGATAATAGGATGTGACTGATCTGCCTGGAATTTTAGAATGACAGTTCTGAACGTGGCACAGAGATTCTACGGATTGGGACTTGGGAAACTGGGGAGAGAGACTGAAGCCAGGAAGATCAATTGGTGGCGATGATGAAAGGGAAACAGTGCGCTTGAGAGACATCTCTGATGTAGGGCCAGCTAGCTCCGGGGCCTTGCCGAGTTGGGAGTCAGCTGGCAGTGGGAAGAGAAGATTGCGATTCTCATAATTTTACATTTATCCTGTTACCAACCACCCCAGATAAGCATGGAAACAGAGTCAAAATAGCTTTTTCCTAGTCTTCTTGTTCAATTCAAAGTGCTGTGTATTACATTCTTGAGGCATCACTGGCTTGGGAAACTGAGTAAAGTAAGTGTTCTCAGGGAAACTTCTTTTTGATGATTATGAAAATTCTATATAATTTGTTATTTTAGATGATAACATTGAGATGTCAGGAAATATCAATAGGTGGGTGTCTATGGAGATTTTTGGTAAGTCCTTGGGAGATCAGGAAAAAGAGAGGGGATAAACATGCACATTTTGGAGAAAGTCAGTTCTAGGAAGATGGATTATAGCCCTTAATGCTTCTTGTGAACGTTTAAGGATCCTGATGATTATTCTAGCCCCAGAAATCACTATTTGTGAGTGGAAGACAGAAACGTTTTCAGCAGTAGCGCTGGTTTCTCAATGAGGGAAGAAGTAACATATAGTGTTACCTGTTCAAGTAAGGATATGGGAACAGGAGTGGACTGTGGGCAAAGAGCCAAAGAAGCTACAGAAAGGAAACTGGCCCCTGTGAGATAAAACCATGCAGTGGTACTCAGATTGTCTACTCAACTCCACCCTCTCCGTGTCCCCACCGGTGTACTTAATATCCAGCCTAAATGAGGGTAATGTTCAGTTGTTCAGAACCTTGCTGAACTAGAAAACAAAGTATGCAGAAGAATTTTTGTAGTTGACAAAACTATATATTGGAAAGGGAACATCCTCAAGTCGAGACAGAACAGATTATCTGGAAGAAAATGAAATGAAATAGATTTTTTCTCTTGAAGAAGGATTGGAGGCTATGTTCAAAGTCCTGACTGAGTTAAACATTCCAAAGTACTGCATCGGATGCACACAGGAGAGATCAAGGCTAGATTTCAAAAGAAAGCCATTACATTGGAAGGGAAGGAATAATCTGAGTGGTGAAATCTGTCTGTTTCCCTTGAACTCCTTCTTTGGAAGCATATCTTGATTGTTGCCTATTTCTTAAACATAAGGACTATCTCAAAGTGACCTTGGAGCATCTGAACACTATAGAATAGATATATGCTATAGAGAGTGCAACGATGAAATAACACAGTTGTACTGTATAGTGTAAATATTATGTCGCCGTTGTTTAAAAACACTCACCATAAGAATTAAAAAACACTCTTTCTGTTGTATCTGGAAGCCTACATGTCTTTGGAACTCTTTGTAACAACCACAAATTTGTGCAGATGACATTGCTTCAAGCTAGTACTGTTTGGAGTTAACATTCTTTAGTTACTCATTTCTTTCTAGAACCACATGTTCTTTACTTGTGATACATATATATGTACATTATATACATATATATGAACATATATACACACATAGTTTTTAAATCCATTTATCATATCATATTTGAAGATTTGTGATTATATATACAAATGCCCCTCTGTAAAAGTGTCCACTTGGAAGAGGCCAGGGGTCAGTAAACTGTTTCTTTACAGTTCCAAGAGTAAATACTTCTGACATTGCAGGCCGGAAGGTCATAACTGCTTGACCTAGCGTTCGTAGGCCAAAAGAAGATATTGAAAGTATAGGAGTGAACTGTGGCTGTGTTCCAAGAAAACTTTACTACAAAAACTGTAAGGGACTGGATTTGGCTCAGAACAATAGTTTGCTGATTTGTTCTGGTCTAATTTAATAAGAGACGACAGGATTTTGTGGGAAAATCTCAGGTTCATATTTTAATTGGTTTGACTTTTCAATTTTGATTTTTCACAAAATTACGCTATAAATACCAATATTGTATGACTATAGAAATGAAAAAAAACTAGTAAATGATGATGCCCGGAAGATACTAACTGTACATGGAACTGTGAAAACCTAATAGGTCACAAGAGTCTGGCTTGATATAGAAAATCTGCCAGCGTGTCATATTAATTTACTTTATTGAGCACTCAAGCCTCTCCTACCTGGACTTGAGGAAATGTGGGTGTCTGACATTATGGTGTGCTGTTCTTCGACCCTGGAATGAACAGGCACAAATGAAGCTGTGTCATCCAGTGTTTCTTATTCAGATGCCTGCATTCTAAAATATTTTCTAATGGCAATTCAGCATGGATATTTTTTAAAAAATAATATTGGTTCCACAAAGATAATAAAATAAGTAAGACACTTGCCTTGCATGTAGGTGATCTGGGTTCAGTTCCAGGCACCCCATATAGTTCCTGTGAGCACCAGCAGGAAGACTGCTGCAGAGTCAGGAGTATTCCCTGATCATTGCTGGCTATGGCCCTTAAACCAGGAACGGAGGGAGGTAGGAGGGAGGGAGGGAGGGAGGAAGGGAGGAAGGAAGGAAGGAAGGAAGGAAGGAAGGAAGGAAGGAAGGAAGGAAGGAAGGAAGGAAGGAAGGGAAGGGAGGGAGGGAGGGAGGGAGGGAGGAAGGAAGGAAGGAAGGAAGGAAGGAAGGAACGAAGGAAGGAAGGAAGGAAGGAAGGAAGGAAGGAAGGAAGGAAGGAAGGAAGGAAGGAAGGAAGGAAGGAAGGAAGGAAGGGAGGGAGGGAAGGGAGGAAGGGAGGGAAGGGAGGGAGGAAAGAAGGGAGGGAGGAAGGAAGGGAGGGAGGAGGGAAGGAAGGAAGGAAGGAAGGAAGGAAGGAAGGAAGGAAGGAAGGAAGGAAGGAAGGAAGGAAGGAAGGAAGGAAGGAAGGAAGGGAGGAAGGGAGGGAAGGAGGGAGGGAGGGAGGAGGGAAGGAAGGAAGGAAGGAAGGAAGGAAGGAAGGAAGGAAGGAAGGAAGGAAGGAAGGAAGGAAGGAAGGAAGGAAGGAAGGAAGAGGATAGAAGGAAGGAAGAATGAGAGGATGAAGGATGGACTACCAAACTAAAAGGCTATGCCTCACTTTTACAGACTTCATTGATAGCCACCTTCTTTTTGTAAATGATCCAAAATATTTCTGATTGGGATTTCAAAACTCAATGTTGCTCTTGTGATTTGCAAGGTTAACTAAAGTATCCACAAATGAAGAATCCTTACAACGTCAATCAGAATTATGTGGTTTTATTGTGTCCTTAAAGTATTTAAGTAGTTACTAGTATGGCTTATTAAATATTTACTACAAAACTCATCACTCTCTGAGGTGGTTTGATGTTTCAGTCAGGTCCAGAAGGGCTGGTTTTGATCAGTAATTCTTGGGAGTTAAATGTGTGTATGTTGGTAGCACAGGAAAGGAATGGAATGTCAGTTTTCTGCCAATGACTCTTCTGGCTGAGAGAAAATTTCTGATTTTTTTTCAGTGTGAGTCACATGGAGAAGTTGTCCGAGAAGGACATCAAAAGAATAAGTGAAAAGTCACCAAGAGAATGAAAGAATGTCTTATGTCTCTGTTTGTCCTATTCCCTTTAGAAAATTCATACCACGTAGCTTTTCTGGGTGCCATTTTCTCATTTTGAATGCATAATTCCCAAATCTTTAGAATGTGGCCAGATTAAATGGGCCTTACTCAGGCCCTAGTTGTGAGGGAAGGTGCCAGAAATCCTGATCTGCATTTCTCACTCTGAACACAGAAATTCTCATCAGAATGGTCGGTATGGGCAACTCAGGAAATAAGAACTGAAAGGAGTCTTCTGTTCCTAACTAAAACGCAACAGCAGAGAAAATTCATCAAAAATTGTATGCCTTATGTGGAATAAATTAAATTTACAGTTTATTTCAAAATATTAGTCAAATATATGCAATAAAAAGCATGTCACAATAAAAAGCTGAGCCCTTTTCATGTAGCAACTGGTGACCCATGCATGTGGCATGATGGAAAGGCAACCATCTCATTTGTACCTAGATCTCTCCTGCATCATCACACAAAGCATAGCGAGCAGAATTGGCCAGTGTTCTTGGGAATGTAAATGCCTGATCTTTTTTGCTCTATTGTGGGATTATTTATTGGGGCTTTTGGGAGCCATACCAGCAGTTTGGGAGGTACTATATGCAATATTGGGGCTCAAGCCAGTGTCAGCTGCATGTAAGGTCAGAATCTTAAACCCTCTATCCCATCTTATTCTAGGCAAATATTGCTTTTTGGTGCCAAAATATTCTTGTTGTTGGGTCTATCCTGGGCACTATAGGATGCTTATCAGCATTCCTGGTTACCACCCAGTGGGTACCAAGATTCTCACCCTTATGTTCTTCTACTTCCGTTTCATAGCAACCAAGATTTCTTTAGACATTACTTTATGACCCTTGAACAAAAAGCCACTGCTCTAACCAGATTGTTCACAGCCTTGGTAGTTAGGAGTCATTTACCTGATATTCTAAAAGGAGTGGATCTCCACAGGACTCTAGACTTCTGTGCATGTTTGATTCCAGTTTTGCATTGATTCATGGTTGAAGTCTCTCTGTGTATAAGGTGTCCACATACTTATCTTAGACAGTAACGTTTATTGTCTGTTATGGAGTTATAAGCACCAAGGCTACAAAATCTCCAAGTTGTGATGAAAATTATCCAACCTCCTTATATACTTATATACTCCAGATAGTTTGGCTTTGGAGATTCGGGAAGGGTTTTAAGAGCTTCTAGAATTTTGAAGTCTGTTTTTTATTCCTTAGCAGTCTGTAATTCCTACCTGCCCAGTTTTGAATGCCTGGAAACCAGCCTTTTAATGCCCATTAAACTACACACTTAAGGTTTGTTGCTAAATTTCTGATAACTTCATTTGTTGACCAGCCAGGCAAGTAAGTTCAGACAATCAAGAGTGATTACCCTACCCCCAATAGAAAGAGATGCTAAAGTTCTAAGTAGGAAAGAGTTGCCACCAAGTTATAATTGCTTTTATACTGGCTTTTACAATCACACTGTTAGTGGAATCTGGCTTCCTGCTTGGAAAAGTGCTTAGGAATACTTCAGAAAGAAGAGAACGAGTTTAGAACAGACTGAGCTACAATAGAAGCAAGTGTAAAAAATCAGAGGTGGTTTGAAATACCAATTATGCCTTTAGTCTTAAGAATAGGGGAAACATTTTTTTTCTTCTTCAGTAATCCTGTCACCTGTAGAACAGACTGCTTGTTAAAGCTTGTTAAAGCCTAGAGTGGACATTTGGATTGTGTGTTTCACACAAAATCTCTCGGATTAATAAGCATACTAAACCTGTAATTGGCCTCCCACCTGAAGATACTAAGAGAACATTTGGAACCCATAATGAAGACAAGATAATTATCTGTGACCACTTCATACAAAAGGTCAGCTTTAATTTGCTATCTGCAACTCAGCGCCAGCTCAGATTTGATTTTTAAATTGATACAAATTCAGTTATTTTGAGATGTTGGACATATAATTTTCCTCCTTCTACATGCTTTTTTGGGTTACCCTCTTAGAACTGTTCCCTTCTTTTTGTCTCAAACCAAATCATCTATGTCTGAATGATCAACATTGCAGATAAGATCTTGGAGTTCCTCACCCTTGATTCTTCCTATTTACATTGTGTCTGGATATAGCTCATATGAAAGTTGTAAGGGACATTCTCTCTTAACTCTTCGTTGCAGCTTATATTTTTCTCTTCCATTAGACTTTAGTAGATTTTTCAAATTTTAAGTTGGTCGTATTGCTCTTCCATCCTAGCTGTGAAATGACTTAGCAATTTACCATTTTTTACCCCGTGCTTATTAATCCAGCCACCTTTCATCAAAACATTGACGTCAAAAATAGTCTGCAGCTCAAAATACTAATACTTTGTAAAAGTATGGATTGCTCCATAGACAATATAATTCCTCCATGCAACTTATGGATTCAGATCTGATATTGAAGTCCATCTTCTATTTTGATCTGACTTTTGTATTTGGCATTAGATGGTCTGAGTTCATTTGCCCCATTTCATATTTTTGGTTCCTTTATCAGAGATCATTAATCATATATTTGAGGGTTGGTGTCAGGATATTTAACTCTGTTCTTTTGATCTCTGTGTTTGTCATTATTCCAATACCATGCTGTTTTAATTACTACTGCATTGAGGCATGCCCATATTGTTTTACAAAAATCTGGACCAGTCGGCATTCCCACTAACAATGAAACAAAGAGTCCCTTTCTGTCAGCATCCACTCTAGCACTGGTAACTGTTGTTCATGTGTGCCAGTTTCTGTGGTGTGAGATGGTATCTCATTGTTCTTTTGATTTGCATCTCCCTTTGTTGTATAGTTTGAAGTTAGGGAAGGTTATGCTTACCACCTTCTTTGTCCAAGGATTGCTTTAGCTATTCGTGGGGTTTATTGCTCCATATGATTTTTCAGAAGTTTTTGATCTACTTATTTGTAAAATGTCATGTATTTCCTTATAGGGACTTATATTGAATCTATATAATGTGAAAGGAACACTCCATGAAATTTTAGTTAAAGGTTTCTTCAAAGATAAAACACCACTGACCGAGCAAGTAGAAGTAAAGGTAAAGAAATGGGACTACATTAAATGAAGAACCTCAAAGGAAACAGTGTCCAATTCCTAAATGCCCTATGTTTAGGAATTACTCTTGATAGTCCTTAGGAGGTCATATGGAATGCCTTCTATCAAACCCAGTTTGGCCTACCCTAACTGCTATACTATCTCTCTGGCCCTGTATGTATTCTTTGATGTTTCTGTTAATCTTTTCTCCCAGTTTTTGAAGAGGTTGTTTGTTTTTTTCTTGTAATGTTATACAGTGCTTAATTTGTCTCTGTTGGATGAGTGGACCAAAATTATTTTTTCCAGTATGACGGATATTTTTATTCTGGTCATCATTTCTTTTTCAATGCAAAAGATTGATTTGATAAGCACAAGTCCCATTTGTATATCTTTGCTTTGCTTTTCTTACCCAATGGCAATGAATCATTGAAGATACTTATTGATTCCATGCCATGAAGGGTTTCAGCTGTGTTTTCTTCTATATAGATTAATGCCTGGTATTGAGGTCTTATCCCTGAAACAGATAGTTTTTATTGAAACTTATTTAGAAAGATGTGAATGGAGATTATGGGATAAGTAAGTGTATGTTAAGGAGAGAACAGGATTTTCCAACGATTGAAATAGACAAGCAAAGAAACATGGAGATAAGCAAGTTATGCATGTGTTCAAGGGAGAACATAGACTTGAAGAGGTAGCTAGTTCTTACCTTTCCTTTTTTCTTTTTCCCCTATTTGTCAGGCTGAGCAGTGCTCAGGACTTACTCCTAGCTCTAGAGTAAGGGATCACTCCTAGCACGGCTCAGAGGACCATATGGTGTGTCAGGAAATGAACTTGGGTTAACCACACACAAGGCAAGCTCCTTACCCACTGCACTATCACTCCAACCCGTGATATTAAAGTCTTTAATCTCTTTTGATTTGACTTGTGTGCATGGTATGAGATTGGGATCTGATTTAATTTTTTATGTCACCATTTTTCTATGCCTGAAGAGACTTTCCTTCCTCTACTTGATTGCTCTTAGCTTTTTAATCAAAGGCTAGCTTACCACATACTTGAAGCTCTGTTTCTAAGCTCTCAGTTCTTTTCCACTAGTCTGACAATCTGTTCTTTTTACTTTTTTTGCTTTTTGGATCACGCCGGGCAATGCACAGGGGTTACTCCTGGCTCATACACTCAGGAATTACTCCTGGCGGTGCTTGGGGGACCATATGCTATGCTGGCAATCGAACCTGGGTCGGTCACATGCAAGGCAAACATCCTACCCTCTGTGCTATTGCTCCACCCTGTGACAATCTGCTCTTATTCTACTGCAACATTTTCTTGATTACTATGGTTTTGTAGTATATTTTAATGTTGTTAAATGGAAAGTATCCTATATTCTTTATCATTACATTTGTTTCGGCTATCTGGTGGGGCATGTTATTATGTAGTATTAATTTCAGCAGCATTAGTGTATGTCTATAAAGTATCATGTGGCGTAGAATGATAGTACAGCAAGTAGGGTGTTTGCCTTACATTATTTCTACCCTGGTTTGATACTCATCACCAGTTACAGTCTCCTGAGCACCACCAGTAGTGATCCCTGAGTGCAGAGCCAGGAGTAAAGTCTGAGTACTGCATAGTATGGACCAACAACCATTGAAATGTCACATGCACTTCTATAGGAGCTTCACTGCATATATATACTGAACATTTTCAAAGTATACAGAATACTGTCTTACGTGTAATGTTTTAGGGAGGTTTGTGAACTTAAGATTCTAAACAGCCTTAAGCGAGGTGTGAACGCATTAATGATTTTGTTAAAGCATGTTTCTATGATCTCTTGAATCCCAGTTAAACTTCACTAAAAATGTAAGCACTTGATCTCATTTTGGTGTGCCAAAAGACTAAATAATACCCTTATGAAGTATAGTTTTGAGTTGTCACAAGTTCAAATATTATTAATGTAAAATTTTATGCTATATAGCATACAGTGGTTATCTATAGATCCCAAAGTTGCATTTCTTTAACTATATTTTTGCTTTAAAACACACTATAAAATTACTGATGAAGATTGTTCTTTATTCTCTTTAACATTAACTTTATCATCACAAGACCTATTTATGATTTTATACGATGAACTTACTTTTAAGTTCTAAGGATGATTCATAGAAATATGGGATTTTTTCCATTAAAATGTGTGACTAAGGGGAGGAATTATAAATGAAACAGAAAGATGAAAGAGGTTTCCATCATGATGGATGATACAGCTTAAATTATAAAACAAAGGATAACACATCAAGAAGGTGTTGAGGACGAATAAAAATGTGATGAAACAGGATGGGACTTATCAATTAGTAGTTAAACTTGGCTGCTTGTAATAGAACTGATATCAGTGTATCTTACGCAATGTGCACAATGCACGATAATTTTTGTTGCACTGGAAACAATTTCTTGAAATAAACTTATGTAGCATTTCCATAATATCATAATTGCCTCAACCCCAGGATCTTCTGCGTGCAAAGCATGTGCTATAACCCATTGTCTTGGCTCTAACTCCAGCTCCTTACCTTCCAAAACCTTTTTCCAGCCAGTCATTCTGGCATCTCCTCCTGTGTCACGGTATATATAATTTATAAATGAATATCAGGTTGACAATTAGCCTAGTGTGGTATTCAACTGAAATGTTGCTAATATTTAAAATTCAAACTGTACAGTTCTTCTAAGTCCAAGGTAAACAGCCACCTGTTGACTAGATTGATGGTCATTGATGTTTTTGGCCCATGATCAAGTTTTTTTGGGACTCAGCCACACCTGGTCACTTAAATGTAGTCTGGAATGCTTTTGTATTATCCTAGCCAAATATAAGAATTTGGAGAGATTGTCCTGAAAAGTCCCAAATACTTTTTCCCTTTGTTTTGCATACTGGTAATCAGGGTTTACTCCTGGTTCTGCACTCATGGAATATCGTTCGTGGTGGTACTCAGGAAGCCATATGGGGTGCTGGCCATATAACACTTCTCAGCTACATTTAGGCCTTACCTGCTGTGCTATCTCTCCAGTATCCCTCAGCACAAACACATTCTGTTTTACCCTTTTCGTGAAACCAGCCCAATATGGCAGAAGTATGCATTGGAACAGGCACTTTATAAAAGGGATAGCCAGTGACAAGTATGAATATGAAAGATGCTGTAACTCATTAGTAACCAGGGAAACAAACATTAGGTAAAAAAAAAAGCACAGTGTGAAGTGCTACTTGTCCATCAGAATGGCTACAGATGAAAGAGACAAAGCATTTCATTAAATGTGGAATAGCTGGATTTCTCATTTGATGCCCATGGTAGTTTACCCTGATGCAAAAACCATGGAGAACTGTTGTGAAGTATATTCTAAACCAGATCAGATGAACTATATATGATAAGACAGTTTTATTCCCAGGTATATTTCCATCAGAAATATTTGCCTGTGTTTACCAAAAAGCTGTACTAGAAAATCTACATTGACATTACTCTTTGTAACCCCATGCTGGCAAAATGTTTTCTGATAGTAGAAAAGGAAAACAATTCTGTGTATTCATATGATACTTCCCAGCAATGAAGATGAGGGTCTATTACATGCAGCAACATGCAAAATTGGTGAATGTAGCCAGACCAAAACGCCTATCTCCTGTGTGCTTTTGTTGATCCAGAGTTCATAAAGAAGCAAACCAATTTATTGTGTTAGTGGTCAGGATACTGGTTATTATTAGCTTGTAAAGATTGAGCAGGGGGAGCATTTTTTGATCTGGGTCATCATTTTAAAGGAGCACTCATTTTTACAAAGTGCTCTGAGCTGTGAGCTTATGAATTCAATACTATTCAGGTGGTATTATATATTCAAATAAAGACTTCTCTTCCCCTAACAAAGGAAAAATAATACACTTCTCCTTAATGATGAAAACCTAGCGATGCTGCTCTCAGTCAGGATCCTGTTTTGTACATGGTCGGCGACGGAGGATTTTTTTTAATCACAGCCACAGTCGATGACAAACAGGCCTGGCTATTTGAGACAGTGTTTGAATTTTCATCTCAATACTAAATGAATACCACTTCTGTTTCTTTTTTTTATTGCATCAGACTACATCTGATCTGAAGATCTAGATGGTCTCAGCTCGGGTAGCTCTTGCTAAGCCTAGAACACTTGCATCAACACGGTAGTGAATTGACCCTTGAGCAGACCCTGGGCCCCTAGGTTTTCTGGTCAAAGACAAAGTGAAAAGTATAAGGATGCTGAATGTGGAATTCATACAGCTTAAGAAGGCAATCTAAAAGCCGACCCACCCCTTTTGCCACCCATTTCTGTTTAGTCTTAGTTGCAAAGAGGTGCTGGAGTCCGAGGGAACTGTATGCTAAGTACTGTCTGCCTCAATTGTACTCTTGAATTTTGGCTGGCTGCCTTTACTGTGTATGAGGCTGCTCTAAGAGGCACACACTTTACCAAAACATCAATTTTAGATTTTAAAAAAAAGGATTGAAGTGGTTTTTTCTCCAGAGCCCGGAATTGACACAGGTTTTAATGGAACTTAGAAGAAATAGTCAGGATTTTTAAAAAAATAACCAAGATTCTTCTGTGGTAAATTGAGTTAAATTTGCTCCCTCCCATGGATATAAGTGAGGAATTAGAAAAGAATGAAAAATATTAATAAACTGTGGTGTTGCCCTGTAGCTGAGTCCAGTGCAAATGGGTGTCAACCCAGTCCAAATTGGGAATAAGGGTTACCAAGTAACAGCACGTGTCCCAAAGGAAAATTAAACGCACAAGATGAGGACACAGGGAAAGTTTTGCTTTCCGTAACAGTCACAAAAAAACTACCATCAAGGGAGAAATAGCTGTGATGGTTTTTGAGAATAGCCATTTCAACTGCGGCAAGGCAGCATTGTTTGTTTGGGTTGTGATTCATATTGTATTAGAAGTAATGGGAGTGGAGGTGTCTTCTCTGTACCCCAAATATTCTTATCTGCAATGTGTCCTGAGGCTCAAATCTATGGAGCAGCAGATTCCAATGTGGAAGTTGGCCTGACTATAAATTCAATAGGTGAATTTATCATCCAATTTTCTGTCTGTTGCAAAGCCATGGATGAAGTAAGATGTTTGAGATATTAAACGAAACAGAAATATTGAAAGAGATGATTTTTTGTGTGTGTTTTTGGGTCACACCCGGCGATGCACGGGGGTTACTCCTGGCTCATGCACTCAGGAACTACTCCTGGTGGTGCTCGGGGGACCATATGGAATGCAGGGAATCGAACCCGGGTTGGCCGCGTGCAAGGCCTACCCGCTGTGCTGTCACTCTATCCCCGAGATGATATTTTTTGTTTGTTTTTTTCAGTCACAGCTGGCAACACTCAGTGGTTATTCATTGCTCTGCACTCAGGAATTCCTCCTGGCAGGGAACCATGTCAGGTACTGGGGATTTGAAACCTGGTTGGGCACCTTACCCTCTCTACTATCTTACTGACTGCTCAAAGAGATACTTTGATTTGTTTTAAGATATGTACAACTTCATGATGAAGATGATGAAAACCAAAAGCAGGAAAGAAATCAAGTGGAATAGTTTGCTATTTCCATTCCTCTAAATCAGTGGTTTACTGAGCATTTGCTGTACAGGATTAGGTATGCTTAGCTTTGCAGGTCAGAGGTCTCTGCTGTGAATAGTTACAGACAAATACTTACATGGCTGTCCTTTACTGAGCCTCTTTATGGATGTGGAAGTTTAAATTACATATATTTGTAGGTTTAACAAAATAGTTTTTGTATGTGTGTATCGGGGAGTGTGTTGCTTTCAGTCATTTAGAGGGATCATTGCACCTTTGGTAAAAATCATTTTTCCTGACCTTTACCTCATCTGAGGCAAATCTCTCAGCTCACTATTTTATTACCGACTGCTATTTGAAGTGAAGCAGACTTCTTGTTTTAGGATTCTGTGATTTGATCAAAAGATGATTTTTTTTCCACCGTTGATAGCTTCCTGTTTTTTTTTATCTAGACTGCTTTGTGCCCCTCAGAAATGGTCTATCATCAGCCATCGTGCGTTTCTCCGGCATTCACCATGAACTGAAATGCTAGGGACAGACGTCAGAGGAAAAGAAAATATTAGCAATAGAAAGTGGTACAGAAGCTCCTCTATTTATGGAATTTCAACTTGTGCACTTTCATAGATACAAACAAAACCATGCTCTGGAGTAAAGCCCTCTGGCTCTCTCCTCACCACCAAAATATGCTTTAAGAGGTTCTGGGAGCTCTTTTTGTTTCTGTCCCCTTTTCCCTCTTGTTTTTTAGCCTTCTGAATAATTGCTGCATTTCTGCTTGGTGCTGAGCAGTTTTGCTCTTAACCCAATCTTGTGTGATAGCCTTAGAGGAAACAAGAGAAGCAAGTGCTAGTAAGAAGTAGCAGAAAGAAAGCAAGACAAAAAAAGCGTTATTTTAAGAATGAAATAGTTCAGAAAAAAATATTGCAAGTCATTTGGCATGAAGAGTAATTTAGAGAACAGGGATCTCATTCTGTGTCTGTATGATGGTAGTGAACACAAGGTAGAGCTTCTTTATGCCTGACACGCTTCTAAATCATACAGATGAAGAGGCAGAGAGAGATTGATTTAATCTTCCCCAAATAGCCCATAGTAAAATGAAGTCATGAAATAATTGCTGAAACAGACAACATTTGACCATGTGGTTCTGACCTCTCTGTGAGAATTCAGGTATAGGAAATCCATTAAGTAACATAACTGGGCATGGTGGTGAGAGCTTTGGGACTCTGTATCGATCTTTAAAATAAATAAGTGTCTAAGCAACTGAAAAATTCCCTCTAGTGTTTGTGAGTGCATTAATCACTTCAGCAAATTTTCAGTGTAAAAAAATGACATGGGGGTAATGTGAGTGAAGGTAAAGCATTATCAGCAAGGCAGGCAATAAGCTGAGTATAATGGCTTAAAATATTCATACTTACCTTGTTGGCAGTGCCTGTAGCAACCTCAAATTGCTACCACGTATAGTCCCCTCTGGATGTAGGAATAGTCATAAATAAACCAGCTTCACATGGTTTCAACGCAAAAGGGTAATGGACACTTGCTCTTGGTGCTTAGACAGAACCTCTGCAATCTTTCACCACTTCTCTGTTGCCTGTCCCATCTCCCAATTCTCTGTGGTTTGCTTCCTATGGCCAAAAGCTGTGAACTTCCTCAGAAGTCTCCACTTCTGGTTCTCAGCAGTTTTCTTGTACCCACAGAGAGCAAGAAGTCCCTGGGATCTATGTCGCTCTTGGGGACCCCGTGATCCATGACTGATAGGTATGAGATGATTAAATCTCAGCACCTTTGTGTTGAGGAGGTGGGACAACTCTGGAGGGAATTTATACCACACAGCGTACCTTGGGATTAGGCCAAGACGTACTTTGCCAGAAATCACACTCTTATGTGGTTTCCTTCCCATTTTTATCCTGTTATGCTGAACCTTGCCACTTCCTCTTGGGAACGTGTCCTTACAACTCTTGCACATGAATCTTTTTCTTGGTGTCCTTTTTCTTCTCAAACCCACCTTAGGACAAAAGCAACTGTATTCTCTAGAGAGAAGTCACACAAGAAAGGACTTGCTTTTCATTGGCATTGTAAGCACGAATTGAAGACAGTAGTAGAATCTGGTCTTTCGCCTTGAGTCCCTCATGTTGTAGTAAGGGATACAAAACAGAGATATGACATTTTAGAGGAACAAGCTCTTTACTGAAACTACCCACAAAAATACATACTACAACTGATAATCATCTAGATTCAACAAAACTGTTATCAGGCAGAAGAGTTCATCACTCCATAAAATAATTGCCTCCACTCTCTTACACAACTTTATTGGTTATAAAATCCTTCCTTCCTTCCTTCCTTCCTTCCTTCCTTCCTTCCTTCCTTCCTTCCTTCCTTCCTTCCTTCCTTCCTTCCTTCCTTCCTTCCTTCCTTCCTTCCTTCCTTCCTTCCTTCCTTCCTTCCTTCCTTCCCTTCCTTTATCACATCATTATGGAAATAGAATTCACTCTATTTACCTCTTTAAAGCGAACAGTTCAAGGAATTTAATACATTAGTATTATGGAGCCAACCTAACCATCAATTTTAGAACATTTTCATCAACCTGAAAAGAATCCTTTTCTTTTCTGAAAAGAATCTTTTCTTTTCTATCCTTAAACTATTACCTCCTCAATTCTCCAACACCATATATCTTCTATCATAGAAAACTAAGAATTCAGGATTTGCATAATCTGAATATTCCTTATAAACTAAATTTTAATATATGTCTCATAAAATTATAAATATGATTTTTTATGTGAAAAATAAAAAGAAAGAATGAGCACTTGAGAAAAGAAAACTGAGTGACTTATTTTTTGTTCTGGATTCTTTCACTTAGTACTGTTTTCAAGGGCATTTAATGTTTTATCATATAAACTATTTCATTTGTCTTATGTAATATGTAATATTTGACTGTGTAGCTAGACCATATTTTATTTTTCCATCCATTACTTGATGGGCATTTCACTTATTTTCATATTTGGGCTCTTATAAAAAATAATGCTATAAACAATTATGTTCAAGTTTTTTGTTTGGATATCCTTTTTTTTTTTTTTTGCTATAGATTTTAGATCGGAATGGCCAGGTCAAAGATGTAAAGTTATTTATTATGTTAAGCAAAAATTGATGTCTTTATAATATCTGTTTTTAAGCCTTGTCTACTCTTTTTTATAAAACTGACAGTGCTTACCTTTCATATGCATAACATGCCTTCCAGTCTCTCATCATTGTCTTTAAGTCCTGCTACATCTTTCACATACTGAATTTTCTTCGCTGTTTCCATTACTGCACCATGAAAATAGTCTGTCAGATTGTCTGTTAGTTTGCACAAAACAGCATTTTGTTCGTTCACATTCTAGATTTTCTCATCAACAATATGAAACTAGTGACTGATAACTTTATTTTGCAAGATCATATGTAAAGGATTATGTTCAAGGTAGGAAGGGTTTTCAGTAGACCATGAAGGATTTTTTTTTTTTTTTTTTTTTTTTTTTTTTTGCTTTTTGGGTCACACCTGGCGATGCACAAGGGTCACTCCTGGCTCTGCACTCAGGAATTACCCCTGGCGGTGCTCAGGGGACCATATGGGATGCTGGGAATCGAACCCGGGTCGGCCGCGTGCAAGGCAAACGCCCTACCCGCTGTGCTATCACTCCAGCCCCATGAAGGATTTTTTTTGAAAATCAAATATTTTTTTAATTTTTTTTAAAAAATTAAATTTTTAATTTTTTAAAAAATGTTTTAAATTTTTTAAAAAAATCTCAATGCACCAATAACTTGTGTAATTTATACACATTTGTAATTGTTTTCAAAAGTTATATTGGCAAAAGGAATTCTGTCACTGTCACTATCATCCCATTGTTCATTGATTTGCTTGAGCGGGCACCAGTAACATCTCCATTCATCCCTCTCGAATGCTAGTGTAGCCCGATGGCATATTAGGGGCTCTTTCAGGATCAGGGGCATGAGGACCGTCATTGTTACTGTTTTTGGAATATCGAGTATGCCAGCGGTAGCTTGTCAGGCTCTGCTGTGTGGGCGGGATACTCTCGGTAGCTTGCCGGGCTCTTTGAGAGGGACGGAGTGTTTGGAGTCGGCCTCTAATCGCTTTTACAGGTGTTTCCAGTCTACTGAATGTAAGCTTTTGGTCGACTGGCATGTTGTAACGATCTGCACACTGACAAATACGCACTTGCCTGCGTCTCTGGGCAGCACCTGGGATATCTGCAGCCTCAGGCTAATCTCCTTGAGGTTGATGGAGTGTGCCCAGCGGTTGTTGAGCAGCTGGCAGAGCAGGACCCTATCGCAGAGGGTCTGTGCCAGGTAGAACACCTGCGCTGAGTCCCAGATCATCTGGTGGTTGGCTGACAGCACCCCACAGTGGATGAGCCACGGCGCACACTGCCACCACTGCTCTGTCTTATGGCGCTGTGACTTGACCCGGCCGGGGTAGGCCCACGGCTCTGGTGTCTCTGTGCCCTGCCGGCGCCATTCTGATAGAATGGAATTCTGTCACTATGAAAAATAAAATTTTAGGTAGGTTCGTTTTCTGAATATCTTTCAATAAGCATTGTGTTGCGTTCTCATTTATTTATTCTTTTTAGTGATCCAAATTGTTTGCTTAATAAATCCTACTTAGAAAGACTTGAGGTGGGGTAACAGAAAGGAATTCATGTTCAAGGGAGAACAGGGCTTGGAAAAACGAGCCTATTCTTTTTTATTCTTAGTCACAAGGACAATGGGGGAGAAAATTTGACTAAATCACAGAAAAATGTAGTAAGTTGCTTAACAGGCTCTGGGTTATGCTGTACTGTACCAAATATTATGTTCATTTCTTTTTCAATAACTGTATGGCTGGGGTTGTGGTTCTGGTCCCCAGAATTATCCCAAAATAACAATAATGACTTCAAGTGCATCTGAGTCTTGCTTATTATTCACAGGTTTAGGGATATTTTTGCCTTTGTTCATCCATAGCTTAGGATGGTTCTGATATTGTCTTATACTATACTTGTCCTTGAATACTTGACCTTTCTAAGCGCTATGCCAGTGTGCTCTGTATGATAACAATCAAGGGAGCTTGTTAAGGATGGCAAGTCAGGGGTGCCATTCTGATTCACTCCAACTGTGGTTGGAGGTCTGCCTTACAATCTTTACTTTATAAATCCTGCCCCAAGTGATTCTGCTGTACTTGGTCCTGAAAGCATTTCTTTGAAAAACACTGATTAATTGTTTCTTCTTATTGCTTTTGCTTTAATCCCTGGTTCTACTCATAATCTAGCAGGAAATAAACTACATATACTATGCATAGTCTCTGTGTATTTTATATACATATATATACATACATATGTATATATATAATCCCATTTGTAACAAGTAGTATTGCCAAATATGCCTCAAGGGACAAAATTAATGTTACTTGAGAGTCCCTTGCAAAAAGTAACCCCCTTTCACCGCCAAATAAAAGCATCAATCAAATAGGCTTGCTCCAGAGTTCTTGGTTGTCTCCTGGAAAAAGGAAAAGAAGCATCTGTTGAACTGTCTGTGATTGACCTTTAGGTACCAAGCATTCCTTGGGGACCTGGAACTGCTGCCTGGTCCATTCTGTTTGGTGGATTAATGTCTTGCAGACAGGTTAAGTGACTTGGCAAGGGAAGGGGCACTCTTTCGTTCTTCTCATTTTATTACTCTCCATATTTGCCTTATATGTTCTTCTTCTTGTCAAAAATGAAAATCATAATCATAAAAATAGATTAACCTGAGTGAAGGGATGCCTTTCTATGTAAAATAGGTTTAAATATGCTGGAATTGCCAGATGTCACCTGTATAATACTGCAGAGCCTAAAAAGCTAGGGCTTCTTGATGTTCTAAGAGTGGTTTCGTTGAGTCAAGTCCTCCGACGGGCTCCATATCTGTCAATTTTGATCAGACAAATAGCCAATGTTTTCCTCTACATAAGCCTTCTGACCTACTGTGCTGAGTGGAGACCAACTTATTTGTAAATCCTCAAACTCAGCTGTACTCTTCTGCGCTGGGGAAAATTTCTTCTTGTCCTGGATAGCATAAGATCCACTCCACTGAAAGAACAATTTTTTGTTGGTTTGTAATGTATTATATGTGAAAATGATTAAAGAACGTGTTTCTTATGCCTATGAAGAGTTTCTTATCAGCTCTTGTGGCATTTGAGGCAGGATTATTCTTTCTTCGAGGTATGATTCAGTGAAATATAGCATGCTTAAATTAATTCCTGCCCTTCAGCCTCTAGATACAAGTAACAACTCTTTTCATTCCCCCCTACAGTTGTGACAGTCAAGAGACATCGGTGAGTGTCCTGTTGTGGACAAAAAGTCAAATTGCCCCTAGCGAGACCCACTGACCTAGGCAGGCTAGATGTATTGGATTTCTATTTTTTAAAAAATTTTATTGTATCACAGTGAGATAGTTACAAGCTTTCCTGTTTGGGTTACAATCACATAATAATCAAACACCCATCCTTTCACCAGTGCACATTCCCCACCACCAATATTCTCCATACTCTCTCTCTACTTTTGGGCATTGATTTCAATTTACATCTCAATGCCCTCATGTACGAGATGTGTAAAGTAAAAGAGTTTAGTGTAAAGTACAAGTGTAAAGTCACTGGGACACTGGTGCTGGCAAATTACACTGGTAGAGGGACTGGTAGAGGGAACATTGTATGACTGAAACGCAATCATGAGCAATTTTTTAATGCTATCTCACAGGGATTCAATAAAAAAGAGTTACTATCATGAATAAAATGGGGACAGTCACACTTTCCTTCTAATATTTTTAGATATCCAGATTTTCTGTTTTCAGAGCCTTTAATTTGAATCTCTGATTTATGTTCTCAAAATTACAAGATTTGTTGTTCTTTCAAATAATGATTCTAGGATATGCAACATTGGTGTTGTCTTGAGGATACTAGAGACTTTCAGTTATGCATTGTCAGGTTTCAGGCATATAATTTTAAAACACTGATCCCTTCACCTGTGTCCACTTCCCTCCACCAATTTCCTCATCTGCCCATTTGCCTCCCTCCCACCCGTCTGCATACTGTTACTGATAGGGTTTCATACATGACATATTACGACCTTTCAGCACCACCTCTACCTCCCAGTGTAATGCTTCCATCCATCATAGATGTTACCCCCACACTGCCCTATCCCCCAACTGCCTCAAGTGGTATGTTTCCTATAGAATACCTGTTCTTATGTTCTTTGTTTCCACTGTAATATTTTTTCCCCACAGCCAGTGATGCTCAGCATTTATCCCTGGCTATGGGCTCAGGAGCTACTCCTGTTAGTTCTTGAGGGACCATATGGGATGCCAAGATCATACCTAGGTCTGCTACATGCAAAGCAAACATCCTCCCAGCTATATTATCACTTTGGCCCTCATCACCGTTATGTTTGTTTGTATTCTGCGTAAGAGGCACATCAGTCTATGTTACTCTCTCTCCCACTGACGATGTTCACTCAGCATGATACTCTCTAGGTCTCTCCATATAGCAGCAAATCTCATGATTTTATTTTTTGTGGTTGTGCAGTATTACATTGTTTAGATATACCTTACTTTACCCAGTCATCTGTTTTTGGATAATTGGATTGTCTCCAGGATTTGGCCGTTGTGGATAATGCTGCAAGGAACATGAAGGTACAATTTTCTTTTTTCCATTTTGTTTTGGGACTCTTGCAGTAGGTTACAGGAAGTGGAGTTGCTGCTTCAAATGGAAGCTCAATTCCTAGATTTTTAGGAATGTCCATATCTCTTTTCAGAAAGACTGGATCATCCAACATTCTGGGTTTGTTTTTTTCCTTTTTGGGTCACATTGGCAATGCACAGGGTTTACTCCTGGATTTGCACTCAGGACTTTCTCCTGGTCGTGCTCAGAGGACCATATGGGATGCTGGGAATTGAACGCGGGTTGGCCGCATGGAAGGCAAACACCCTACCCGCTGTGCTATCACTCAAGCCCCTCATCCAACATTCTTACCAGGAGCAAATGAGACTCCCTTTCTCCCACATCCTCACCAGCACTGATTGTTCCTGTTCTTTTAGATGAATGCCATTTCTGTGGTGTGAGAAAATATTTCATTGTAGTTTTGATTTGCATTTCCTTGATGGTTAGTGCTACTGAGTATTTTATAGCACAGCAAGTTGAGCGTTTGCCTTGCATGCCCCCAACCCGGGCTCAATTCCCTCGCCCCTCTTGGAGAGCCTTGCAAGCTACTGAGAGTATCTTGTCCACACGGCAGAGCCTTGCAAGCTACCCGTGGCATATTCGATATGCCAAAACAGTAACAGGAAGTCTCACAATGAAGACATTACTGGTGCCCGCTCAAGCAAATCGATGAGCAATGGGATGACAGTGGTACTGTGATACAGTGATTTTGGCCATTTGTATTTCTTCTTTGAGGAAATTTCTGTTAATCTCTTCCCATTTTTTGATAGGGTTGGATTTTTTTTTTAATTTCTAACAGTGCCTTATATATCTTTGATATCAGGTGATTGTTGATTATGTAATTTCTCTCATTCTGTGGATTGTCTTTGCATATTGGTCATCATTTTATTTGAGCTGCAGAAGCTTCTTAATTCAATGCAGTCCCATTTGTTTATTCTTGCTTTCACTTGCTTGATTAGTCCTCAGCATGGAGGGTTCTGCCTATGTTTTCCTCTATGTACCTTGTGGATTGAGGTCTGATTTCAAGGCCCTTAATCTGGTTTTTATTCAATGTTTGTGCACACCATTATAAAGAGGCTTGAGTCTATTCTTTTGCATGTATCCAACCAATTTTGTTTAAGTGATGCCTCCCATATTCTTTTTCTCATGCCTTGGTTAAGATTTTTGAGGCAGGCATGGTGGTGGTTTTGGTAATTGTGGTGGTCTGTTCAATGCTTTGGGGAAGTATTTTAATTTTAATGATATTAATTCTCCCAATTCATGAGCATGGGATGTGTTTCCATTATCTAATGTCCTCTTTTATTTCATGAAGTAGTTTTCTGTTTGTTTGTTTGTTTTCTTTATAGGCCTTCTTAAGACCATTCTGAAGTACTTGATTTTCTGAGGTAGAATTGTGAATGGAATTTTTAAAATTTATCTTCTTTCCTTATTTGACTATAGGAAAGCCATGAACTTTTACTTATTAATTCTGTATTCTGCCTGCTTACTTTACAAATCTATTATTGCAAAGCTTTTATTGTAGAGTCTTTAGGATTTTATAAATATCAGTATCATGTCATCCCTAAATAGTGAGAGTTTGACTTCTCCCTTTCCTATCTGGATAAGCTTGATATCTTTTTCTTGGCTAATTCCTATGGCAAGTACTTTCAGTACTTATATTGAGTACTTATATTGAGTAGTGGTGAGAGTGGACAACCTTGTCTTGTTCCTGAACTTAGAAGAAAAGGTTTTAGTTTTTCTACATTGAGTATAATGTTTGTTATGAGCTTCTGGTAAATGACTCTGACTATAATTGAGATCCCATTTTGTTGACAGTTTTTATTTGAATGGGTATTGGATCTTGTCAAGTGCTTTCTCTACATCAGTTGATGGGATTATATGGTTTTATTTTTCCTTTTATTGATACGGTGTATTACATCGACTAGCGTATGTTCAACCATCCTTGAGATTAACCCTGGGATTAATCTCATTTGGTCATGGTATATGGCCTTCTTGATGAGTTGCTGAATTCTGTTTGCTAGTATTTTGTTTAGATCTTTGCATCTGTTTTCATCTGGGATATCGTCCTGTAAATCTCTGTGGCGTCTGTCTGCTTTTATCATACCCAGTGCAGTGTTACCATGCAGAGTAAAGACAATTTTAGTTTGATAAGACAATGCACTATTAATGTAAGGATAAAATGAAGTGAGTTTTATTTATTATTAATTTTCCTGAGAAGAGGCATGAGTAAAAAGATTGCAGCCCTCTCTTTGTGTAGTAATCCTTAAATAGAAATTATTTTAGCAGAATCACTCTGTGGAATCTTTTTCAGGAAACTCTCCCTGGCTCCCTGGCCTTGAGTAGCCTTATTCTGTTAAAATACTAAAATGGCAAGAGTAGGACCAACCACCAATAGCAAACCGAACCAGTTGTTAAGGTTGTTTTGTTCTCTACCCTCCCTTTCTTCACCCTTTCCTTCTATTCACAGACGATCACGTTCTCACTTCTAGTTAATGTATAATTTCTTGAATTCTTTGTCCCAGCGATCAAGTCTAAGGGCAACAGTTCTAGGCAATGACCGGGCTTTCTTTGCTTTCTTCTCTGTCCTATGGGAAGACATTCCAGATACCATTCTTAGGATCCCCAGGATTTCCAAATTATCTGATATGCACTCCAGTTTTTGTTCCAGCATGGAATTCACCCTTGCTCACCTATTATGGAGAGAAGAGTGAATGAGATCCTTCATCTTTCTTGAATTCCGCCTATGTCCATATCCCTGTAAGGGTTAAAAGGGGTTATGGCTTTGAACCAAAATGTTAATTCCTTTAATAACACTTCTGTTGGCAATTGAGGGTGCTGAGATTTGACCCCCTCTAGTATGCCAAAATTCTGCTGAATAAAACATCCTCCCTCAAAAACAGAGCAGAGAATTCACCGCTCCTCCCTATGTGGAAGTGGAGTCAGCAATGCCCTTTCCAGGGGCAAGATTCTTCCAGGATTGGTACATCCTTGTAAAACATGTCATTTTGAACCTTAGGCTGCTTCCCCATCTCTCCTTCCTGATCCTGAAGTTTGATTTCCTGGATTTTATCTTTGTAGCCCCATGAGAAAACCTAGAAGAGAGACAACTCTAAACTGTGTTCAGTCTTTCTATAAACTATGTTCAGTCTATTTATACTGCAGTGTAAATAAAGACTCTAATTGGTGCAATCAGTTTAGAAAACTGTTGGGCATTGTCCAGTAACATTGAAGATATGCGTGCCTATGACCCAGCAATTCTGCTTCCAGGTTTGCACCCTACAAATATATACGCACTTATGCACAAGTAGATAGGAATAATGATATCCAGGCAATATGGTTTCAGTTCTTTGAAACTGGAAAGGCAGGGCACAAATGTCCATCAGCAGTTGACAAGGTAAATATTGGCAAACACATAAGAATGGAATGAATACTAGGCAGCCATGTGGTTGAACACAGTAGCTCCATACCAAATCTGGAACAATCTTAAAGAACACAATGCTGAACAAAAGAAGCCCGATGTAACAAAATCATACTTCCCGACCACATATATAGTCAGCACTAAATTAAAGCTGCATAATTGAAGAAAATATTTGCACGCTCAATATTTGTGATAAGGGGGTACTAAAATATAAGGTGCTAATATAACTCAATAATAAAATATAATAGTCCAATTAAAATGGATGGAGGACCTGAATTTTCCCAAACCAAATGTACAAATAGCTTAAAGTTATGTAAAAAGTTGCTCAATATTACTGGTAATCAGAGAAATGCAATAAAAAGGTTGTCACACCTGTTTGATCATTGAAATCACCAAATTAGGGAATAGGAAGTGTTGGTGAGGCTATGGAGCAATGGCAGCCTCTGTGCACTGTTAGTGTGAGTATTGGTAGGTGCAGACATGATGGAAAACAATATGGAGGTTTTTCCCCAAATTAAACATAGAACTATCATATGATCCTGCAGTCTCAGTCTGGCTTTTCTTTTTCAGAAGAAATAAAATCAGGATCTTTAAAGCAATATTCATACTACAACATTGTTCATAATAACAACAATAAGGGAAAGATTCAAATGTCCATTCATGAGTGATTGTATAAAGATAAAAGTGGTGTATATGTATGTGACAGACAATTATTCAGTTCCAAAAGATTCTGCCTTTTGAGGCAACTTGGATAGACTTGAGGATGGTATACTAAGTAAAGTAGGTTGGAGAAAGACCAGTACTTCCTGACTTCAGGAAAGCTGAAAAGGCTGAACTCATTGAGACAGTGGAATAGACAATAGAATGGGGCAAGGGTGTTATCTCTATCTATTGATCTATAGTAAATTGTTCTTGCTGTATACCTAAAGCTTTTATAGTTATAGGTCAGCTTATTGGTCCCTAAATGTCAATAGTTCTGGAGAATCTTTTTTTTTTTTATAAAAGGGAAGGAAAGAAGTTCATAAAGCGTTGTGCCAGTGGTAGTGAGGAGTATGTAATGTAGTTTAGGCTAGTGATTTCTGGTATATTAACAACATTCTATGCTTCGAATTTGGTGACAGTTCAATGTATATTTTGCAACAATTTATTAAACTGTACATTATAGCTTATGAAATTTTCTGATTCAAACATTTATAAATCCACGAGCAGGTCGATTGATCAGACAGTAGGATTGAAGGATGGAGGCACTAACTTTGAGCAAAGCATTTCTTAGCCTTACTTTAAAGTACAGTTGGGCTGGGTCTCCAAGAAGGGTCTTGCCCTCTGACCCAAATAGGCTTTAGTGCTAAGAAAAGTCCTCAGCTACTGACGAAACTCTATTATAAACTTGATTTACTTGCATTTACACTTTTCCAGACAAAAGAAATCCCCCTAGGATTGGTATTAAATGTGGATAAAGTTAACCAATAGACATGAAAAGTAGTACAAACACGGATTCTATTTGAAATGTGCTGCCATGGGTGTCTGAGAAATGCTGTCATGTTTGGGGAAACACATGGAAATTCCTCTGTTCCTGTGACAGGTTTTCTCTTAAAAGTGATGCTGGTAAAGGAGTCCCTCGAGATTATTTCTGAGTCCTCCCTAGGGAAAATTTTAAACACCAGAGAAAAATTGTAACGTCTAAGCAAAAGAGTATTCACCAAGCAGGCTTGTAGCCAGCAAATGAGATGAACTTTAGCCTTCTCTGATGTGACGTTTTGCACGTTCTTTGTTGCTCTCTCTCGATCATCCCCAAATACCAAACCTGTTCTCAAACCACCTGCCACTTTAACCCGTACATTAACTAACCTAGAAAAGTACCTTCCAACTGTATGCACTTAATCTGTTGTAGAAACTATCACCATTTTATTTTATCTGAGTTTACCATTTATGTTGAATAAGTGACCAAATGAATAAATAACATGGTGAGAATACTTAGTAGTGGAGACAAATAACATAAAAAATTGTATTAGAGTGATGTGATAATCTATACCTTGAAATATGTTGAAAAGGAAAGAATATAAGCTTTAACAGACCTTCTGGAGTTCTTCCAGGCCCCATCTTAAGTTTTGAACAAATGGACCAAGATTTGAAGAGAGGTATGATTCACTCCGAGCTGAATTCAAGAGCTTTGCAGCGTGAGCTGATAATTTCTTTTCTTAAATGTTTTCTCATATCTCTAAAATCTTACAAACACAATAAAAACCAGCTCATTTGCAATTGAAATTTTAACTCTGTTTTTGCAATGACAATCTAGAAAGGAAGAAGTTAGCAGACAGAACTCATTCCTAAAGGTAAGCACATAGTTTAGGATAATGGCTTATTTTATGTTTAAAATGGTTTTCTGTGACGTAAATACATTTTTAAAAGGCAATGTACATCAAAATCTAAGATGACCCCTTTTAACATACAGGTGACTAATTTAGGACTATGATGAAGGCTTTGGCGTATTTAAATAATGGAGCAGTGGGTGTAGGGAAAGGTTTTGAACTTGGAGCGGTACTGGCAGGCATGAGAAAGGAAAAGGAAAAGGTCTTCTTTTGGATTATTGGTCTTTATAAATGGACAACAGTGACGTGAAGGTCCCAGCATGGTGCATTTGCGTACATGTGCTGCATTCTCTCAAGAATGCAGTAGTGGGGTGTGTGTTCTTTGCCATATTCTGTGGGTCTTTGATCACATAACTCCAAGGTTGCTTTCAGTCCTAGAGGAGAGGGACAGCCAAGAGGCGATTTGAATGTGCCATTTTTTCACTTCTGTCTGGACATGTCAGGAGCCGGAAGGCCTGGGGTGACTAGGTATGATCTGTTCTGCCACCCACAGCAGGAAGATTGTCCCTCGGCCCTGCAGGCTGGCTGCGGAGACTTGGATAAACGGCAACGTTGATTTCTTCATTTTAAAAAATGGACTCTGGGTTGAAAACAGGACATATGTTTTGAAAGTAAATACTATGGCAGGGGGAGGGGTCTTTTTTAAACCCAATTTTGATTTTATGCACATAGTTGGAGCGACGTTGCACAGATCTTAACTGCTGCTCAGTGAAATTTGACAGAAGCTGGAGAAATAATACAGCTAGTAGGGAGCTTGCTTTGCAGAGTCAATCCCTGGCACCCCATAGCATCTGCAGGTTCACCCTGAGTGCAGAGTCCGGAGTCAGACCTGAGCACCATCACATGTGGCTTAAAAACAAAACAAAATTTTTCAAGGTGTGTTCCTGTGTAACCATCATATGGATAGAGATACACAGCACTTCCAGTACCCACAAAGGGCCCCTCTACTCCTTATTTGCAGCGGTTAACAGGACCTTTCCATCTTGTTAACCCCTGTTTTTTTTTCTAGTATCCTAGATTTGCACATTTTCGTTCAGCTTTTGAATTTCATTGTGCCATAACTCAGTAGATCCTGATTCAGGTAGTCTTATTTTGCATTTGATGGTATTTTCTCTACATGACATTTGGGGTGATAGCCCATGCCCTTGTGTGCATTTGCTTTTTAATTGTCGAGTGAGTAGTGTCTTGTCATATGGATATAGAAGGCAGAGCATTAGTCAGCACTTGATGAATGTTCGGAATTTTTCCATGTTGGACTTTATGCCTAAGGATGTTGTCAATATTCTTGGAGTTGAGGAGCCTGCCACCCATTTCTGTTTGTATCTAGGAGCTGGAATTGCTAGTCAGAGAGAGTGTAGACATCTGACCAGCTTTACACATCCATCTTAGAGCTTTTCCAGAAAGATGAATTTTCATGAAATGCTCTAGCAGGTTCTGCAGGAGACTTGCACCCCGGCATCACATCCCCTGGCGGCCACTAGTTGTAGGATATCTGATCTTGCGGGGTGGTACAGCCAACAGTGTGATCCTGAAGAACTCACCTGGCAACCTGCAAGCTCACTTTCCCCTGAGGGCCAGACCCCCCCCACCCCCGTGCTTGGATTGATTCATTTCCCTGGCTCTGGCCTTTCCTTTCTGGCCCCAGACCCTGTCTTTGTGTGGGCTGTACTGGTGGGAGGCTGGGAGACTGCACATAAATCACAGACTGCGGGCCTGGGGACAGCCCTTGGCACTTTTTTCCGGGGTCTTAAGAGCAGGCTTGGGGGGTGGGGGGTGGTCCGAAGTACACAGCACGACATCCATAGTGACCAAGAGGCTGCAGTGTGTGTGTGTGTCAAAGGCTTGATTGGCCTGGCAGAGAGTGTTTGATGCATGCTGTATGTTTCCGTGTCCACATTCTTGCCTCTGCTCTTTCCCATCCGCACCTCAATGCAGCTTTGGGAGTTTTTCCCCCCTTTTTTTTTGTCTGTGTTCCCCACCCCCTCCTGTCCCCGCTGCCGGGCCTGGCACCAATGTCAGTCCTCATGTTCTGGCAGATTTTCCAGGACTGCCCCTCCAGTGGGGTTCCCCTGACATGAGATCTTTTTAGCCCTCTGGGACTCAGTTTGCCTAACGTGGTTCAGCCGGGCTCGCATCCAGCCTGGCTTCCCTTCCCTCCGCGGCTCCTCCGAGGCTGCATTCCTGGGCCCCTGGAGGCTGCCCTCTCCCAGGGCTCGGGCCACTCTGCCCTGCCAGAGGAGCACTCTCCAAAGCCCAAGACCTGCCCTCCCGGACCCTTCCCCCGACAGCCCCACACCCCGTTCAAAGTTAGTTCAAGTCTCTCTCTTGAAAACCCAAACTCTTCTTCCTCCAGGCGTGAAGGCTGGAGCAGCCCGGGCGCCCACAGCCAGGGTCTCAGGGGCGGGGGTGGCGGGGGGCAGGAGGTAGGCGCGCGAGGCCAGTCTGACACCTGTCGTGGCCGCTCGCGGGAGCTGCAGCCCCCAACAGCTGGCGGCGGCAGCGGCTGCGTCAGGGGCCATCCAGGAGCGGAAGGAATTAAACGCCCGCCCATCGCATCTGACTTGTCTGCTCCCCCCTCCTCCTCCCCCACCTCCTCCTCCTCCTTCTTCCCCTTTGCCGCTGCCTCCTCCTCCTGGTCCCTGCTGGCTGTGCGGCGGGACGCTGGTGCCCGGGGCGCTTCGCTTGGCGCTCGGAGCGCGCTCAGCCCGCGGCCGCCCGGGGACGATGCAATAGACGGTGTCGGGACGAACACCGGCACCTTAAGCTGAGCTCGGGGCTCTGCCACTCCTCCCCGTCGGCGACATGGGGGACCAGGAGCACCACCAGAAACTGCACCCGCACCACGCGGTGAGTGTCCCGGGCGCTCTCAGAAGCGACAGGGGGCGCAACTCAGCCGGGCCGGGAGGGGACCGAGCGGGGTACAAGGGAACCCGAACTCCCCAGACGTCCCCGCTAGAGTGCGGAGTGGCGGGTGTCGCCCCCCCGTCACCTGTCCCGTAGGAAGGGCGCGTCCCGGAGAGGCGGGAGGGCTGGGTGTCCCGGTCAGGGGCGGGACCGTGCTCGCTAGGGCTCAGAAACGGGGCTCGTGCGTCCGGGACAAAGTCGCGTGTTGGGACGGATACGGTGCACGAATGTCGCGGACGACTGGCCATGAGGCAGGGCTGTTCCGGGAACCCAGGCAGACCCCGGGAGAGCCGAATGGGGCGAGTGAGCCCCAGGGAGACGTTCTGGCAGGCTCAGCAGGGCGCAGCGGCTCTGCCTCTGGGACAGGAGGCGCACACCTCCAGGCGACTTCTTGGCGGGACATGTTGCATGTTCTCAGCTGAGTTGAGTCTTATACCCCGAATCCTTCCCGGGGACTCGCGATGTGCCCGGCGTGGTGTGCAGCTCTAAGTCCCCCTGGTTGCCTCCAGAAGGGAGCAAGCCCTAAGATTTGGAGGCTAAGAACCTGCCCAACAAATGCAGATTCGCGATGGAGTTTCTCTTTCCGAGAGAGAAAGGGAGAAGATGTTTGGGAGAAACAAATCCTTTTTTTCAAAGCTCACCAAGGCTGCCTCCAGTCAGGCAGGCTACACTCAGTTGTGGCTGCCAGTTGTTGGACCTTTCTTTTCCGGTTGTCAGATGTGTTGTTTGGAAACTGACCACGGACTGGGCATGGCAGTCATTCTGTCATCTGCCCGTTTATTTAGTTTTCCTAGACAGGATTTTCATGGGGGAAATTGGACATGCTGAATGTCAACTTTAAAAATTGGAGCGAGGCAGGCAGAAAGTTAAGACACCAATATTGATAACAGTGAAAGAGATATTTGCCTGCAACACTTTTTTTTTTGTCTTCCCAAAGGCAGTCTCCACATTCAAAAGGTGGCAAGAAAGGTGGGTTCAGGGCTTTCCAGAGCTGTCACAGCTGCTTCCCGGTGCTCCCCAGGGCTCGTGGGCCAGATGAGGGGTCATATGGGCTAACCTCACACTTGCCTGCCTCAGATTGCGCAGCTGGAAAAAATGAAGGCCAGCATTAGAAAATGCTTAATGTCTCTTCCCAGGCAATAGTTCTAGGAACCTATGACGTTTCTTTCTCAGGCTTTGCCAGCGGTTACTTGCCTTCAGATGCCAGTGAGGCACTTGTATGTCACTAATGCATGCTTATATCTTTGGAGAAAGGACACAGCAATTTCTCTTATTGAATAGATATTAAGCAGAATATTTTTTTGCACTGGGGAATTATGAATTATGCTCTCTGGACATTTTACGCTAATGACCCCATCTCTTCCAGATTTTGAAGGCGTGCTGATGTCCCTCCATCTTAAGCTGAGGCCTCTTTATACCATTACAAGGGATTGCAGGGGGGACGTATTAGAATGTATTGTGTCACAAAAAATAAAAACAGGTTATGAGTGATTACAACCTCAATTATGCAAATATGTTCAATACATTCCCCAAACCATTAATCTTTGTTTTTATTCAGCTCTTTCACTATCATCAACTTAGACTCAAGCTAAAGCAATGCTGTCGACTAACATGCCTTGAAGATTTGTGGATGAAGTAATAGCCCTTTATTCTAGCACAGATGACCATGGAGATATTCTCTAGTTAGCAGCAATGAAAAAAATATTTCTGGAATATTGTGGGCTTTCAGATTCGAAGAAGTCACTTTGTGGGGTTCTCTTAAGTGTCCTACGCATTCTTAACAATGATAAAAAAGCACTATTCAACAGCTCTGTGTCAGAAATCAAAAGCGTGTTCTTTAGGAAATGTGGTCCATAGCTTTTTTTATTAGCATATCCCTGCATGGCTTAATATTTCGTCTAATGATGTTTTCTTTAGTCATCTCCCACATAGGTATAGAATAGATAATTCAAGCTCTTGTTTTTGTGTCCTACTGTGCAATGTCCCAGGATCTGGGGACATTTTGGTCTTTATCTTCCTGGAAAAGAATTACCTTGATGTTGCATCCTTAGAACCCCTTGCCTCCCCTGCAATCTAATCAAGGGGCAAGTACCTAATGTTCTTTCTTTCATGCTGATTTACATTTGTTCAAGGTGAGATTGCATATAAGAAGCCAGTGACTCACCATCACATTTATTCATCAAGCATTTGTTGAGTGCCGATCGCCTATTATGCTATTTGGTCAATTTTCCAAAGGGATGATTAAATATTGAAAATGTTTACAGTCACCATGAACTCCTCCTGTTCTTTTAAAATGGTCATCATGGTCACAAGGAAAGAAGTATAAACAGCGAAGCAGATGAGCACATACTGCACTTACATAACAGCTATTCTTACTCATCATAACAAGGACATGTATAAGGAGCTGCTGTTCCTTATACTATTCCCTCTCCATCTTTCCTCCCCTATTTTCTCCCCAGTTCTTCTAGATGGATTTCTTCCTTGTCCCTCCTTAGTAATGTCATCAGATTGGTGTTTTGGGATTCCTGCCATCGTCCCAGGTTGGAGTCAAGGGTATCCTGGCATTTTTTTACCAGGGAGAGTGAAAATATGATTTTCTGCGGTAGCAGTGAAGCTTGTCTGGAGGTAGAGCTGCTTCGGCTTTCAGAGCAGTCAGACATTTTCTTTTGCTTTGGGCTCTAGAGGTGCTAAAGCATGAGGGTAAGGACGACATGCATGAACCCACGATTTTTTACCCTTTCAGACTCACTACAATTTTGCCCTCCTCATTACTGTCTCACATATGTTGTCAAATACTTCAGCACCATCTCTGTCAATTTAAACCCCAGATCCAGATGGTGAATTATATAGATTTTCTCTTATGTGACCTTTTATGGGTGGGATTCAACATGGCAGGGGTCATGATCCTGGAGCGAGATGACAGAGCTCTTCTCACTCACTTGGGTAACAAAGAGAGATCAAGCAAATTACCTTTCCCCATTGTTTTTGTTACAATACTCAATAGTCAAAAATTGCACCACTTGGCTGGAATGATAGCACAGTGGGTAGGGCGTTTGCCTTGCACTCGGCCAACCCGGGTTCGATTCCCAGCATCCCATATGGTCTCCTGAGCACCGCCAGGGGTAATTCCTGAGTGCAGAGCCAGGAGTAACCACTGTGCATTGCCGGGTGTGACCCAAGAAGCAAAAAAAAAAATAATTGCACCACTCCTTGCTTAATGCACCTACCCATAGTGCTAAATTGATAGCCAAATTTCTCTTTAATTAGATGAAGAAAGACCAAACCCAGATATTTATTCAATAAGTTCAGTATGACATCTTTCTGTCTTCATAACAATGAAGTTTATGAAGGCACTGAATGGGTGTGCTGGCTGTAGAGTAATGAGTTACTCTGCAGAAAGTGCTGGGTATAGAGTCATTAGTTACTTGATCATTGATCATTGATTTAGCAATTGATTTAGAGTTCATTGATCATTGATTTAGCCATGATCTGTTTCTTTTAGTAATCCCCCAAGGTCGGGTCACTCAGTTTAGGTTAATGACAATGTTAACCTGTCTTTCCTGGCAGTTCTTATAGACTTTCTTCCATTAACCACAATGCTCCAAATCTTGATTACTGCCAAGATCATGTATTATGTGTCTACCCTCATGACAACCCATGCAATTTCTTGTGGCAACTTCTTCAGCAGAATTACTGCACTGAGCCTGAGTTGCAGAACAAATTGTCAGAGGCACTTTGGAGCAGTTTATGAATACTATTATACCCTAGCAACTCCCTGTAGGCACATACTTACTTGCACTTACTTTTCCTTTTATGAAAGGGAAGCAATAAGGTTTCTTGATGCTTCTGGCTAAAAGAAGTCTATAGGAGAGAGATGCGTTCTCTATTTCTGAAGTTATGGTAAAGAGCAGGGGCTTAGGCTTGAGCCTGGGACAGGGCCCCATGGAGTTCAGTGTAAAGATGCTGACATTCTTATACCTCACACTGGTCTCCTTCTGAGCTCCTTGACTGCTGACCTCACTTCCTGTTCAGTGCAATCACCATAACCATCTGTGCTCTTGACCACAGCCTCGTCATTAAATGCTGACTGTTCCCTCACTCTCCTTTAAGTTCTCCCTAAGGAACTCAGGAAAGCTTGGCTATTTACTCCGATAGGGAGCCCCCTTTACCTAAAATGGTTAAGGGCTTTTGATGAAAGTTACAAATTTTCCTCTTTATCAACATTTATTTTCAAGGACTTTGAATTCATAAGTTCTCTTAGTAATTTAGTGGTGTTGATTACAAGATATTCTTTGGTAATTCCTTCTGAGTACACTTATCACTAGGTGCTTCTGCAGAGCCCAAACAATATAGATCAGTCATCATCCATCTGTGAATCTAGTAAACTCCAACAGAACTTGTACTGATCTGAGGCTTGACCCAGAATTCACTTTCATAAAAGAATTCTTCTTTTTTTTCGGGGCTGGGGGGAGGACACACCTGGAAGTACTGAGGGGTTAAACCTGGCTCTGTGCTCAGGAATTGCTCCTGGAAGTACAAAAGTACAGCAACCTTTTGGGATGCTGGGGATAGAACTCAGGTTGACTACAAAGCAAATGCCCTACCTGCTATATAATTCCTTCAGCCCCCATAACTGCATTGTTAAACAGTTTGCTTGATTTTTTTTTCCTTACTTGCCCGATATCTGGGTCTTTCTCAGCAACCTTTGTTGTTTGTCTCAACAAACACATATTTTGCTAGCTACAAATAATTGTTGCATTATTGACTCCCCTTTATTAAAACCACTACTAATCATGAATTCCATTTCATCTACTTGGCCACGTGCTGCATTTTACCTACAGTCAAGAGTGTTTCCTGGATATGACTCCAGTCGACTGGAACTCCCATCATCTGAGGAGGCCATAATATACTCCAAAAACATTTCTTTGAGTACCAGTCTTATTTGATAATCAGATTCCTGTTGGGCATAGCAGAGATATTTTCCAATCACAGAATAACAAATCCCTTTGCCTAGTCCTTTGGTAATTAACTTTTATTATCTTTTCAGGCTTTCCATATTGTAACAACACTGGGCTGAGTTCCCTTGAGTCTCAACTTAGTTATGATATTATTGTCTTTACTGGTATCTTTATTCCTCATTTGCCCATTATCCGTATCACTAGTTCACCTTAATGCAAATCTTCTGCATCAGTTGGTCTAATTTATCCATTATATTAACATAACATATTACAATCTTTTGACTAGTGTTTTCTTCTCAAATGAAAATCAAGTTGTGATATTTTGTGCTTAATGAGTTTGAGTTTATTTTCATTATACTTTGAATAAAACTTTTACACATGATCTTGGTCTTCATCCATGACATTGATCTTCCAAGTCCTCCTACATGATCTTCAGGGCCTTATAACAGTCTCCTTTAGCTTACCACTTCCTCCCCACATTCATGTCCTTTCTGTTCCTCAAATGTTAAAAGCTTTTTCCTGCTGGAGGCTCTTGTGTTGCTGTCTTTTCATCTTGAATATTATTTGAAGGATATTTTTTAATATTCCACAAATCTCATGGGAAAAAAGTCACATTCTTTATCGTCCATCTCCCACTCAATTACTATAAATCACATCATACTAGCTGCCTTCATAATTTACATTACTATTTGGTGTTACATATTCATTGTTTGTTTCTCCCTACTGGTGTATAAACCTTTTCAGGGCTGGGATCCAATCACTATTTCCCATTGTGTTCCTCCTTTTTTCTATGGGTCCTTTCATGGGTTAACATGGTAAGAACCCAGTAAATGCCTATGAGTATTTGAAACTATTGCCTAGTTTGTTTGCTTGCATTGATTATATTAGAGAGTTCTGCGCTTCAGTCATCATCAGTAGATGATTGTAAAATATATTGGTCTCGGGGCTGTAGTGATAGCACAGCGGGTAGGGCATTTGCCTTGCATGCGGCCAACCTGGGTTCGATACCATATATCCCATATGGTCCCCAGAACACCTCCAGGAGTAATTACTGAGTGCACAGTCAGGAGTAACTCCTGAGAATCTTCTGGGTGTAACCCAAATAAAAAAATATTGTTTTCAGAGGTTTACAATCTTTGTGTTAAATAAGAATCATCAAGAACTGGATTCTTGTAACATAATAGAATAAAACCTATGGGCAATAGATTCCCATGATGATCACACCAAGCCTTGAAAACTGGCTTCACATTCTGGGAGAAAAAGCAGTTGGGATAGAGAAGGGAACACTAAAAACTGATGGTTTTAGGGATTGCTTAGGATGGGAGATACGTGCTGAAAGTAGACTGTGGGCCAAACACAATGGCCTCTTAGTACCTGTATTGCAAACCATAACACCCAAAAGGAGAGAGAGAGAAAGAGGATATTTACCTGCCGCAGAGACAGGGGGTGGGAAGGGGTGGGGGTGGCTCGAGGGATATTGGGAACATTGATGGTGGGAAATGGGCACTGGTAGAGGGATTGCTGCTCGATCATTGTATGACTGAAATGTAATCGTGAAAGTTTATAAGTCTGTAATTCTGTCTCATTGTGATTCAATTAAAAAAAGATGGTTAGCTAATGAAAAAAGGAATTGGATTTGTAATCAATATTTTAAAGATGCTCTGGAATTGTTTATCTGTGTGTTTATGATGAGAGATCTCTTAAGGATGTCACCTCTTAAACCTCTAAAATTATGAGAAACTATCATTTCTAATGATAAGAAAACATCGGGGCTGGAGCGATAGCACAGCAGGTAGGGTGTTTGCCTTGCACACAGCCAACCTGTGTTCGATTCCCAGCATCTCATATGGTCCCTTGAGCACTGCTGGGGTAATTCCTGAGTACAGAGCCAGGAGTAACCCCTGTGCATCACCAAGTGTGACCCAAAAAGCAAAAAAAATAGAAGAAGAAGCCTCTACAAAATTTAGAATTTGATTGCAAAGTTAATGAAGGGAATGCAATCTAGCTTTTTTACTTCAGCTCACCTAGGGATAAGACAATACACATTTTTCAGTAAAATCTATTATTTGGAGGCTTAGTGTTCTTGTCAGTGGAATTCTCTAGGGATATCAGAGGCAAAGTAATATTTTTTGGACAATTGGACATTGAATGACACCTGAAGCATTGTTAGTTCTCACAACTAACGAGAGGTGTTTCTAGCATCTAGTTGGTAGAAGCCTAAGGTACTGTTCAGCATCCTACAATGCTTGACAGTCCAATACAGAATTAAATTGCCTAAATGTCAGTGGTGCTCAGATTCAAGTACCTTGACTTTTGTATCTCAGTAGACATCGAAATATCTGTTTTTCTTGTTGTTTCTTTTGAACGATTTTCTACACTGCTATCTAAGATGCATCACACATATTCCCCTGATGTTTAAGAGTCGGAGTTGACAAATGTGAGTTGCCTCTTCCAGATGTGAGTCATGTTATAAACAACATGCCTCACACAATACCCAGATGAGCTGGCGAAGGATGATGGCGACCCTTCCAGAAACCTCTGTGCCTTGGGAGCTCTGTTTCTTCTTCACTGATGCTTTCTGTAATACTGGACCTCATTTAAAAATATTTCCTGTTACTTTTCCTGCATGAGATTTTAGCTGACTTCTTGTTCTATGCATGTCTAACAATCTTGTCTAATTCTCTGCCTCTATTCTGATTTATCTAGACGTTTTATTAATATGTTAGTTGTAGCTGTGAAATGAGAAAAGATGGTCTCCGAAAAAGGACGGGATGTTTTCTATGTGACTCCAGGTGAGTGAGGAGGTTGGATTTGTTTCTGTCCAGTATCTACTGGTTGAAGATATCATGTGGATCAGCCTGCTCCAGTGAAAATGCCAAATATACCAAAAGAAAAGCAAAACAAAGGAGGCAAACAGCTACTCAACCTCTTCTTTCAATCACCTCCAGATTAAAAGGCACGCAAAATATGTTGGAGGTCTGTGTAGTCTGCCACCGCTAAAGATTTCAGGGGCCTTTCCTAAGGTTTCACCACATCACCGAATATGAATCAGCCGTGCATGTTTTGTATTAGAAGTGCCGAAAGGAGAGAGAGTAAATATATTAAGAGCCAGAGATTCTTGCAAAATTTATCCTGAAGTCACCAATGTTTATTAATGAATTCAATTAATTGGCCATCTTTCAATATTCCTCCTCAGATTTTCTAGCTCTATTTTGTGATCTATTTTATCTAAAACATTCTTAGTACTTGAAATCTTTATGCTTGATCAAATGATAAACTGACCCAAGTAGGTGTGCACTCTATATTTTTCCTTACAGACCTGCATCAATGCATGGATTTCTCATTGTCACGTACACTCCTGTATCAAGGGCCATGTTTTGCATTTAAGTATATTGTAGTGAGTTTACTAGAGTTTACTGAAAACTAAGGTGCTATGCATCTATTTTATCTTTCAAAAAAGATCAAGGCAAATAACCAGGGCTTCCACCAGTCCTTATGGGATATTACAGCTCTCTCTGTCTTCATGGGAAGTACTTAGAGGTGAATATGGGATACAGCTCAGTTTCACTAAGTTGTACACAAAGTATGAAGTGAGGTTTTCCTTCAAATGGAGACATTGCTATAAGGGCTCCTTAACTTCTAACTTCCTTGACAGATTCCATCATCCTTAGAAATGCAAATCCATAGACTTATATTCTCCTTCAGTCCCTACCTTTTTGTCCTTAGTGCTCCTCTAAACTTACGTTTTTTGGATAATAATATTTCAGTGCTTGGAGTGTCAGCTAAACTAGACTTCTGAGATGAAGTTTTCAGAAGAATTTGGAGTTGTGGTTTTGGCTAAAAGTTGCCGTGGAAACAGCAAAAGACATTCGGATGAATAAACTTTAAAAATATTTTTTGAATGACCCCTTTCTGCAGCTGACTGAAATATCTGGTCAAGAAATGTTTAAGTGATTCCAAGTTAAATAAAGGCCGACAGCCTCTTGCTTGCATGGGGAGCACCTTAGCTCTGTATTTGCTGAGGTCACTGTGCCAGGTGGGTGCCCCGTCATATGGGCTGAACTTCGTGGGCCTTGCTCTGGATTCCTCACTTGGGGGATGCCGTTTTGATTCGACTTGCATAGTAATAATGGTTTAGGAAGAAAGTGAAACAATGCCATTGGGAAATGGTAACATAGCATTTTTTTTCTAAGTATTCATGCTCATGAATTTTTATCGTTCCATTATGAGGTCCTTTGGATGGCACAAGTGAAACATAAAACACGTTGTTTGATTTTAAAAGGTGAAGCGTCCTCCCACTCACAGGCTTTCATAGAAGGGCACTGGCAACTGCTATCGGCATTGCCAACAGCAAACATCTGACAGGCTCAAAAAGGCTTAGCTTGAGGAGCTGGAGAGCTCGAGAGCTGTATAGCAATTTGGATTCTTCTGTTGAACTCAGCTGGCCTGGGTTTGATCCTATATGGTCCCCCCAGGCCACCAGGAGTATTTCTGAGCACAGAGCCAGGAGTAACCCTGAGGATTACTGGCTATGACCCCAAAACAAATACCACGATTTTATCAACAGGTTGGAAGGAATCAGTAACAGGTTGAATTGCAGAGATGTTAGCCATGGGGTATATTGTTAGCATGTGGGTGCAGAAAGGACCATTTTACTAAGTTCAATAACTACTTTGCTGCACTTAGCAGAAAATATAGAGGAGCAGCAATAGAGTGGGATGAGGAATACCCCAACCTCTAGATCTTCTCACTCTAGTGTCTCTTTTCAGCACCAAAGTCAACCAATCCACTGGCATGCAAAGCACCAGTGGTCTAAATTCGTTTTCACCATATGAATGAATGGAATTCTTAGAAGCAGTGTAATATTGAGATCACAATCACAGTGCAAGTTAGCAGAGAATAATTAATATTTGTTTGAGGAAAGGGAGGGGGAAAGTTGGCCAACATAAATGTCATATGCATATCTAGTCTTGTTTAAGCTTTTCTCACATTACAGAATAATCTTAAATCCCCAAGTATAGTAGGTCCTTAAACACAGGTTTGAACTTTGTGGGTGTACATATAAGAGGATTTTTTCATCTGGGCATTATAAATTTATAGATTAAACGAAACTTTGATGCCATTTAGTTGAACCTATGAAAGTGGAACATGCTGATAAAGAGAGCCAACTTTAAATGACTTCAGCTCATTCACTGATTTTGGTATCTGTGGAGGTTGTTAAGCCGATCCTCTTTGGATCCCACAGAACTTCAGTCATTTAGTTTGTGGGAGTCAAAAGTCATACTTAGGGTTTTAGCTTGGTATGGGGGTTCAAGACTCAACTATCAAAGTGATTGCACTACTCAGTAATATGTCTTTTAGCATTCCTGTGGGTTATTTTAATTGCATTATCAAAATTAGTAATAGCCTATGCCAACTCCATCCATATGTGACGTGTACATCATTTAAAATAACTACACTATAGTCCTATTGAGGTACATGTTCCTTATTATACAATAGTATATTTTCAAATATAATTCACTGTTTAATTAAGTTTATATTAAATATTTTAACATATTATCACTCATTCAAGTCTACATTCTGAAATTATTCTAAACAATATAAATTTTATTTAATTCTCTTTTTGATTTAGAGATTTTAGGAAGTTATTTTTAATTTGTTTTGTTTTAGGGACACACTGTTAGTGTTGTGGAAGTTAGCTAAGCAGGAAGTAGCCATTTCCACCTTGGCTGTCTCTTATTCATAAGTTAGTTCACACCAGTGCTTACACTTTCATACTATCCACTTTAACTGCATCTTTGAAGACTATATTAATGTTGAAATAAGTATATGTTTGATAACCTTTCAGTATCTCTATTGCAACTGTAATTCCCAAAATGGGGAGAGAGAAAGAGAGAGAAAGCTTGCCATTTTCGTGGGCGGTAATGGGACCAATGATACAAGGACAGATGTTGGAACATTATATGACTGAAACTCAATTATGAACAACTTTGTAGCTGGGTACTTCACTGCAATTCAATGAATAAATTCAATTCAATTAATAAAAAACATAAGGGATCTGCAAAAAAGTTAAATAAAGTCTAGTCATTTTACAGATCTTGGGAATTCAAGGATGTAGAGGTCAAAACCAGAGACTATATCTATATTCTTGGCTCCATATCATGCGTGTACGATGCTTAGAATGTGCCTGAGTTTCAGGGAAATTAATCAGTGGTTTAAATATAATAGAAATATTTAGGTAAATTTACAGTAATGCTAATAATAATAGCCATTGTTTACATAATGCTTTCTCAGAGCCCTTTGCATTCTACATATATTATCGCAGCTAAGCTCTGAAATGAGCTCATGAAACTGGCCATTTAGAAGATGAGAAAATTGAGGCATTAAGTTTTTGTGTCTTAGGTACGTACAGCTCGTAGGAGTAGACTGGGATTCTAATCCTTTCCCTAAGCTGCTTTACTCATAAGTCTAAATGCTGAACCCCTGCAAAATAACTGACTTTCAAATTGGCAGTGGCTTGGGAAAGTTTAAGAATCTTTATTAGGTACCGTATCAAACCTCCATGGGATTCTGGGACCACACCCAATGGCACTTAGTGGGGGAGAAGTACTATCAAGGATCAAACCCATTGCCTTGCAAGAGAAAGTCATATGCCATTGGAGCCACTCCATCCTAAGTCCCCGGACTTAGAAACCTTCTACCATGGTATTTTAAAACACTTTCATTTCATAATAATTATAGATTCACAGGAATTTGTAAGAATCCTTCTCATACCCCATGTGTCCTTTACCGAGCTTCCTTCAATAATTTCTTTCTACATAATGGCAATGCAATATCAAAGCCAGGAAATTAATATTAATAGATAATAATTTAATTTGATTACAGACCTAGATCGTGTTTCATGTCCTCCTTTGAGTGTCTGTCTGTGTGTGTTTGTGTGTGCGAATGTGTTACTGTGAGCGCGCATGTGATGGGGGGAGAGGAGGAAAGAGATAATTTGCCTAGATTGAATTTGGCATATCTACTGCCACATTTGGGATAAATAACTGTCCCATCAGTACAAAAGAAGTGACTAATGCTATCCCTTTGTAGTCATGCCCAAACTACCTCCTACCTCCATCTCTAACATCTTTAATCCCAGCAACCACTGATCATAAAATGACACCTTTCAAGTTATCTCCTTTGTCCTTTTGGCAAGCACTAAGGGAACATTCTGCATTGATCATTTATGCACTAAACATCCAGGAGCATAACTAGCAAAAGAAAGGTGAACAGATAATAAGATCAGAGAGGATTTGGGTGTTCTTGTTGTTAGTAACAAATATCCAGCCACAAATCAAGAACATCCTGTTTGATATTTTTAGCTGAGTGTTGTAATTTTCTAATTCCAAGTCTTGTGTTTTCTTTAGTAAAGGACTTTTGATTGAAACACCAAAGAGTTTCACTCCTGCTTGAATGTCCATGTTCCTTCTTTGCATGGCTGTTCTCCTGGAACATCCATTTCAAGAATGACAACCACGTGGGGGAACTTGCAGCAACCTGGAAAAGGTACCTGAGAGTTGGCCCTTGGCACTCTTCAAGTATTTATGAACAAGGATAAACACAAGTCCCACATGTGTTTGTGGTAGCCACAACCCAGTTGTGTTCTGGGCACACAGGGGTTATGTAAACGCTGGTGTTCATGATACACATGCATTTTTATTCATTCATTTTGAAGGGAGTGTCAGTTCATTGACCTCTCCTGGGGAAAAGTTTGAACCTTATCAAGATTAGCTGGTTCAAAAAAACCTTAATAGCTGTTTTTATTTAAAATAGCTGCAGCATGAAACCTTATCATCGGCACACAGTTACAAAGACTTCCTGCATTTATTTGGTTCCCACTATTTTAAAAAAAAAGGTGTAAAAAGCTGTCTGATTCTGTAAACAGTCACACTCTGATTACTTAAATTATCATTCAGTTTTACTAGATGATTTATCCTGATCTTAATTAGAAAGGGGAAATATGTTTTAAACCTAGACATTTTGAGCTGACCCATTGCTTTTAATTCACCAGGGCAGTAAATCAGTGTCTCTCCTCATTGTACAGAATTGCAGGAGAATTGAACTGAAGGAACCAGGGGAACTTCTTTGACATTTGTGTCTTGAGTGATATCTAATTTTTTTAGATATCATTAAAAAGAATAAAATATGGAATTTCTGGCATGCATATGTGTGTTCCCAGACAGACGTTATGTGTTGCTTTACAACTGTGTTGCCTAAAATGTAGAATTAAGTTGATATTAGTTAGCTATTGCCACACTAATGCTTTATAGCAAACTACTTTAGAATTTATTCATATGTATCCATGTATCATTTATTGTATCTGTGTATCATTTATTCATAGGTATCAGTGGGTCAGCTAAATTGCTTTCAAATGGACAGAGATCAGCTCTTTGACCCAAAGTCCAGTTCCCATGCCTTCCTGATTAGTTCTGCTCTGTGACTATTCTGAGGCTCAGGTGGGGAGCCCAGGTTCTGTCTGGGGAAGTTCAGCAATGACAGAACCACCGCAAAATGGCATGTGGAATCCACCAGGATCTGTTCATTTCATAAGGGCCACATACCTTGGTGCGTGGAATTGAGGGGAGTGAGGCCACTCCTGCAGTTAATGACCTTAATGGGTGGGTGCATAGGCCTAAATGTGTAGTTCTCAGGAGCCACCAGAGCCACGCCCAGTCATGCCCAGGAGTAGGGGGTGGGCATTTAGTCCCAGACAACTGATTCAGAACCTTGCATATGCTAAGCAATTGCCTTCCATCTGGGCAGTCTCCCCAGCCCATCCACTAAAATTTGTTTGCTTTTCTTTGGAGGCCACCTCTGGTAGTGCGTAGGACATATTTCTGGCTCTGCACTCAGAAATCACTCCCAGCGGGACTTGGGAAACCAGATGGGGTGCCAGGGATCAAACCCAGGTCCAATGTGTATAAGGGAAGGAGCTTCCATGATGAGCTATTGCTCCAGCATCTCCACTGAAAACTCTTAACGCATGGGGGGAGCTTCGGCACACTTTAATTTCACCCTGCCTGCCATTTGCCAAGGGAAGTTATCAATCCAAACTTAATGTTAGCGCATGGGCATTTCTTCCTTCAGGCGGTTATATATAGTAAGGACATGAATGCAGGTAGGTGGGAAGTGGGGCAATTATTTCATGTTGATATAGAACATGATCAAATGATCAGTAAAATAACCGGTGTTTTTAACAAGAGGAACTTCTATAGAGATGTATTCCTCTTTGCTAGAGGAGTCCTTTGTGTCACCAATGTATATTAATTTATCTCTTAATTAAGCATTAAAGGTAGTATGATGTTTCTCCCCCCCAAAACCAGTCCCCAGAATCCCATTTGATTGACTATAGACAGAACAGTTAGCAGAATACAATACTGTACAAACAGACTGGGTGACAGTAACTGGAACTCCCCTCCCACAGTTTCTTTGCGCTTCGTGTCCCCGGTTTCTCAATCTGCTTTCTGGTTTCTTACTCTGTTGATTAGAAAACTTTCAAAATCAATCCCAGGAGAATATTTAAGTCTCCTTCAGTTTACTAATATTGGGCCCAGAATGATTGCTCAGCGGATAAGGCGCTTGCTTTGCACGCTTCAGTAGGGGATTCAGTCTCTGGCGTCCCATATGGTCCCCAAAGCCCACCAGGAATGATCCCTGAGCGCAAACTCAGGAGTAAGACCTGAGCACTGCTAGGTGTGAGGCAAAAGCCAAAAAAGAATTTACTAATATCATATTTTTAAACAGATTTATAAATGTTGCTTTTGTTTTAAAACCTTCAAGACCTTTGTTTTGAAAGCCTTTGTTTTAAAAAGTTATAATTGAAAGCAAAGTATGTTAATCATTTAATTCAAACAAGGCAAAACCAAAATTTGGAAATTAGCTCATTAGTTTGATGAATCTTGACATTTAAATTTTAAAGAGTACATGTAGAAATTCTCTCTGACTTAAAACCTTTGCTTTGTTTTTATCCATTATATCAATTGATATAATGGTATAATTGGTAGGTTGTTAAATACTGCCATTTCTCTTTTTCCCATTTGCTCTTGAGGTGCTTATTGCTAGCCCTGCATCTGCCAAGTTACCGTCCCTCCGTTGTCTAAATTAGGAACCAGCTAATTTAGACTTAATCTAAATTAAACTCTAGGCCGTAGATTTAATCCTAACTACTGTTGCCTGGTTTTGGAGCCTCAAAGCTCCAAAGCAGTATTACATTTTTAAGCAATAGGGCCACAATCAAAAAACTATTTTATGACCTATGAAAATTCTATACAAATTTTAGTGTGTATCAACTCAGCTTTATGGGAAAGAGCCACACCCACTCATTTCCATGTCGACTAGAGTTGCTTTCAAGCGCTCCTGTCACACGTGAATACAGACAATGTATTCACCTTTGTCTGAGAATGTTTAGATAGGGGAAAATATTATTGAATACTCATTTATTGGTATATATGTGGAGATCTGCATAGGTGTCCAGTGCTTAAGGAATTTTTTAATTTTTTAAGGAATTTTTAAAGGACAATATCTAATTCTTCTCATCTATTTCCTCTTGAATATAAAGTAGAGTATGGACACACATAAGCTTTTGTGTCTGAAATCTATCTGTCTGGTTTATTTCTCTAAGTCACTGCAAAACTCTTTGGAACTTTAAAGTGAAAAATATTTCCATAGTTGTTTTATAAATATTGTAGGCAGAATAATTTTCATGAGAATTGCTATTCATACCAATTCAAAGTAGCGAAGTGAACTCTGGAAATTGTCATTTATTCTCTGGTTTAAAAGGTTGTTTCCTCTGTGTTTTGCATTTGCGTTGTTTGTATTATGATGTCCCAAATTCGGAGAGAGGGAAGAATGGAAAGGGGCTCCGAGGACCCCCTACTTTCATTCCTTAAGCTCTGGATAACGTGCTGAGGGGTCAGCTCCCAGGGTTATGCGGTAAGAGATCTCTTGGTCTTACCAGTGTGCCCCGTGTTTTGCCAAGGACTGAGGCCCCGTCCTCCAGTTTGTGATGTTTCTCTTGGCTGACTCTTCCACATTCTGCTGACCCTTTGGATGGTGAAGTCTTTCCAGTTTTAGCGCTGCCACGCCGCAGCCCACTATCATTTCCTGCAGGTCTTGTCTTAGATCTCAGCAGCTTCCTGAGTAAATGTCACCTTGGTGTCTTCTGAGAGAAGCTTGCGTGGCTCACAAAACCTAACTCCCACCAGATCTGAAAGTGTTTCGCTGAATTTACTCCTTACTGGATTCCGCAATCCAGGAAGAATCTGGAATTTATGTTCAGTTCCAATGCAAGGGGCAAGGTGAGCGCACTGAAGGAACCAGGAACATGGCCCCGAGGGTGGATATCAAATAACCCCAGAGGAGGAAATTCCAGTTGAAAATAGAAACCAGGTCAGCACCCTGTGAGAGTCAGTGTACTAGGCAGGGAATGCTAGCAACCTGTGGCCGCCGAGGACCCGGATTGGCCTGAGGAACAGTGTTGTTTTATGGCAATGATTGGGTCGTACGAACACGACTCCAAACATGATTTATCTACATTCACAGTTGTGCTGGGGTGGAGAGTTATGCGGAAATGACTCAATTTCATATATTTGTCATCTTGACCAATGGTCAGTTTTTCAGCAGAGAAAGGCAATTTGAAAGATTTTTTTTTTTCGAGAGAACATCAGTGTAGGTGTCTTTGGCAGAGGCAACTTCCAACTTACTGTGATAAGGATGAGAATGTACGCTGTCAATTATTGAGGAACAGGGGATTATTTTATAAAAACGATATAATATCTTCTTTTTAAATTAAGAGGTTGTAATTAATGATTGTTCCTTCAAATGACATATCTATAATTAACTGAGAATGCTCACAATATTACTAGGTTGCTAAGAAAACTGGTGGCCTTTTGGCGAGTCTGACATATTTCAAATTATCTTTGTAGATAGTTTGTGTCCAGAAACTTTATCATAGTTGGGAAGAAGCTATGACAAACGATGTCATGTTTGCAAGTCTTATTATAGAATTCAGCTTATTATAGAATCCAAATTTGGAGGAAAATAAACCTCTCCAGTATTTTTAAATAAAAATAACATAAAGAATATGTACTATAAATTGTTTCACTGGGCTAAAAGTTTGGTTTCTTTTTGAATTTTGCTTTAAAGTGGGAAAAGTGACTTACTTTTACCTCCACCAGGAAAATAACTGTATGGTGCTGAAATGGTTCCCAGCGCTTGGTGGCAACCAATTTTAAATTGTGCTTTATGTTCTAGAAACATATTGGTGGGACTAATTGTCAGAAGTTTCTTTTTTTCTATTTTTTTTACTTTTTTATTGAATCTCTGTAAGATAGACCTTTACAGAGCTGTTCATGATTAGATTTAAGTCATAGAGTTTTCCAACACCCATACCTTCACCAGTGTAAATTCCCCAGCATCAGTGTCCCCAGATTCTTTCCCATTACCCTCCAGTCCCTACCCCATGCCTACCTCTATGGCAAGCGCTTCTCTCTCTCTCTCTCTTTCTCTCTCTCTCTCTCTCTCTCTCTCTCTCTCTCCCTCTCCCTTTGGGCATTGTGGTTTGCTATATTGATACTGAAAGGTTATTAAGAATCTCCCTTTGCCTAATTTTAACACTCAGATCCTGTCCAGCATAATCATTCCCTGATATTATTCATACTGGTCTCTTCTTAGGATAGGTTATCCTGAGTCCCACACACATATGGTTACTTCCAACCATTGACCAGTACCTATTTTGAGATATATTGACCAGTACCTATTTTGAGATATATATATATATATATATATATGCATTCCTTATATATATATAAGGAATGCAGTCTTTCTATATCTGACCTTGTCCTTTTGACTTTCCCTCTCCTTTTACTCAGCATCCATTTATAGATAAATTTCATGAATTCAGTTTTCCTAACAGCTGCATAGTATTCCATTGTGTAGATATGCCATAGTTTCTATATCCATTTGTCTCTTTCTGGGCACTCAGGTTGTTTCCAGTTTCTGGCTATGGCAAATAGTGTTGCATTGATCATAGGAATGCAGATGGTGTTTCTGCTATGTGCATTTAATCCTATACATCCAAAGTTGAAATGCATTGGTAACATTATATAGTTTTAGCTTCTAGCCCACTTTCTCAGAAAAATTGAAATATGAATTAATGGATAAAATACCATTTTTAATTTTTATTTTTATTTCACTGTGATCTGAGTAGACATTTATGGTTAACACAGATACATACCATTAAGCTAGACATCCACCTTTAAGAGAATCAATGGTCTGGGGCTGGAGAGGTGATAGTACAGCAGATAGAGCACTTGGCATGCACATGGCCTACCTGTGTTCTATCCCCGGCACCCCTTATGGTCCTCTGAACCCTACCAGGAGTAATCTTTGAGTGTAGAGACAGAAGTAAGTATGCCTGAACATCCCTGGGTATGGCCCCAAAGGCAAGAAAAAAATGAACCTTTTAAAATAAAAAATTGAATCTCATAATCTGTCAGGTTTGTTTAAACAATTTGAATAAAATTATCTAAAGGTGTATCATACTTATGGTTACACAGGTTGGGAAATTGACTAAAACTCATTGAATTATACATTTGCATGAGAGATTTTGTGATGTATAAATTATACAATGAGAACTGATTTGTTTACAAAGGTATACATATAGCTGTTGACAATACATATAGACTCTATAAATGGAGCTATTTGGTGGAATAATTTGAATTATTGCATTTCCTGTAATAAGGCATAGGCCATAGGGCCCTACTCCTATCCTCTTCTTTACATTTGGTACTTTTTGGGCATAACTCTGGTGGCATTGAAATTTACTTTGGGCTGTTGTCATAATTTCCCTTTAAAATGGTTTTTCTTCCTTGTCTTCTGACTCCTATTTATCATCTCCTTAGCCTTGCCATCGAGGTCACGCAGACCTTGTAGTTTTGTTCACATTGGCTTTTAGTTGCATGGCAATTAGCAAGGCTGTCTTGTGAAGCTGGAGATGTATTCATTAACTCCAGTGACCTCGTGCTAATTGGTCTCCCACAGACACACAGACACACAGTTATGTAGGGACACCTGCCTCTGCGGATCCGAGGCACAGTGTTAGCGTCTGTTTAAAACCTCCAATTCACACATGATGTGATTTATGCATTTAATGTATACAGTTCTGTTGATGTTAATGTATTCACAAGGCTGTGCCGCCGTCACCCATAGCAACAAATTGTAGACATTTTTGTTCTCTCCAATTGACACCCCATTCCCATCAACAGTCACACTCCATTCACTTGCACTAACCTTCCAACCCTGCCTACCACCGATTGGCTTTCTGCATCTAAGGATTTCATTATTCCAGGCCTTTCATATAAATGAAATTAGATATTATACTCTTCTCTTTGACTAACGCGGGTTTTAGACTCTTCCATGTTATAGGATATATCAGTGCTTATTTATTCGTTATGCACATAATTTTTCTTTGTAGTTAAAATTTTTTATCTGTTTATGGATTTATGGACAGTTGGGTTGTTCTCACCTTTTTGTATTATGACTGAGGCTGCCAGAAGCTGTCATGAATAAGTTTCATAAGGACATATTTATTTATCTTGGGTCTATCCCTAGGAGTAGAATTTCTTTTCTATTAAGCCATGATCTGCTTAACGTTTGAGGAACAGTCTGACCCCTTCCCAAAGACACTGCACCATTTTATATCCCTGGTAGCAATGCAAGAAAGCTTTAAATTCATTACTTCCTCACCAATGCCAACAAAGTTCTCTGACTATTTATTTTATCTTATTTTATTTTTTAACGTAGGAGTACTGCTGTTCAGTCAGCCACTGATCAAGCTGATTGAAGGGTGCATGAACTCCGCACTACTTTTTCAAATTTTTTTTTTCATTTTAAAATTTTATTCTCATAAATTTGTTCACAATAATTATTTATTCAATATTTCAACATCAGTTCCACAACCATTGCACCTTCCAACCACCACTATTTTGAATCTTCCCACCATCGCCCCAGCGTGCCCATTAGGCAGATGCTAAATAATTTATTTTGTATTTTTTGCCATGAATAGTAGCATGTTCCTTCCCTCCTGTGAGGTGCCCCAGTGAAATAAGCCTGGCACAGGGTGGGGTGACATCTCTGCAGAGTGCTGCTTTCCTCTGAGATTCATTTGTGAATTCTTCTCTGAATCATTGCTCTCAATATGCTAAATGGCCTGTTTTTTTTTAAATCTCTTTCGAGATTTATTTATGGTTCTCTGAAGCAAGGCCAAAAAATGAGCTTATATAGCTGAGCCAGAGGTGGTTTGAGGGCATGATTCCCACATACCTAACTTTTGGCCGTTTAATTTCTTCAGAAAGTCAGTCCCAAATTTTGGGGGTCTTCCCAGAGGCACAGTGGCAGTTATGGGGTATAAGGAAGCCTGAAGGCACTTTCAGGCGGCTGATGCACTCACCCCTCAGGTACACATTGACCTGCTGGCTGACACCGTACCCCCATTTCTGACCTTTGAATCTTTGCCTTTCTAGTAGTCTTTATGAAGTGCTACTGCCATTTTACTATGACTTTTAGTTTTCAGTTAAGACACTATTTAAATAGTGATTTGTATTACAACACTCAAGTTTTGTAGAGGTTGCTTCAAAATCACAAAAGACATCTATTTCAGGTTGAATTCTTTGGCAAAAGTTCACTGCATTCTGCACATACCATCAGTACCCATCATGAAAATTAAAGTGCACGTAAAGGGCTGTCTCCACCTCCAGACTCCATGGGTCTGGAGACCCTACACTGCTGGTGCTGTGAGAACATGGTGAGGGTCCTACTGTTCTATGTCTATCCAGTCCTGGCAATTGAGAAGAACACAGGTCATGGGGCCACATATCTCTTCTGGTGTCCTCGAGTGGACACTTAGATATCCAGTGAATTATGAGATATGATTCATAGTTCTTCTCCCCCTGTGCCCAGTTAGCCTTGGAGCCTGTTCTACCTGGCTGTGGCCCTTAATATGCTATTATGCTTGAAGAAGGGACATAGAATCTGAAGACACATTAGACTAGCCAAGAGGGAACCAAGCACTCTGAAAAGAAAGACAAGTTTATGGAAAGATGCTCAAGATCATAGAGGCATAGCATATTGAAGTAAATATTTCATAAAATAACTGTAAAGTGATGGTGTTTGGAGAGATGGATGCAGATGGAAGGTAAGAATTTCAGAGACTCGTAGATCACAATGTGAGGATATTAAATGTAACTTGGAGCAATGGGAAACTATCAAAATGTTTGAAGCTGTGTGTGATATTGGAGTGGGGAGGGGTGGGGATGTGATCACTTTCTTCATTCATAAAAGACATATTAGAACATGAGAATTTATCTGCAGAACAGTTATGAGTAGGCGTGAGAGGGCTATGGGATAAAGGTGTAGAGAAGTGGACACCGACAGGGTTTTTATGGATGTGTATTATTTATGGCACTCTAATGGTAACACAAATTTAAAAAATTTTGCTTTAATTAAAAAAAACACGATGGAGTGATGTTTCCGTCTTGTTGGATATTTCATATAAGAAGTCCTTAATTGCCACCACACTGAGAGGACTGCTAGTTCCAAGTATCTTATCAACCTCAGAGGAAGAATTCATGTAGGACTACTGTGGGGTCCCACTGCTTTCGAATCTGCTGCTTTCTGTCTTAGTTCTTTCTATTCTCACATCCACTGATCAGCAATTACTATAATTCTCAGCTAATTGTCAACAGACAGAATTCAGTAGGTTTACCTCAGGCAGGAACCTCCGTGGTTGGAAAACATTTGCACTGTGCCTCCTTATAAATTGTTACTGATTTGGGTAACTGTATGCTGTTTCTCTAGTCAATTATGCCTAAGAGTGCATTTTCAGTAATTTTTAACCCTTCCATATTATGAGTAATAATAACCCTTCTATATTAAACCAAGCTCCCGATATCTAATAGCCTAGTTCTCTCTCTTGGACAACCTGACAAGCTACTGAGAGTCTATTGCCCACTCAGGAGAGCCCACATGGCAGAGCCTGGTAAGCTCCCCATGGCATATTCGATATGCCAAAAACAGTAACCTTAGGTCTCATTATCCTGATCCTGATAGATGAGTAAGGAGAAGCTGCTAAAATCTCAGGGCTGAGTGTAATAGAGACATTACTGGTGCCCGCTCAAGTAAATTGATGAACAATGGGATGACAGTGGTACAATGATATTATGTGTGATGAAAATACTGTGCAAAGTTGTTGCAGATGATGTAGGTGAAATTCAAACAAGATTTGCCACATAATTTACAATGCTTTTCACATAGTAGGCACTGAGAAACTGGTTGCCATTTTTGGTAGGCAATCACCCAATTCCACTGGACTCACCCTCCTCAAACATTTCACTCCAGTAGAGTCTGATTGAGAATTGTTGTGAATCAGGTATTTTCCTCAGCATCCAGGGTGCTCAGATCTTCCTCCTGGCTGTGTACTCAGGGATCACTCCTGGTGGATTCAGGGTACTATATGCAGTATTGCATATTGAACCGGGTTGGCAGCATGCAAGGCAAGCTGTTTTACTCTATCTTTAGACCCTTTTCTCAGGCTTTACTGTTAAAAACAATATACATATATCTTATAGTTAGTTCTATTTTCATAGATTTTCAAAAACTATAGTATTGATGTCATTAGTTTTCTTTATTTAATAATCTCACTGCCTCCTCCAGTGTTTTTTGGATAGCATTTCATCATGATTTCATTAAGTGATTTATGATTAGCTCAAAAATTTCAGTCTCAAGATTAGAGTTACTCACAAATTCCTTAAGATAATCATTGTGCTAGTACAAAATTTAAAACAATTAATTATAGGTTATCTTCCTGTATCTGATTCCTACATGACTCTTATGAATTTTATCACATTTTAATAGCCTGTTCATTTTCTAAATGGCCACTAAGCGTAGAAAACATCCATACAGTTCACCAATTAGGATGTGAAAATACTCTTAAAATTTTTATTCATCAGAAAGATGCAAAAAGAACTATATGAAAATATTTTACACTCTAGGTTGTAAGTAATAAAAAGACAGATAAGTATAGTAAAGAGCTAAACAAATTGATCACTTTGGAAACATATTAATAAACAAATTGATCACTTGAAAAGTGCCTAAGAGAAATTTCTAAGAACATTTATTTAGGAGACTGAAATATCTAGTATATTGATTTTGCCATATAAGATTAATATATAAATCCTCAGTTTACTTACAATATGTATGTGACAGTGAGTTTATTTTATGTCATGGGAAACAGAAGCAACATGGGTGTGACTCTTTATGGGAGCATATCTGGAATTTTACTGGAGACTAGAATTTATTTTAATGTTCCAAATGCATGTTTCCCCCACGGCAACCCTCCGACAAGCAACCATGCCTGTGAGCGACAGGAACGTATGTGGACACAATGTAATATCACTGGTCTGTCAATCGTGGTGGTGGGTATTGTGGTAGTGAAGATGGTGCTGTATTTGATATGAGTGTGTGCCTTCATTTGTGGGGTGTGCGCATTTGTGCATGTGTTCGTATTGTGTACGTGTTTACAGAAGCACACTTGAAATGCCCTAGGCCAAACCTTTAGAAAGAAAGAAAGATCAATATCTTTGAACTGCATTCTTGTTCAAGGGTTGTTCAAGGGTTGCTTTTTCCAGCTGAAACCTAGTTAGTTTTCTGTTGTTTGAGTATCAGGAATGGGAAAAAGTTCTTCCTTCCTTCTACATACACAGTCTCTATGAAACATTTACCCCAATATCTTATATGAGTATTTTAAATTACTTATTGTTTTCCAGTGGAGCTTATATACCCATTTTATAAGGATTGTATAAAGAATTTTCCAATGTAGGTAACTTTCCTGAGGACACAAAGTTATTAAATTGTATCATTGGTCTTTGAACCCTGTCAGCTGAGTCAAGACCATATTCACACTCTTTAAGACATTTTCATCTTCTGAAGGAAAACAATAGCCTTTCTACTATTGCCATTGACTTATTCTTATTCTTCTTATTATTTTCTGGTTTATGTGCCACATCTGGCTGTGCTCAGGGATTGCTCCTGGCTCTGTGCTCAGAAATTTTTCCTGGTGTTGTTTGGGGGACCATTTTGAATGCCAGCAATCGAATTCGGTTGGTTCGATGCAGGGCAAATTCTGTACCTACTGTACCCCTACTCTTTTCTCTTGACTTAAATGTAAACGGAGGAGGAAGGAAGGAAGGAAGGAAGGAAGGAAGGAAGGAAGGAAGGAAGGAAGGAAGGAAGGAAGGAAGGAAGGAAGGAAGGAAGGAAGGAAGGAAGGAAGGAAGGGAAGAAGGAAGGGAAGAAGAAAGGAGGAATGATGAAAAGATGAAGGAAAGGGGGAAGAAATAAAGTGGGGAGAGTATGTGCTTTTATTCAGTGATGTAACCCTTGATCCTAATTTCTCTTTTCTTTTGTTTGTGGGGTATACCTGGCAATGCTCAAGGCTTGCTCCAGGCTATAGGCAAGGTAGTTGCCATACCCACTATACTATTGCTCTGGCCCCTTGCACGGATTCCTTAAAGAAAGGAAGAGACTTTTCATCGTACTAGCAATAGTGGCACGAGAAACCCATAGTGTGAACAGGAAAATGTGGGAAGGAAAATGTGCAGGTAGAAGGGCAAACATAGAAGTGGACAGAGTGATAGAATTTGCTCTTGGTGGTGGCAGAATTCTGGTGGAAGAATTAGGGACTCTGGACAGTCACCTAAAGCTGTTTGTTGCAGAGGTGGAATAAAACTGCAAAGACAACAATTTCCACAAATTGTTGGCAGCAGTAAATGGAGGAGGCCTTATGTAGGCAGACCCAAAAGCTGTTCTGAGCTTTGCATCACAGCAGTTCCTCACACTTAAGGACCTGGAGTGCCACACTGAAAAGACATTATGGGTCGTAATGGATTGTTTGTGTGAATGACTGGAGACATGTGACAGACTCATTATGCTCTTTACAAGATCTACATTTTCACCAGTATTACGCTTATAAAACCAACCGTTCAATGGCGTTAAGAGACAAGGAAATGTTTGTATTTTTAAAAAAATAGCAAAAGTGCCTACAATAAGATGTAGCTTGAGCAAAAACTCTAGGCTCTCCAGGATGTGTGCTTATCTAGAATGACTCAGTGTCAGATGATACAGGGGCACTGAAGATTTACTGTACTGGCCCTTAAAGAGCAGTGACCTGCTCTTTTTGAAAAATATTTTTGGAGACATTTTTTCCTTCCTAGGGTTGCCCACAGCAGTATCCTTTGACCACATTTTCTTTGAGCTCTAGATTAGGGAGCAAAATCTATAACTACCCCACCAAGCACAATTTTTTTAAAGATGAGGCTTTCATAGGAACTGAAAAGAAAATTTTTCTTTCTTTTTTTTGCATGCACTGTTACTTCCACTGGGCTGTAGTGCCATGGTTTTAGATGAACCAACCAATTTCAATACAAAGGTACCTGATTTATGTTAATAACCTAATTTTGTATCGTGTTAAAAGAACCAAAGATTGACAAGATTTTTAGACTCAACTCTTAGTAAACCTTAGATTTGAGATTTCTTACTTGTGTGGATTATGTAGAATCAGATTTTAAGAATTAAGAATGAATTCTTACTTAAGAATTTTTTACTTTAGAAATTTCTCCTAAGAATTTTTCCTTAAACAATTATGAGTTGGAGATTTAAAAATGCATTTTTACTTAAGAATGAAGAATGTTTTTTTTTTCCCAGCCTAAGGGTTCCTGGAGAGTATGTTATATTATGGGGCCACAGGTTAGGATTGCGTATGTGATCTGGTACAAGGAGGAGAAGCAGTAGCAGAAGCCCACCATAGTGACGGGGATGATGACTCCTGCCTCTACCCCAAGTGTAAAGCAAGCCACTAGTGATGGTGAATATGGACAGAAATGCCCAGAGCTGTGGGACTTGGCAATCTACAACATATTTGCATTCATATATCTAACATTTTCTTTTCCCCAGCCCTGTGAAGTCCTGGCCTTTCTCCATCTATGTGTCTTTTTGAAACATTGCAGGACATTCAACATTAGCACCTAATTATGAGGCAGTTTCGATGTTAGAGGCTGTTTCATCTCTGTTTTAACATGGTTAAGTATGTCTGCAGAGGAAGAAAATTTACTTACTTTGTTAACCATCCCTTTTCATGTCTCAAAACAGCAGATTTGTTTATCCAACAGATTTTGCCAAGGAGGCAGTGAATGAAATTTCAGTTTTCAAGTATGTTTGAAGTTAGCATTTCACTATAGAGAGCCAAGTTCAGTCAAGCAACACTTTCCTATGAAAGCGACTGTGAGCTCAGCATAAATCATGCCTTAAAGCAACATTCAGTTTTCAGACCAGCACTATCCAATATACATTTAATCCAAACCACTAGATCATTTTAAATTTTCTAATCACCACATTTCAGTAAGTTAAAAAATTTTTAAGTGGATAATAGGTTGTACTTTAACATATATATGATACATTAACATTATGATATGCAATCAATGTAAAATTAGTAAGGAGTTGTTTTATCAATCTCTTTATATACAATAGGATGTATATCATGTACATACAATGCATCTTCATTTCCTCTGGTCTCAGTAGCCACTTGGGATGTGGCTGCTGTATTTGACCCAAGGATGTTAGAGGATCAAATTAGGAATCACGAGATGACAGGTTGCATTCACTTCTCTGATGGAGAAGTTTTCCTATCAGTTTGTAGCATTTCCCCCACTCCCTCTTGCCTGTTCATCTCACCAGGAGTGCATTTCATTTTTCCCATGGAAAGAGTCAGGATCTTGTATCTCCATAGGTGGAGTGGGGATGGAGCCATGTTTTCTTGTCGCATGGTAAAATCCAGCTGCTGCTCTCCTCTGGTGTTCTGCTTGGCTTTGAATTTCAGCCCCTTGGCTTTCCCACACTGAGCAGCCAACGCAAACTATTGTTTGCAATGATACCTGTTCCTTTCTAAGAAGATGAAGGCAGTAATCAGATTTGCACTTAGTACAAGGTGTTCAAGTGAAATTACCCACTTGTTTTGGTGAGTCTCCCCTCCCAAATTGCTGGGGTGTATCTTCACTGGGGGTTATATAAATAGGAATTGCCCACCTCCTAAATAGTGTGTGTAATACTGGAGGTAACCTAGGCATCCTCCCACTCCCTGCCACAATTGATGCCCAATTATTCCCTGAAACACCTAAGCCCTTATGTAATGGGGCTCTGGGAAGAAAGGAAAGTGGCAGCAAAGGTGGAATCGATGTTGCAAACATCACTCATGTGTGAAAACTTTGGATCTGGTATGTAGGTGCAAGATTAGTTTTTATTCCATTTGCAGCATCTTGAGACTGATGCAGAGATTGGCAATTTCTAGATCTCTCAATGAGAAGTAGTACATTTATGGACAAACTCATTCCAGAAGAGCAGTGACTTCTCTGTGCTAAAGCCAAAGGAATGATGCATTTGTCATGGCAAATGGAGAAAGCGCTCTTCTATTAATTAGTCTGTTATAGAAAGGCTTGCTTAAATTAGGCATGGACTCAAAACATGAGTCACTAAGAGTCTTTAATATTTTGAAAAAAATGTTCGAAGGAGAAGGGACAAATTGGACTGAAAAATAATGTCCGTTTTGAGTTGTTCTCATCTGCTCATTTTTGAAATTCCACTTTAGGATGAGACAAACATATAGTGTGCTCCTGTGGCCAAGGATATGAGAATTAGACCCTGAATCATACCTTAAATTTCTGGGCACTGTCAACCTTTTGAGGCTGTATTTTAAGTCAGCTATGGTTTCGAATCCTGACCCTGGAACTTACTGGTTTTCTTTGAACAGTTTATTTATGAGCCTCAACCAAATATCCAAACCACAGAGTCAACAACACTGATATCATAGCAATGAAACTTTAAAAGGTACATGTCAAGATGTGGCCAGTTGTACAGGGAGAGGAGGACAGGGAAGTTCGCTCTAGTGGAGGGGTGGGAGCTGCAACACTTTATGTCCAAAACTCAACTATGAATTACATTGTGAATCTTGGTGCTTGAAGAAAACAATTTTGTAAAATCGAAATAAGAAAACTCTTCCAGAAGTCTGGAGATGGAATTGTTGTAGGCTGATTTTTAGTAAGTGCCTGAGCAGTGTTTTGCCGACATTAACCCTGAATAAGTAATAGGTAGCTATTCTTTTTAAAAAGTGAACTTATTATCATTATGTGACATTCAATTGCATGCATGTAATGAGGATATATAAGGTACTAAGTTTTTAACCTAATTATTCTTATTCCACAACAGGAAATATATCTGATCATATGTTTTTATTTAAGTCAACAAACATTTGCTGAGTTTGGATAATGTCAAAGCACTTACTGTTGGGTGATGGAGGGGGCCGCATAATTGTCAAGTTAGTAGTATCTGAACATCCTGCAGATGAATGGCTGTAGGTTACAGCTTCCTTCCTGTAGCTCTCAGAGTGTCCTCTAGCCCTGTGGTCTTCAGAGGAGCGTGATTTCCTATCCCCTCCCCAAGACACATTAGCAATGTCTGGAGACAGTTTTGGTTTCCAATTGGGGAAAGGGCAATAGGTTATGGGCTGCTCAGCATCCTGCAATGCACAGAATATCACACTACAAAGAATTGTCAGGATCCATGTCATTGCTTCTCAGAGTTAGTGATACAACCCCTGGGGGTGCTGGGACATTGAGTAGTAGTCTTGGATACAATTTAAGGGGTAAAGGGTTTGTTCAAATAAATTATAATTTAGAAGTTTTAATTTAGAACTTACCGTTGTTTTTAAAAGTTGGATTTTTAAGGGGAAGCTTTGAAAACCAGGGTCTATTTGGCCTCTCTTACCCAACCCTCACTCGTCTTTACAAAATCACACACTCTAAATGGCTGGTGGGAGAACTGAACTTGTTGGCAAATGAGGGCAAATATCTCATGCAATGTTCACCTTTGGGCCTCTCCGTTTCCTCCAACTCACGACATCCTACTGCATTCAGTTTATTGTCATACATAGAACTCTCATTCTTCTTTCCCCTCCTTCCAAATGTTGGAGAGTTATTTTTGAAAGGTATGTTGTTTGACTCTTGCTCTTTCTGTTTATATGGAGACCGAAAAATGACATAGATTATAATCAAAGGTAAGCTGCTAGTGAAACACTATATTAAGACCAATTTCCATCAACTTTCGGCTCCTTGAAATTGCTTCAAAGTCCCTTTATGAACTGCATCATCCACATCTTTTATCTCTCTTTTCATCTTTCTCTTGTTAAATCTACTTATCCTGAGGCATCGGGTTTCAGGGTAAACACAGTAGTCTTCTTCAATATTCTGTTTTATGTAATCAAGCAACAGAATTTCTATGGTTCTTCACTGCATATATAATAAATTTCAGCTGAGAGGTGGGTTAAGTAGCTTTTCTAGATTAAGCTTGGAGGTCTGGGCCTTTATCATTTGGTTTATCTTTAATCACACGGTTTTAAGAGAAAATGTTGATTGAATTTCTCAAGAAGTGATTCAAAAACTCATATTGAAATGCCTCCTATCTGTCAGTGGGGATGGTCTGTCTCTGATGTTCTTATTCACAGTGAGCACCGATATTGTCAATGTTTGTTCAGATGCACCCAAATGCTGTGCTGCTAATCCCACCAGGCCCCGCTGAAAATGTGCACTTTTTTCTCTTTATGCAGCCAGAGCTGTTTTGTTTTGTTCTGTTTTCTGTTTTTAAATAGAAACAGTTTTTTATTTGTGGTCATTTGGGGCAATCGCCTTTCATAGCGTGCCAGTTGAGAAAGAAATACCCTGAAAATTCAAGGAAAAATATGCAAAGTCTCCTTGTAATTAGTTGAACATTAGTAATGCATGCCAAGTAGATGTGCTCTTCCAGATCTGATCCTCCAACATTTACGTGCTAGACCCGTGGTCCTCATCCAGGTGGTTTTCCCCTAGAAATCATTTGGTAAAGTCTGATTTTGAGAAGTGAGGTGGCAGGGCCACTGACTCTTACTAGCATCTGGTGTGCAGAGCCTATGAGATATTGCTAATGCCCACAGCAGCCCCACCACTAAAAATTAACCAGCCCCAGATGGCAGTTGTTTGAGGCTGGGGAGCCTGCGTTCAAGATTATGGAGTTTTCTAGAGTGGATGTTTCCCCTGCATTTAAGCTTTTGGCCGATTACTAGAGCTGTTTTGGCAAAAGCTCCCATCATGAGCTGGTTGGACTCAGATCTGTGAATGTGCAGGTCACATACCTACATCTGAGGGGTGTTGGAGAGAATGTGGATATTGGGCGAGAGGGTAGATTCCCCACCAGGGACCCCCAGAATCCTGAGCTTTCTCTTGTTTACCCCACAGAGCTGTTTCAGCAAGACTCCCTCCCCAAGTTTGTGTTCATCATGACCCGTCTGTTCTCAGATCCCGTCCTCAGAGCCAAGCGGAGTATTTTTGGAATGTTGATGAATGTGCTGAGAATGTTATTTTTAAATAGCATTCTGCTATGCAACACCATGATACAGTCCTCCTGAATGGAGCTGATCCCAAACAGAGGCATGACCTCTAGTGTCTCAGTAAAATATGGCCAGCTCGATAGGAGTTTTCACATCTACCTGCTATCTGGAAGCTCCCACTGCTGTCCCCTTAAAATTTAAAGAGCTAGAATCCAGCAGTATTATCGGACAAATTTCCCACCGTGGAAGACCAAGCTAGGTTAATGTGGAATGTTCAGAGTCATGCTGTATTTCTGGACTGTATGATATTTGTGATTTCCTTTGATATAATCTATTGGGGTATAACTTAAATGCTACTGGTTTATAACCTAAAAGCTAGTATTTTAACAGGATAATGTTAGGTCCTAAGAGAGAAGTTCGAGGCTTTGATGGCGCGTGGTTGAACTGGGGCTCCCTCACCTTCACCCCCGGTACAGAGGCAGGTGTACTTTTCAACAAGGACAGCCACAAGGTTCTGGACAGTATTATTGCTGATCTCTACTTCCATGGTCAGATCATGACTAATTTTACAATATTCCCTTTAAACTTCCCTTTAAACATTGGAAACCACTGCTTACTAGATCTAACTTAGGTCTTACCTCTTTCTGAAAGTCGCTGATTGTCTTGTAATATGTTATCAATATTTTCTTTTTTTTTTGCTTTATGGGTCACACCTGGCGATGCACAGGGGTTACTCCTGGCTCATGCACTCAGGAATCACTCCTGGTGGTGCTCAGAGGACCATATGGGATACTGTGAATTGAACCCGGGTCAGCTGCATGCAAGGCAAACGCTCTACCCGCTGTACTATTGCTCCAGCTCCTATTTTTTCTCTTTTTTTTGCCCTTGCAGCATGCTTCTGTGGCAGCTTAAAACTTTTTTGTTTGTTTTTTTGTGCCACATTCAGTGATAGTCAGAGGTTACTCCTGACTCTGTGCTTAGGGATCACTCCTCCTGGGGCTTGGGGACATTATGTGGTGGTAGATATGGAACCTGGTAAAGATATTAAGAGAGAATTCACATGCTATAATGTCCACATATATTTTATCTTAATACTTTTTATTTATTTATTTTTTTACAGTGCTAGGGATCAAACTCCATGTCTTAGACATGAGAGGCATGTACTCGGCCATGGAGCCATATCTGTTTCCAGCCACGTTCCAGCTGGTCACAGGGTTGTACATCTGTTGCTACATGCATGAGAACATTTTTCATAAGCTCAAAAGAAATGATGTGCCAATTGCTGGCAAGCCCACAACCTTCAACTCACATAGTCCTCTGATGAGCACTCATCTACCATTTTCTCCATAGGTCTGCCTTTCTCATATAAATGGAAAGATTCGATGTGTGTTTTGCATTTGGCTTCATTCAGTCAGCTCTTTTCATAGTTCATGTATGAATTCATATCAGAATTTCACTTTATAGCCATTTTGGGGGTCAGATACATCTTGTTTATCCACTGATAGGTGATGGACTTTTGGGTTGTTTCCTCTTTGGGGATATTATATACAATGCGGCATTTGACATTCGTGTGCAAATGATTTTTTGTATTGTTTGGAGCCACACTCAGCAGTGCACAGGACTTATTCCTGACTCGGAGCTAGGGACCACTGCTCTCTCAGATCACCCCTGTTGAGGTTCAAAGAAACCATATAAGTTGCCAGAGATTGCGCCCAGGTTGTCTGTGTGCAAGGCAAATAAATACCCTACATGCTGTACTATTGCACTGGCCCAGTTTTTGTTTTTATTTCTGTTAAAATGGTGGATCCCTAGGCATAAAATTGATGCGTCTTATAGTAACTATGTGTTAAATTGCCTAAACTGCCAGAATGTTCTTCCAAAGTGACTGTTCTATTGTACATACCCACCAGCAGTGTCTAAGTTTCTCCAGATCCTCTTTGCCATCTTGATCTGCAAATGTCTATCATTGTCATAGTTTGTCACAAGGATGAATTAACCTCCATAATTTGACTATTTGCTACTAAGAGAGTAATCTATTTGCATGATCATTAGCTGAGGAAATGTTTTTGCTTATATAATGTGTGCCAAGAACTATTTAAGACTGAGTATTGAAATCTCTGTTTTGTGGGAAACTTACATGAAGTCACATCAGTCCATTTCTGGGTAACAGGTACAATGTTCATCTTCTATTCAATAAATAACCTTTGTTTCACAGAGTTGATATCGATTGTTTCACTCCTACAATGTCATGCTTACAAACACCACTCAAGCATCCTATTTAATACGGTCTATTTTCAAGAAAGAACAGATCTCTGTGTGTGTCCTCTTTCAGTCCCAAAGCAGAAGCTCTGACTTTTCTCCTGGGCTTTTTTGTTTCGATACCACTTAGCAAATGTGCAGAAGGAAATAAATGCCAGCAATATTGCGCGCAGTAACTTTGGAAGTACAATGTGAGTTATTTTGAAACAGTGAATCATCGAAATGTTAATCTGTTGACTTGTAAGTATAAAAACTGCTTGAGATTTGAGACTAAGGAGAGAAAAGAAACCTACATTTTCAATTCTCCTGAAATCAAAAATAGAATGTCTATATGTTGCTTTCACTTTTGGTCTGTCTGGTCTTCCATTTATCTTTATTCAATTCCCCACCGGTGGTGAAAAGTTTGATCTTTGGAATCCTAAAATGTGTTGGGAATGAAAAGAACACACTCCAAAATATTTAAATGAAAACCGTGTTATACCCTATGAATACTATTATCAATATTTTTAGAAGGATCATTATAATTCATCTTTTTAGTCATTAATAGAACCAATAAATTGGTTCTCCTCCAAAATCTTAATGATTAAACATAATGATGTCCATATTAACAATACCTAAGCAGATACAGAAGGCAGTTTCTTTTATCCAGGAAAAAGTTTTTAATTGCTCAAGAAAGTGAAGGCACTTTTATCTCAGGTTGTTAATCGCATCAATTTCACTGATCTATGAATTCTTCACTGATGTTTTATAAACTCTGAGAAGAGGTGTGTTTATGCTAGAGGAAGATGAAGTTGTGCGTTCATATTAATGATAGGCAGGTCAAATGATTATCAACTCTGAACAGCAAAGAATAATAATAGTATTCCAAGAGTTTGTCATTTTCTAAGAGCTTGCAAGGTACTCTCCATTTAAAAAGCACCAATTTCGGATTTTCTACAAATGTTTCTTTAGTCTTGGAAACAGCCCTAGAGACCAGGAGTAATTGTTACTCCATTTCACAGAGGAGGAAACTGAGAGCATGAGTTCACCCAGATAAAAATACAATTTAATTTGACAATAGATTATCTGCTCTGGTTCACTCTGAGTCACAGGTATCTGGGTGTCAACAGTCTCTGAGTTGATACCCACATGGAAATTCTATTTTCTTAACATTATTCCATATTTCTAAGGTAAAATAGTTGCATAATTTAAAAAAATATAGCCTAGGAGAAGAATGAAATGAATTGTGGAAATACATTGTATATTGTAAGCTATCTTTTCTACTGCTTTCACTAAGCACTTCATATACCATCCTTTGTATATTATTGATCATATGCATTTGGATTTTTATTTTTACAGATAAACAGGGTATAACTTATCTACAAGTACAAATACATATATAAGGCATATATATTATAGCACACACAGCGATGTTTTATTTCTTTCTTTTTTTTTTTTTTTTTTTTGCTTTTTGGGTCACACCCGGCAATGCACAGGGGTTCCTCCTGGCTCTGCACTCAGGAATTACTCCTGGCGGTGCTCAGGGGACCATATGGGATGCTGCGAATCGAACCCAGGTTGGCCCTGTGCAAGGCAAACGCCCTCCCTGCTGTGCTATTGCTCCAGCCCCTCCAGGCTATGTTTTCTTGTTTTCCTTCACACCTTAAGTAATGTATAATCATCCTGACAGGATGATGCAATCAGGAACTGCAATGCTACTAGATTTCTTACACGTTACTCTTCATTCTTCCTTATGAGAAGTTTCTTTTTTTCACTTTTTGGGCTACACCCGGCGATGCTCAGGGATTACTCCTGGCTCTGCACTCAGGAATTACTCCTAGCAGAGTTCAGGGGACCATATGGGATGCTGGGAATTGAAACCAGGTCGGCTGCGTGCAATGCAGCCCTACCTGCTGTGCTATCGCTCTAGCCACTATGAGGAGTTTCTTGAAAGAACAACTAACATATCTCTAAACATTAAAGATTGCTGATGGAATAGAAGTTCACTGATCTCTGGTATGTCTACAGCTTGGCAGCCCGACACTAGTTTTTCTGCCCCGGGGAACACTACCAAAGAAAGGAGTGTTTCTTGTGACTGTTCTGTGCAGAAGCATCTTATGGCAGTTGTCAGCTATTAAGAAAATGACAACTTGTCCTCTGTGGCACAGTGCCTCCCAGAGTTGGAGTCATTTACCAGAAGTTCCTACTGGTAGTAGCCATCTTACCGATGTTAGTATATACATGTACATACACGTGTGTATGAATGTGTATATATATTAATTGACCACATTCATGAGTATTATGAAAATCAGACCTTCTAGTATTCTATAATTGAGTATTTCAATTTCAAAAGGATATGTCCTATGCTCATAATAGCAAATTACATGAACAGAGAAGACACCAGCTTAAAACGAATAATCTCTAGGAAGTTTCAGAGACATAAAAACAGAGATAATGTTAAACAGTATAATGAGAGTAATTATAGTTTTATAGATTTCTTCCGTCCAGGTCTTTGCTCCTCTTCTTGGATTCATTCCAGAACTTATTTTTAAATGGATTTCCATATGTCCCACTTATTGTCTTGCCTCTCTAGTACTTAGCAAGAATTTGGACAAGTACACAAAAAGAATCATAAAATTGTTCCAGAACAATGCCTGAGTAGAACTACTCAGTCTAGAGTTTTGGAAAACTTCAGTGGATTGAGTCATGTTATCAGTAATATAAGAGACTTTATTCCCTGCTCAGTTTGGAGGCAGGAGCAGCTACTATAAGAAGGTGACACACCCTAGGCTTCTCTTTGTTGTCTCTAAGGAAAAAAAAGGCTGAAGAGAAGCTGGAGATTTGGCCCCTGCTGGGTGAAGAAGACTACTACTGTTTCTGTACTCCTGGAATGTCTGGTGTGCTGTCATTCCAAGAGCTGGAATTGGGCCAAAGGCTCCAGAAGGTTTAACGCCCAAAGGCGGAAGCTGTGGTGTGGTGATTTGAAGTGTTTTCCTTTCAACATCCCATTTATTCTGCTTATTTTTTTTCATTTTTGGGGTCACACCCAGCGATGCTCAGGAGGCGATGCTCCTCCTGGCTCTGCACTCAGGAATTACTCCTGGCGGTTCTCAGGGGGATCATATGGGATGCTGGGAATTGAAGCTGGCTTGGCTGCATGCAAGGCAAATGCCCTACCGGCTGTGCTCTCACTCCAGCCCCTATTCTGCTTTTTTTTATTACAAGCAGCAACTCAAACTGATAGTAAAATATCCGGCTTTACTATAAGGAGTAAGCATTCCTTGTCTCTGATCTGGTAGTACTCCTACAGAGTAATTCACAGTTGAAACCGTTAGAACAGAAAAGAGGAAATATTTTTACTTGGCGTGCCCTCCTTTTAAAAAACACACATTACTTTTTTTTTTTTTAAATCTCCACATCACTGGCATAGCTTTTCACTTCCCTTCGCAATTGGTTGTTCTTTAAGCACACAGTCTTTAAGTGTGAAATCACTCAGAGATAATTGTTTTTGGAAGGGAAATGTTTATGTAGTCTACTTTTGATTATCCATGATGATTTTGCCACTGGAATTAAAATCCCATTTTAGCAAACAGCAGTAGTTACCTTCCGTCTTTCTACCCCTTGGAACAAAATGTTTTATTAAGGAAACAGAACTGAATTTTATTTCTTCTCTCTGCCTTAGGCCTATCTTGTATTTTCTCTGCCTGTAACACCAATTGAATGTTTTTCCCATTTCATCAGACTGCTGGAGCTACATTGCGCTGGATGTAGAACCTGTGTGTGCTTCTCCAAGTTATGTTCCTTTTCCTCACCTCGGTAGCTCGCTGAAATCTACCACCATGGGGGTATTTACGTAATGGAAATTGACAAAGGCTAAGAGACTTCCACTTAGAGAGACAGTTATTCAGCTTTCCACCAGCTCACCATTGTTCCAGTCCATCCTTGCTTTCTTTTATAAAGGTCCTTGAAAATGCATCATATTATATCATTTATAAAATATAATCATACTCCCTAAAAATGGAGGATCTCAAAGGAAAATATCACACTTTCTGGGCTTCACTTAAAAAAACATATACCTGGGTCAGCCTTTTAATGTTTCGTTCTTGATTTTCCCGTAAGATGGAGACTTTTCCTTAAACATTCATTTATTTCTCTTAAACATTCATTTATTTCTACTTTCCTCCCTCCCTCTGACTACCCATATAGATACAAGTCCATTACGTATGTGTAGAGGAGAAAACAAATTATAACTGAATGCATTCTGTTTCTGAATATATTCTTGGAGCAAGTGCAAGACTTGGTCATAGTCCCATAAATTACATAGAGAATCTTCACCTTTTCCAGATGTCTTTTTTTAGAATTTTTTTTTCTTTTTGAGTCACACCCGGTGACGCACAGGGGTCACTCCTGGCTCTGCACTCAGGAATTACTCCTGGCGGTGCTCGGGGAACCATGCTGGGAATCGAACCAGGGTCACAGGCAAATGCTCTACCCGCTGTGCTATTGCTCCAGCCCCTATTTTTAGAATTTTTGATAATGCTTTTAAGTTCTGAGATTCTTAGAGATCTGGTGTCTAGATCAATGGGTTTGTTGGCCACAGTAGATATTTAAACACATCACTGTGAATCCCATGAAGCTATCAAAAAAGAAACATTGGCTCTTCGTTACATTTTGATTTGTCTAAGAGACTGGCCAACAAGGGAAAGCAGATTAATTGTTACTAATTTATTTTCAGTGTGAGTATTGACGATTGATTTCAATCCTTCAGTTACGATGAATATGTTTTATCTCTTATATTCATACTTTAAAAGATAATTGTATTGATATATTAGTTACATATTATAAAATCCATCCAGCTTCAGCGTACAAGTGGTTTCGCTCTTATCATGGCACCCTATAGCTCTGTCAGTCTCTCAGTACATCAACAACAGGTTTTGAGTTTCATTTTTAGAGCAGTATATAAACACACTTTTTGGGCAAATATTCAGTTGATGTTTGCGGTTTGTATGTGAGCAGGAATAGTCATACATACTTTATTTCAAATTTTCACTAAAAATGGAAACTTAACCCCAATGCATTCAGAAATCCCCTATTTTCAGCATCTACCTACATACCACTTCAGCATCTTCTCAATCAGTCTCTCCACCTACCTCATGAGAATTTTCATTTCCTATTTTTTTAGGGCTACAGTGAATGTTTAAGGGCTACGTTAAATACACCTCCCAATCTCTAAACTAAATCATAAAATATTGCTCCACTCTAACACCATGAATTGATGTAAGAACGAAGTAGGAAGTCACGGAATCTATTGGCCCTGGTTCTGTGTCCAATAAATGCTTACCAAATGTTAGCTGTTGTGATGATGAGGGTTATCTAACATGTAAAGATATCTGCCACCATTTAACTTAGTAGACCATCACAACATCTACTTTCTGTTACATCAACTATATTAATACTATGCAATGCATATATTTTAATATACATATTGAATTCTTAAAAATTAACTTTTGTATTTTTTCCAGTTTTCTCAAGCTATCTTTGAAATAAATTCTACCCATTTAAGGTATGCAACATCATGATACATTGCTATAGTGAAATAATCACCATCATTTGGTTAGTTAAAATACCTGCTAATGTGTTATTATGCATGTGACTGTGATGAGAAAATATTTAAGATCTACACTAGTAGTAATTCTCAAGTATACACCTCTGTATTGCTACCTATAGCCACCATGTTGTTCATTTGGTACCCAAACTGACTTATTGTATAAAACTGTGTTACTTTTATACCATTATTATTAGAAATATTATTCCTTTGATGGTTGCAGTTTAGGGAATCATCTCTTTCCACAATACATTTATTTCTACATTACATTTCTGGTATTTTTGTGAGTTTTGTTTGTTTTCATTTTTAAAGAATGTATTACTTAAAAATTTTTATTTTTTACTTTTTATTTTATTTTTGTTGGTTTTTGGGTCACACCCGGTGATGCGCAGGGGTTACTCCTGGCTCATGCACTCAGGAATTACTCCTGGCGGTGCTCGGGGGACCATATGGGATGCTGGGATTCGAACCTGGGTCTGCTGCGTGCAAGGCAAACGCCCTACCCACTGTGCTATCGCTCCAGCCCCCTACTTAAAATTTTTAATTTAAAAAAACATGATTCGTGAAGTTATTACAAGTTTGAGTTTTAGGCATACAATGTTCTAGCACCAACCCTCCCGTCAGTGTCAACTTCCCTCTACCACTGTTCCCATATTCCCTTCTACTTAGCTGTCCTCAGCCTACCAACTTGACAGCACATTATAAAATTTGGTGGTTGTAGTTTGGATTTCATGTTCTCAGTGTTGTTGAGTCTGTGGTTTGGATATGGAGCCTTACCACTCCCTCACATTACTAGTGTACCCAAAGCCCTAGCCCCTGTTCTTTCTTATCTTCTTTCTTGCCTCAATTCCCTTTCTCATCCTCTGTCCTGCCTCAGTTTCTTTCCTTATCTGCCCTATATTCTGTGGTCAAGGATGACCTATGCATCCCTCCCTTTACTGCATTGTATTCTACTTGTTCTATATACCACACCCCTTGTTTGTCTTCCTTCTGGCTTTCTCCACTCAATTTTATGTTTCCCATTTGCATCCAGCTTGCAGCAAAGTGCACGATTACCTTGTAATGGTATCCCATAGTGTATGCTATATCTTTATAAAGCCATCCATATATTATATATCACAATCCACATCTACATAATCCATCATTTATTGGATACCTAGGTTGAGTCTATTATTTTGAATGAATGTTTTGCTGCCCTACGGCTAGATACCCAAAATGGGATTGCTGGGTTAAATCACAGTTCAATTTTCAGCTTAGTGAGAAATCTCCATACTGTTTCCCATAGGGGTTGAATCAGACAACCTACCAGCAATGGATGAGAGCTCTTTTTTACCACATCCCTGTCAACACAGGTTGTTCATACTATTTTTGATATGTGCTATTCTTAATGGTGTGAGATGACATGTTATTGTTGACATAGATTTCCCTAATGATAAGTGGTGATGAGTATTTCCGCATGTGTTTCTCTGAGCAGTGTCTATTCATTTCCTCTCCTAATATTTTGGATAGGGTTTTTGTTTTTGGTGGTTGTTGTTGACCTTTGTGAGTACTTCATATATCCTTGATATCAACCCTATACCTTATGTGTTGAATACCAGTAATTTTCCACTCAGTCTTTTAATTTTAGCCCTTATTTTGTCTTCCAAGTATGTATTTATTTTTGAATAAAAAACAGTCAAGATTTCAAAAACTTAAAATTGTACTCTGACATTTTTGTAATCATTTGTGATCACTCTGATAGCTGTTTCAGAAGATTTGGAATAAATAAAATGTTTAACTTCCCTTTCCTTTCAATTAAAAAGTACACTAATGACTGCTTTATAAATTAGGAGTAATAAAAGTTCCCTATTTTCTGACTTTGGCAGTGTCTTTTTACAAAATATCCTTCATTCTTTCCAAACAGGCAATGGAAATGTGTTTGCTCAGTAATCCCAGAAAGTAAGTAGTGTGAAGCCTTGAGCAGAACACATCAGTGGAGCTGGGCTAGTGGCCTTGGCGTTGCTATTCTCAAGTGCAATGATTTCAATGCACTTTCTTGGTTACTGTTTTCAAGTACCCATATAGTCTTAGGATGGCATCCTTGGTTCTTAAGAGCTTGCTGGAAAAATAAAGATGACAGGTTGGTGAAATGAAGAGATGTTACACTTGGATCCCCAAAGTATGCTTCCATTTCTATCTTGTTTTTTTTTCTGTCCTGGCCTTAGTCCTCAGCTGAAACTGCAGACATATTGCAGACATGAAACCAGAGAAAGAATCAGCAGCTATGATCTGATCTAAATGAGACACTCTTAATTCTCAGTGTTACTAGTTTTATTTTGTGACTGTGTGAGTTGTTATCAGTGAGAAGAGTGCTGGTGCTAGTGGGATTTCTTTTTAGAAATTGTTACAAATACTTAATATAACTAGATGAGGGCTGGGTGTTTCAGTAGGTAGGACACTTGAACTGCACGCAGCTGGAGGTCTTGATCCCTTGCACTGCCTGGGTCCCTGCGCGCTGCCGGGAGAGATCTCTGAGGAGAAAGCAAGGAGTAATCCGTAAACACTGCTTGAATTTGGCCCCTAAGTCCCCACAAATAGAATCTAGAATGGTTAGTTGAGGAACCTTCCTTCTGAATTGTATAACTCCAAAGTGGACAGTCAAATTACTGAACTGCCACGTTCAAGAAAATGACGTTGGCCACAGTCATTTGTGAAGGGGCTTCAAGCAAGTGGCTGTTTTGACCCCCGAATCTCTTGATACAAAACCTCCTGCCTTCCCTTGACCTAGGCCAAGTAGTATGGCTCACCAGGGAATCCCATGGAAGGCTCTGTGATGACAATTCAGGTGTGAAATAGGGATCAGGGTGCTGTGGCCAGCAGCCAGGTGGTTCTAGAATGTGCAAAGTATGCTCTTTACTGTTTACTTGGCCCGGGCACACCCCTACACCGTGCGCCATTTCCTGGGTTTTACCATTACTGTCATTATCCATAGGCTTCCTTTTAAGTCATTTTCCTCTACTCAGACCTGATCGTGCAAAGAACATGCTGGCTCAATCATGTGCTTTCAGTCCCTGACCTTCTTTTTACTGCTGTCTGCAATTCAAAGCTTAGCTTCTTTCCACGTGAGCAGCCTTTGTTGTTTGGAAAGGCGTATTTATTTCTTCCTCTGCCTCCTGCCCCTTTTAGGCTTCCCATCATTTTGCTTCGAGTTTTTCTCCTTGGTGCCTTTCAGCAGCTCATATGCATTTTTTTTCTTTGTGCTCCCTCTTACTCATTATTTCATTCCAAGATGACCTTCTCACACTTTGTGGATTCTTAAGTGTGTTTTTACAGATGACAGGGGGAACGCTTTAACTTGATGCGGGTCCCTTTGCAATTCTTTACTGGATGCAGTTCCTTTTGCTATCTCCATCTTCCCCTGCTGGTTATTTTTAAATCAAATCTAGTGTGTTTTCTTTGTGCATTAGCTGTTCAAACTATATAATATAAAGCCCGTTTGCCCCACCTGCGCACTTAATTGTGACACCTCATGTCTGCGGGGTTCCCAGTTCCTATTATGGCTGGTGGCGCTGGGCCAGGGAAACCATCCCGGGCCTCAGGCATCTCGTCACGTCTAGATGCACCTCTCCTTCCCACAAGACAGGCTCGCTGGTTTAGACATGGGAAGCACCTCTCCTTATAGCCCTTTGCCTCTAGCTGCCTTAGCGCGGAGAATTACTACCTGAACATGCTCAAGCCCCATTGGCTTGAAAGCACTTTTGTCACGCTCCGCCAGCCGTGTTCACCTTATTCCTTCAGAAACTTCTTCCAAAAAAATAATATATTGCCTCATTGCTACGGCTGTATGTCCCATTCTCTTGGCTCTCGTATTTGAAGCCCTGCAGACAAGTGCCAGGTATTCAACCTGGTGACTTAGTTTCAGGGGATGCCCCTCTCGGCTTCTTTCACACTAATAGATGGATCCAGAGGACCTGTTCTGTCATTTCCCCTTCTGGTTTCCCAGGAATCATTATTGTGCTCTTGTCCTCTCTGAGGCTCTGACACCTCACTCGTTTCAGAAACAGCAAAATCACTTGAGTTTTCTCCAGCTCAAGCTTTTGTTTGTGTGCAAAGACGAGCGTTTCTGGTGATTTGCTCATCTGCTGTAAAGCTCGAGTTCTTCTTTTAAACATCTGGTTAAGCCTTTATGCTCAACTCATAAATATCACTTTATTGATAAATCTTAACATTTATATTAGTGAAAAACAATTTTTTTGCTTACCATATTTTTGTTAGTGAAATACAAATATTTATTTGCTTGATCTTTTAAATGCCAGTCTGATGTTTAAGTTTTACTTTATGATTTAACTGAGGAGCTAGATATTTCTACTTATGCACTAAATATTTCTACTTATGAACTAAAGTTTATTTAATATTTGAATAATGATTATAAACTTAGAAAATTCACTCTCATGCCTTTTAATTAAAATCATGTTAATATTCTCTCCATAAAATTTGAAAAGCAAAATTTGTTTGTCCTACTGTTGACTTCAGTAATTATAGCCAGTTCAATAGTATTACTACGGAAAAGTTATTAATTTCTTTATTAGTTTTATATACTTTATATCTATCAATACTAATATCTGTATCAGTATGGATTCTGGTATTATTACCCAAGCATTAATATTGTCAGTGTCACTGTCATCCCGTTGCTTATCGATTTGTTCGAGCGGGCACCAGTAACGTCTCTCACTGTGAGACTTATTGTTACTGTTTTTGGCATATCAAATACTCCATAGGTAGCTTGCCAGGCTCTGCCGTACAGGCGCGATACTCTCGGTAGCTTGCCGGGCTCTCCGAAAGGGGTGGCAGAATCGAACATGGTCAGCTGCGTGCAAGGTAAACACCCTACCCGCTGTGCTATCACTCCAGCCCATTAATATTATAGTTAAAATTAAAATTTCCACAAACAGATCATGCTAGCTTTAGCACTAATATTGGCATCAGTATTATTACTGCCAACAATGGTAATATTGGCACCAAAATATGTGAAGCATTAATGCTAGTATCAGCCTTGGTATGAGTATTAACATTACTAGTATTATTACTAGTATTATTACTAGTATCAGTATAATATTATTAATATCATTTTGTTGGTATTATTCTGAGGATCAGCACTTAGTATTACTATTACTACTAATAGTATTGCCAGTTATTCTGGTTCTTAGTAGTATTGGAATCATCATCACTTTAATCATCAATATTGCAGCATTAGTGTTAGTATTGGTACCAGCATTGTTATTAGTACACATATTACTGCTAACACTAGCAGTATCATTATCATTAGTACTTTCATGAGCATTAACATTAGTCTTAAAACTGGTATTAGGGGCTGGATCAATAGCACAGTAGGTTGGGCATTTTTCTTGCACACATCCAACCCAGGTTCGATTCCCAGCATCTCATATGGTCCCCTGAGCACCGCCAGGAGTAATTCCTGAGTGCTGAACCAGGAGTAACCCCTGTGCATCGCCAGATGTGACCCAAAAAGCAAAAAAAAAATTGCTGTTAGTATACTATTCATAATTTCAAGTTTTCTGACCTAAATAAGATTGTGACTTCAAAATCAAAAAGTTAGGGATTGAAATCAGAGATTTGGCATGCAAGCACCAAAGAACCAGGGGTGTGCTAATCCAGTGCTCCTGGGTCTTTTGTTGTGCTATAGTGATTTCTTAGGATTTTCAAAGCTGTAACCTTTTCTTTCAATCTGCTGAATGGTGTTCACCTTCCTTCCTTCCTTCCTTCCTTCCTTCCTTCCTTCCTTCCTTCCTTCCTTCCTTCCTTCCTTCCTTCCTTCCTTCCTTCCTTCCTTCCTTCCTTCCTTCCTTCCTTCCTTCCTTCCTTCCTTCCTTCCTTCCTTCCTTCCTTCCATCAGTCCCTGTCTCTCTTGGTGCTTAAGAGGTCCAGTTACAATTCAACCAGACCAATGCCTGCAGTGCCTGGCATTACCTGACCTACTCTCACAGTGCAGGGGGCTTTCAAGGCCATTCCTGGTGGTGCCTGGAGTCCTACTGGGCCGCTCTCAGCAATGCTTAGAGGACCACATGATGGTAGACAATGAACCCTGGATAGGCGTATGCCCCCGCCAGCCACTAGCTGACTAGCCCATTTTTCCCCTCTGGGCAAAATGCTTTAAAGTATTCATGCTTCATGGTGCCAACTCAGTGCCTTACTGATCTTTCCTGCTGTAAGACATGGAATCAACAATTCTTTAAGGATCCCCATGTTTATTTATTGGCACAAATTTTTTTGACAACAGAATGTCTTCAGAGACGGACAGGTTGCTGTACCCGCATCCTGGCAGCAGGTAGCTGCTGGCCTCGTGATCTTAACTGAAACTAATCATTCTTTCTCTCATTTGGTTCTTGTGCATCGATGAGTCATCTTTTGGTATGTTTTATACTGTTGTAGCTTATCTTCCACAAACTGATGCTAGTATGTTCTTCGTGCATGGAAATTTCCTCCATCCTTTTTATCCCTCTCATTTCAAATAATTTTGATGTTTGAGAAAAACTGAGTATGTCGGTTTGATATATTTTCACATTTCTGCTAAGATACAAGTGGGTTTCTTCCATCTTCTCTCTTCCAGGCACAAACTTAGCCCCCTCTTTGCCAATCTGCTAATGGACTTTGTATCTTAGAGTTTGTTTTCATTTTGTTTATTCACTTGAGAAAAAGTCTTAATTCACTTTAACCAGACAGTTTTCAAGCTCTCATTCTTCCGAGGATTTCCCTCATGTGAGATCGTGAGTTTCAAGACACTTTACATCAGCAATAAAATCCCCTTGAGATTCTCCAGCTTCTCTCCATGGGCACCACATGGCAGGCAGTGTGTGATGTGGCACTCCCGTTCCTGGTTCTTCAGAATTTTCTCCTTTCCTGACCTACAGATTGGCAGCAAAAGGTCTCTTAAAACCGCATGCCTTATGGGTTTTTGGAATGTTCCCGTAAATGCTAATCTGTTTAATGCCTTTACATAGGAATGGCTTTGGCTCAAACCTAAAGTGATTTTAGCCAAGAGGATACATCTTGTAAATAATGTAGACTTCACATACCCAGACATTAAATAATCATGATCATTGCTAATAGTGTGACCTCCAATGCTGCTTCCATTTTAGCACTGAAGTACGTTTCTCACACATAAGTGCAAGTGCAATTTGATGTAAGTACAATTAAGCCTCTTTGATCTTAAACATCTGCCTCTCCCCAGCGATGCATCTTCGCGTCTATTTTTCTGTCATTGGTTTCATTGGTTCCTGGATTTTTTTTGGCTTAAAACCCAGTATGATTTAATGGCTTAGAAAACTTTTTAATAAGTGTGGATGTCCACATTTCTCACTCATAAATGCTGAGAATGTTTGTTGTGTTTTGAGCCACACTATGCATTGCTCAGGAACTGTTCCCTGGGCTGTGTTCAGGAGTTACTCGGGATGGTGGTCAGGGGACCAGATACGCTAAGGATCAAATTCTGCTCAGCTGCTTGTATGGCGGTGCCTTACCTCTGCACTATCTGTGTGTTCCCTCTGAGAGATTTTTAGCTAGGTATCAATTACAGTTGTTCAGTGTCTGTCCTATGATGCCAGATGTCGTTGAAATTGAGTTAGACTATCTATCAGCTGTATCCTCTCTGTCCCCATTACCACCATTGTTGCTATGTGCAAAATTGCCACCACCATCATCTTCAATGTCACTTCCATTTTTTTTGATAGGTTTAGGAACTATCTGAAAACCTTTTGGGGGTGGGGGCTGGGCCACACCCAGTGATGCTCAGGCTTTACTCCTCGCCCTTCACTCAAGAATCACCACTGGTGGTGCTTGGAGGACTAGATGAGATGCCTGGAATTGAACCCAGGTCGGCCACATGCAAGGCGAGAGCTGCACCGCATGTACTTTTTTTTTTCCTGTACTTTTTTTTTCTTTTGGGGTCACACCCTACGAGGCACAGGGGTTACTCCTAGCTTTGCACTCAGGAATTACTCCTGGCGATGCTCAGGTTGGCCACATGCAAGGCCAATGCCCTACCTGCTGTACTATTGCTTTATCTCCTGTACAGTATCTCTGGCTCTGAAAACCATTTTTTCTAAACCATTTATTTCAAAACCATATCGAAAATGTTTCCTTTTCTAAAAGCTTTGTTTTTGTATCTTGGAAGACATCACTATCATCTGTGGAGTGTTTGTGGATGTTTGGACTACAGCCAGCATTATTCAGGCACTGCTCCTGATTCTGTGCTCAAATGATAATCCTGATTGTGTGTGATGAAGCCAGAACCTTGTGATGCGGGCTCCAACTGGAGTCAGTTGCATGCAAAGCAAGCCCGCTTAATTCCTGTACTAGCTCGCTGACCCCTGGGTGACTTGATTATTAAAATGCTTATTTAATTTTTTCCATAATTTGATTATCATTTTAATGCTTCCTTAATGATTACTAATTGAAACTCCAGTTACCAGGACATTCAAATAGACTGTGAAAAGAAAGGACTTGAGAGTTTTGCTCACAGAATTACCAAGAGAATGTGTCCACAATTTGCTGATTGAATATATACAAATGGAAGAAACCAGATAGCGTTGCAACTGCATCATTTTCTAGTCCTTGGTTTGGGGGAGGCAAAAGGCACATAACCATGTTTCCGTTTTTTCCAGTTATCAGTGTTTGCCTCTTACCCCCAATAAATTATTGGCAACTAGTCATGCACTTTAAAAAAATTTTTTTATTAGTGAATGACCATGAGTTGCAGTTACAAACTTGTGAGCTTTCATGTTTGTCATGCACTTTTTTTCATCTCTAAATGGAAAACCTTTCTTTTATGTAACATTCACTTTCACTTTTCTTTTCCTGATGCTTTGTCTAAAATGTAGAGACAGAAAGACCGCCAATAACGGCAGTTAACTTTGGCATCTCTTGCTTCTCAGGATCAAAAATTTCGGTTACTGTGGTGTTTGGAGTAAAGAGGCTTGAAAAAAAAAACCTATGTACGGAAGTTTCTTACAGCCCTCTTTCCTCAATTCACGCCAGGCGATATTTTTATCCTCTTAGGAAGTAACTGAAAACTTTCGACTGTAGTCCACCAGCCAGCCTCCTTGATGCACATCTGACAAATGCTTCTGTGGGAGAAAGTTCCAGACTCCTCCTGGTGGTGGAAGAGCAGAACTACAAGAGTTTTTCTCAAGGAGAGGATTGGTAGGCTATAGGATTTGTAACCTATGACTTTCTCTTTAAGCCAGTTTCCTGTAAAATTTTTGCCTGAACTCCTTTGATTGCTATCCATCTTTGACAACAAGTTGGTTTTTATCTTTGAAGGTCATTGGACTAGAGTGGTCTGAGGATATTACTTTAGAGACAATTTGAGAAACTCTTCTATCGTAAATCAAGATTATTTGGGGATCGCAACAGTCTAATAAAGATTTTGGGTGCAGAATTAAGTTTTAAGCCTCATGACGTTAAAAATTGATGTTGGGTTCATTTATAAAATTACTTTTGATCTCAGAAATGACATAGGAGTTTTAATATGATGCGTACACTCTGATTTCACGAACTGGGAGGACAGAACTTTCCCTTCAGTGATAAATAGCATCTCGGGCGTATTGACTCCTGCTCAGACTGTCTTTTTGGACATAACACTAACCTTTACTGGGCCTTGATCTGGTGCTAATCTCATGCTTTATGATCAAATATATTGTTTAATTGTTCCTTGAAACAACTCTAGGAAAGAGGTTCAGTTTTGCTCTTGGTTTAAGGCAATAAAATGATTAGACTGAGTCCAACTCACATCTTGTTAAATTCACAACCTATCCTCTAAGGCAATGTTTTTTAATGGTAAGAAAGTGGCCCCTGAGGACATTTGACCATGTCTGGTGACATTTGGTGTTTGTTCCTAGGTAAGTGCTCTTGGTAGTAAGAAAGAGGCTAGGGTGGCTTCTAGATAATCTACAACACACTGGACAGGCCTCCCACAGAGAACTGTACTGCTTCAATTGCAGGAACCCCAAGTCAGAGAAAACTGTATTAGAAACCAGTGCAGCTCAGTGAGAGTCCCTGGGCCACTGAAAATGCATGACTTTGGAACTTGGTCAATATGCAGGGCCAGGTCGCAGCCCCGATAAACTAGAAGCTCTGTGGGTGGACCCCAGGAATCTGTTTTAACAACAATCCAGGTCCTTCTTACACATTCAAGTGGGCAAACTCTACTCTAAAACTTGAGCACATTCTGTTTCTTATGCAGCCAGACACAACTGTATGGTTTCCTCATCACTTTCTAGTGTTCCATTGTCGAAGAGAAGTTTCTCTTTAGACTTCCAAAAGAGGAAAGTCTGGCATATACTAGGAACAAGTGTGACTCATGGAGAAATCAGTACAATTACAAATCCAGGAATTAGGCCCAGCCTAAAATTTAGGGGGCTCTTTATTTTCTTGATTTCTTTGCCATAGAAGGGAAGCCTTGGAGAGTCAGTCCAGTTTTTAAAATCAGCACATACACTGGTTTGATTCAGCATTTGATTATCTCATATCAAACCTCAAATTAATTTCCGCAGTCATTTTAAAGTGCCTAAGAATTACAGAGAAGTAGATTGCAAATTACACTGAACTTCTGATTTGCTAACAGCTCTCAAATAAGTCTTCCTCTCTGTGCATTGCTTTTGGAGATTATCTTTTGTCATGAATTGTTTTCTGGAGAACCAATAAAATCTTTTTGATCCAGGTCTCTCTTTAAAAACTTGCTCATTACTTGGCCTCGTATGTGATAGTTTTAGTATCCATTGTAGAAGATAAAGATGTCAGACAAAAGAAACCTTTTCTGGTAGGATGGAGTTTAATGCCACATTATCCTTTATCTTGTTGTATGTATATACTATAAAAGCATAGTAAACATAATTTAAAAACATGCTATCACCTTAGGTAAAGTCATTATATTGATTGACTTCTTTTACTTCACAAAGTTAAATGTTTTGTAAAACATAAAAATGCCCCTTTTTTTCACCATCTCATTTCCTATAGTGAGTATTCTAGAGAATGCTATATTTTCTTGGTTGCATAAAACTAATCATATAAAAATAATCAAGGGTGATAGAATAATTGTATGATATCCTCCTACTGGGGTCCAGATTTAATTGTTGGGGGCCTCAGAAACAATACATTTTTTAAAGGTAGTTGAGCAGATGTATCAACCCTAGAGCACCCTCAGAATCAATAACTTCCTAAAGTAAGAACAATAGAATGACCTCTTTTGGTGGAAGATATTGACTGTAATTTTTTTCCTTACTGTATGATCTTTGGGGAGGGCTTTGCTTTGGGGCCATACTCAGCAGTGCTCAGGGCTTAATCTTATATGTACTCTTGATGGTGCTCATGAACCCTATGGTGTACAGGGGATTGAACCATGCTGGCCACTTGAAAGACAAGCAGTCTTATCAATCTAACCACAACTGCATGATGTTTTGTTGATAGAATATTGACTCTAAACTCTTACCTTATTGCTTGATCAGAAGTTTAAGCTACTGACACCACAGGTTCACACATGTTTGGAAGTTTAAGAAGAATTTCAACAATGAATTCACTCGGTTCTTGGTGTCACATTTATCTATGGTTACTATTTGTTTACTGAGAGGAAACAAAATGCCAATTCATGTTTCACAGTAGCAGTAATGTTGAATAATTTTATCTAAAATGATCTATTCATTAGACATTGCTGGGAGTTAGATGCGGGGTTTTATCAAATCATTGAAGTTTTATACTTAAGATCAATTTTGCCTCTATTCTCCTCCAATATATTAGTGGAAAACCCATGAAGTTTTGTGCGTGTTGTGTCCATTTAGAAGGATGGACTTAGCATCCAATCCACACAGAAAGCTGGAAACAGCCATGAATAGGGTACGTGCTTCCAGCCTTGGAGAATGAGATTGATCAGAGTTCCACTTACCACAAAGCAGAAGAATGTGGAAATAAATGGGTTCTGGGTGCTCCCCAAGAACAAAGAGTCCCTATAAGGATTTTCTGATGCCAGAATATTTTGATGGTCTTGTCTCCTTTCTTCAAGAATCTGATTTACAACTTCCCTTTGCAAATTACTTTGTGACCGGAAACCTCCAGAGTGGTCCAAGGTATGTGCAAATGTCGTGTCCATCCCAAATGTTTCTAGACAGTCCAACTGTTCCAACTGATATTCATTGTTTCCTCTTACCAATCTTTGTCCTCTAAGCTGTCTACCACCCTCAACTGAGGACAGAATTTAAGGTTGCCCTAGTATGCAGGAGAGATATGATCCTTAACTAACCTTAGGAATACAATATCAGGTTTGAGAGGAGAGTTCATGGGAAAGCTATGGATTACTTCTCACTTTGAGCCCCTCATGATAGACAAACACAGGAGCCTTTTCTGTCATCGTCTTTTTCAAAGACCTACTGCTATTTCTTGTCAAAGTATTTTATTTGTAAAGTTCCACAAGCTATATTTTTCTGCCTGCTGAAAATTAATAGAATCACATATTCCTCAAGATCCTAATTTGTAGGAAATTATCTCTATATGTGGTTTTCAAAATCCTTTAAAGACATACAGTCTTCAAACTGTTCATGGGGAAATATTTTTGAATAATCTGAAATGAACAGAAGCAAATTTGTTTACAGATTCCTGTTTGTTATCTTTGAATGATCCCAAAATAGTCCAGACTGAGGGATCCTATATCGTTCTCTATGCCAAACTCAACGGTGCCAAGAGATAATGCTAGGGATGCCAAGTATCAGGATAAAGATTAATAGAATATTCAAAATAACTGCTTGTCTGTATTGGTCATTACTTCAGTGTGGAAGTAACACAATGTCATGACAATAGAACTAAAATTTCTCTGAGATTTTACTGTTTGATATGTCCAAAGGCTCTGCAAGATGTAAAATTGATTTTAGCATTAGCGTTGTTTTAGGTCAGTTGTCCTCAGATGCAACATGTTTTAAGAATGATAATCTACGTAAATTCAAATTAATTAGAAAGATGGATGGATGTTTTTCTAGTTTATTGAAAAGGATCTGAATTTTTTACTGAAATTTTTGAAGGACACGTAGTCCTCTCAGTTCTCACATAACTCGGTAATTTGAGTAGAAGTTGGAAGCCAGATGAAAGGGAATGCTAAAGCATTAGCAGTACATATTGATCTATGCCTACAGTCAAAGGACTGTGCTTCTGAATATTTTAAATGGGGTAGTCAGACAATGGATGATTTGGACCCAATGAGTCATAGCAAGAGTTTTACTTTGAAAAGGGCTACAGAGGTTACAAACTCTAGTAAGGAACAGACCTATTATTCCTGTCTTAAGAGTGGGTAAGCAGGCATTAGTAGCATAGGGTTGTATGAGAGAACGTCAGGATTTACTAAACTCATACTATCTAGTAACTGGCAAAGACAAAAAAAATAAAGGAAGCCTTGGTTTCCTTTTCCTAGTTCAGGAAACTCACAAACAAAAGGCATACTTAAGTGTTCTCTTATTTCTCTAATCAACTGTTTGTTTTCTTAAATTTCTGTTATTGGGAATGTCTGTGTTCTTCTTTTCACTCTCAAAGTAAGATATGCTTCATAAAATATTAGAGCCAGGGATGGTAGCTCATGGGAAGCAAAGATTAAGGACAAAGGTAAAGCAAAGGATGAGGGAAGTTGTCCCTGGTTGTGGGATTGGTGCTGGAACACTGTATGGCTGAAACTCAACAATGAATAACCCTGTCAATCACAGTGTCTGAATACATTTTTAAAAAGAAAGTAATGAATGGCAGAAGAGTATGTGGATTTGGGGTCCTGTGATAGCAAAGACAGCAGCTATTCTCCCTCATGCCATCACATCTCTGACATGCTGAGAAAACTTGCTTTGAAAACTCATGTCCTTGGATATGCCCACCAGGATTATCCAGAATGTGTTTCAAGGTGCATAACTCAGTCACACTGCCCAAGTGCTTTTCTCACTTGGGTTTCTAGGGGCAAGTTGTGGGCCTCACTGGGGAGCTGTTATTGTGCCTAGCCACTAGGCTAGACAACAGATGAGTTTCTGCTTGTCCCCTCACCAACTCTGCTGTGCTCATACATGTGCAGGATTGCATTTTTCCTCACTTCCATATTCATGAACTTTGCACATTCTCTTTTTTTGTGATATGTATCTCCCTTTTAAAAAACCTTCACTTTTTCTTTTGCTTCAGACATATTTTCTACTCATGATTACCATTCTTTGCCCCCCATGCTTAACATTTTATTTATATTCATATTCATTTAACTATTTAGGCATTTGGGAACTTGTTTTATCTTCATGTACTTCTCTCTAATTTTTCTTCAATCCAGTTTCTATTTTTTACACAGCATTGCCCCAATCTCCTTCCTTCTTCAGCTTCCTCTCCTAAGTCTTGTTCTCATCCAGGATTCTTATCAACAGGCACCCATGTTATTTTATTTTTATGGGTCCTTCAGTGCTGACTCTGCATTTTATATTTTAGCGCAAAGGGGGAGGTGGGAAATAAATACATAGTTCAGCAGATACCAGTGGGAATCACAATCACAATCTAGATTTCAGTAGAATGTCCTAGGTTCTGTAGCTAGCCTACAACCACTGAATTTCCTGTTAATTTACTCTTTGTAAAACTGTTAAATATCAAGTTTACATAGTCACACATATGTAAATATAATTGGGCATTCAACAAGATGTGTCAGATACAATTTGGATATTCTAAATGATCTTGAATGGATTAATTTCAGGTGTAAACCATACCACATTTCAAACAATGGCAGGCTTTGAAATATAAACATTTCATCTCACTGCTTTCTCAAATTGTTTGTTTTGCAGAAGTCTAACAAAGGAGCATTTTATCACTTGCATTATTTTCATTTATAGACCTCACCAATAACAATGTTACTGATAATGTAATGGCATCATATTGGTGAAAATGAGATTCTCAGTCTTTTTAAGGCACAGTTTTAATCCATATAAAATAAGGCATACTTTCTCTCTAATGAAATGCATGTGCACGGAATCTTGATTCTGTTTTTAAAAGACTCCATTCATGAATTCATCCTGTAAGTATTTACTGAATATAAGCAAAGTGAAAGCAGCAGAACTGTTCGGTGCATTATACAGATGTATCAGTGAACAAAAGAGTTAAATACTCCTTTGTGGAGAGTCTGTTCCTTGGACTTGGGAATTTCACAACAAATCAATTAATATGTGATATAAGAACTGATAAAGTCTGATAGAGTCTCTTGCCCTTGCGCCTGACTGTCTTCCCCGGGGCCCCTCGGAATGGATGGGCTTCAGGTTCCCTCCCCGCCCTGAGCAGAGCTCCCGGCGGCCGACTACCTCCAGAGCCTAGCCACAGCCATGATCAAGGCCCCTCTCCACACGTTTGGACGAGCCTCAGGCATGAAGGTACCGGCAGAGGAACCCAGGTGTGTGGGACCCGGAGCTGAGACCTCCAAGCCTGCTCGGATCGGGACTGGGCCTCTTCCGCCCAGATTTCCCATTTCCCAATAGCTAGGCGGTCACACCTAGGGACTGCCCCCTGCGCCATGTAATCCCATCAACCGCCAGCATCCAGAGACTTAAAGCAAGCTCCTGGAACCGCGCAGCCGCTTCTCCTTCTGGGAGAACCTGGCACACTACCGGGAGTTTCCTGCCCACATGGGAGAGCCCCGCAAGGTCCCCATGGTGTATTAATATGCCAAAACCAGTAACAAGCTGGGTCTCATTCCCCTTATCCTGAAAGAGCCTCCAATGTGGCATTGTTGGGAAGGACAAGTAGAGAGAGGCTTCTAAAATCTCAGGGCAAGGACCAATGGAGACGTTACTGAGACTGCTCGAGAAATTCGATGATCAACGGGATAATGATGATGATACAAACTGGTGATGTGATGTGTATGATTAGAGGTCAGAATGTCAAAATGACAGAGCAGGTTTGGTAGAATGTACACGAAGCTTTTCTAAAAGGTGATATTTAATCAGAGAGATGACATGACGGGTGCAGGGGAAGCTTGATATTGAAAGCATGAGTCACCCATCGTAACAGCTTGATAACACTTAGATTCCTGTGTGGGAAGTCAATTTAGATAGTCAGACAAAGCTTTTTTTCTGTTAACGTGAAGAAGAAATTTTAGTTGAAATTTTTACACATATCCATGCGTAACCAGAAAGTAGCACTTTCCAGGGACGATAGACTCTTTGAAATTTATTTGGTTTTCCAATTTAACTAAGCAAACATATGATCATCTATTGAAATAGTAGTTCCAAAGATGATATCAGATTGCCTACTTCTGGGGAATCGAGAAAAGAAATCATCACCAAAACATTTTGAAAATAATTTTTTAATGCTGATGTATGTAGAAATGTTTGTGATGCTGCAATAGTTTATGTTTTCTCTGCCCTGGTATAATACCTTCCTCAGACTTTATGCTGTAGATTCTCCACATAAGTCCCTGGTTTGTGAAATGCTCCGATGACCAGAAATGACCTATCTCCATTCAGGACTCATAACCTTATACACTCTAAATGATGCTTTCCAAGTACCTGTGGCTCCTCCTGGATCCAACTTTGAGTGCTAAAGCTGGCCCTCTTGGGCTTCCTACATACCAAGTACAGTGCATGGAGAGAGACTGGACTGTGGTAAGACTGTGTTTCTCTAAAAAGCTACCTCAGTAGATCAAAGCTGTAGACATGTTTTCTCAAGCCTTTCTTTAGATTTTTGAATCCTTTCCATAGCAAAGTAGATTCTACTATTTTATGTTAAGGCAGAGCCTGGCAAGCTACAGTAGAGCCTGGCAAGCTCCCCATGGTGTATTCGATATACCAAAAACAGTAACAAGTCTCACAATGGAGATGTTACTGGTGCCCGCTCCAACAAATCGATGAACAATGGGACAACAGTGCTACAGTGCTATATTATTTTATGTTACATAAGTTACTATTTGCTTGATCTCTATAACATGGTATTTCTTCATTGGAATATTTATCAGATGAGTGCTATTCCTATTTGTAGAAAATGCCAATCAATCATCTCTGAATAGCTTTGAAATAGAGAGGGGAATTGTTATAAACACTATGTTTTATGTTTCATCATTCAGAGTCACATTCCAAATCAAATGACTAACAAATCAAACTTACCTAACAACACTGTTCTACATTACCGGGAGTTCTCATCTATTCAGTTATCCCATTTTGTGACACTCAGCTGATAAAAACTGATTTCATTAGATCTGTTCCCTGTTTTATTTTTTGTTTTATTTAAGTAGTCTGTCAGTCTGTCTTCCTCCCTCCCTTCCTCCCTCCCTCCCTCCCTCCTTCCTTCCTTCCTTCCTTCCTTCCTTCCTTCCTTCCTTCCTTCCTTCCTTCCTTCCTTCCTTCCTTCCTTCCTTCCTTTTTTCTTTCCTCCCTCCCTCCCTCCCTCCCTCCCTCCCTCCCTCCCTTCCTTCCTTCCTTCCTTCCTTCCTTCCTTCCTTCCTTCCTTCCTTCCTTCCTTCTTCCTTCCTTCCTTCCTTCCTTCCTTCCTTCCTTCCTTCCTTCCTTCCTTCCTTCCTTCCTTTTTTCTTCCCTCCCTCCCTCCCTCCCTTCCTTCCTTCCTTCCTTCCTTCCTTCCTTCCTTCCTTCCTTCCTTCCTTCCTTCCTTCCTTCCTTCCTTCCTTCCTTCCTTCCTTCCTTCCTTCCTTCCTTTCCTTACCCTTTCTATTTCTTCCTTCCTTTTCTTCCTCCCTCCCACCCTTTGTCTTACTTTGCTCCTTTTCCTTCCTTCCTCCTCCTTCTTCCCTAGTTTTTTTTTTCTTTTTGGGTCACACCTGGCTCTGTACAGGGGTTACTCCTGGCTCTGCACTCAGGAATTACTCCTTGCAGTGCTCAGGGGACCATATGGGATGCTGGGAATCGAACATGGTCAGGGCCGCATGGAAGGCAAATGCCCTACCCACTGTACTATCTCTCCAGCCCACTTCTTCCCTAGTTTACTTCCTTTATTTTCCTTCCTTCCTTCCTTCCTCCCTCCCTCCCTCCCTCCCTTCCTTCCTTCCTTCCTTCCTTCCTTCCTTCCTTCCTTCCTTCCTTCCTTCCTTCCTTCCTTCCTTCCTTCCTTCCTCTGGAGAGATTTAACATGTGAATTTAAATGTATTTGTGTGTAATAATTCTGAAATTATATTAAAAACCATTCATGCAATTTCAGAATTATTAGAAAAATATTTTATGTTCATAAATTTGTGTGAACAATTTTCATTTCTATATTTCCATGTTGTATATATTTCTTGGCTTTTCTTGACTCTTCATTGGTTTACAAAACTGTTTCAGTTTATCACACCTCAGAATTATATATTTCACCAATATTCTCTGCCATAGTTATTCCATTTATCACAATCAAAACATTTTCTCTTCCCCTCTACTATATTGCTGGTAATCACCAAGTCTAAGTTATTTTGTTTGATTTTTTTTGTTTGCTTTGCTTCTTAATATTCTACAAATGAAAAAGAAAATTTCATCATTGTCTTTTTCCTTCTGAGTTTTTTTAATAACTTATGTTGGCATCTAAATTGTCACAAAAGACAGATTTCTCCCTTTGTAATGTCTGAGTACTATTCCAGATTATGTATATGACAGAAGAAGATATGGAAATTCTATTTACATGTTAGTGGACAGTAATTTGTTTCCATATCTTGGTCAGTGTGGCTACTTCATTAAGCAGTTTTTGAATAATTTTTACAGTTGTTAAGGAACAAGGGAATAAAAAATATCAATAGTCTTGCCTTTTGAGTTTCCAAAGTGTTCTCTTAGCATTTTAGGATAATTAAAATTATAAGCCATTGTCTTAACTTATTATTAATTTCTCACCTGTTATGTAAGATGTAAATGAAATGATGACTATGAGATTAATTCCCTAAATTAAAAATAGATATTTAGGGGCTGGAGTGATAGCACAGCGGGTAGGGTGTTTTCCTTGCACGCGGCCGACCCGGGTTCGACTCCCAGCATCCCATATGGTCCCCTGAGCACCGCCAGGAGTAATTCCTGAGTGCAAAGCTAGGAGTAACCCCTGTGTATTGCCAGGTGTGACCCAAAAAGCAAAATAAATAAATAAAAATAGATATTTAAAACAATAAATCTTGCAGCGATAAAGATTGCAAAAGCCTTATGGCCCTTGCATTGTGCATAGACAACCGTAGTTGCAATCTCTTGCACCATATATGGTCTCCTAAGCATTGCCAGGGCACCATCATCGAGGCCTCTCCTCAAATACATTTTTTAAAATTAAAAAAGCATATTTTAACATTATCCACTTGTAGTCAATTACAGACTCATTATTCAAAAAGTATGCATAGTAAGACAAGTAATGTTTTACATGTTGGTATCAAGAGGGTACATTGGGATGCGGGGTGGGATGCTAGTGTGGGGTGGGGGCAATGAGATTTGTTCTGGGGGTCCTAAAATAAAGCTCTCCCCCATATAGTCTGGTCTTAGCAAGAGGGAGGGTTGAGCAGAGTTCCAGATCTGTGGTGCACACCTGTATCTGAAGTTTTCTGAGCGAGATAATAGATGATAATGCTTTCATAATTTCATATACCCAACAACATCAAATTAAAAGCTGTGATGGATTTCTCATTTATAATTTTATATTACAAATATGTTTGTGCTACAAATAAAAATTAAATATAGCATAATTAAGATTAAAATAGAGGTTAAATGAAAATAACAGATATCAAATATGTATTGTATACATATAATTTAATTGACTATGACAGCTGATTATTAGTTGCACATGTAAGTTACTGTGTGAAATTAGATTATAGCAGAGATTTGTGATCTTTGAAAGGGAAAAGAACTATTTCAAAAGCAGCTTGGGATTAAGAGATATAGGACAATCAGTAGGTTGCTTGTCTTCCACATCATTGACCATGGTTCAATGCCTACTACTGCAATATACTCCCTCAGCACCACCAGGAGTGATTCCTGAGTCTAGAGTCCAGATTAAGCCGTAAGGACCGCTGGGTTTGTTAAAAAAAATACCCAACAACAGTAAAAAAGATAGACAGCAGGTTAGGCATAAAGGCAATTTTTTTCATAGACCATGTTTCTGTTTTTCCTTTTGTTTTCTTAAAATGTCAGATTTCACATCTTGGGGAGTGAGGGAGGGAGAAGGGAGGGAGGGAGAGAGATAGAGGGGGGTGTAGGAGTACTGCAGTACTATACTATCAACATAGCTTCAATCCAGGTGCCCTTCTAGCACTCCAGGAGTGATTGATCCTGAGCACAGAGACAGAAAAAAACCCAGAGCACAGCCAGGTCTGCCCCCTCCAAAATATATTTTTGTATTAAAATTTAACTGAATCATGACACAAGGTTCATCTCTAGTTTTGTGTTTGTTTTTAGTTTTTGTTTTTTGGACCATAACCCACAGTGCTCAGGATTTAGTCCTGGTGGTGTGTTCAGGGATCACTCCTGATTGGTGCTCTGAGGACTGTATGGGGTGCTAGGAATTGAACTTGGGTCAGTTATATGCAGACAAGTGCCTTATCTGCTGTGTTATCTCTCTTGTGGATCATTTCTATTGAAACATATTTTTTCTTTGTTTTCTCTAGGTTCTTAACTAACGATATATTTTGCGTCCAATATGTATCAACAATTTAGCCGCATGACTTAGGTAAATTAAATCAAAATTAGATTGATGCCATGATTTTACGGGGGAGTCTGTTCAATGAATCAATCTACTCTAAATTATTATATAGATATTTAGGACATGAGCATTAACTCAATTATTATTTATAATATAACCATAGAAATCAGAGGTTTTTAATATCTTTTAGTACCTGTTTTTTTTTCCACTTAAAGATCTTGTTTGTTCTTTGGCCACTTCTAACAGTGCTAGTGTTTTACTCCTTGCTCTGCACTCAGGGGTCACTCCTCACAGGTCTCAGGGAACCATCTGTGGTACCATGGATCAAAACATGGTTGACTATGTGCAAGGCAAGTACCTTATCTGCTGCACTGTCTTCACCCTGTCATGCACATAATCACAGTAAGTAAAACTAGATATTATCTTTGTCAAAAATAACATTTGATTCTTTTTTAGTGATGAACTGTATATCAAAGGAATATTTTTTGTTAAGCCTTTATTTTCAAAGTATAGCAAGTTTATTAGGAAGTAAAAGGAGGTTAGGAGAGATAAGATAAGTACCCACGAGAGAACATCAATTTCTCCAGAGTGGCAAGAGTACCACACCCCATTCCACAGGACACTGGGAAAGTCCACATCTCTGGAGGGGCAATTTGGCAAGCCAGGATGCAGGCAATGCAAGCTGCTTTTCCTTTGTTTAAGTTAATTTACATACACTTTTCCCAGCACTTCCCCCATGCCCCACCCCTTCAATCCAATCCATTGCTAAGGTGGTTGGCAAAGGGGAGTATGGAACAGTTGAAGGTCTTTTGATATTCTTTTCCTGGCCTTTGTTCTACTAGCAGTGCCTCTCCTTGGGAAGCCTAGTTGCACTTGTCCTGGAATTCTGTGTCTCTTTTTCAGAGCTCAAAGTGCCTCTATGCTTTGGGGCTGGTTCAGGTTCCAAGCCTTACAAGACTGTTCTTGCTATCTGGGCCAAGAGAATGCCAGTGGATTACTTCTTTTTAGATTTTCCTATACCCATACTCCGTCTGAATCTTGAAAGCAAAGGGAAAGGGCCAACATTGCAGAAAACGTTGATGGTGACAATGGAGTTGGTAAAAGAAATGCTTGCATAACTGTATTGTGAGTTTTCAGCCTCCCTATGTTCATATGCAACCAGCACCCCTGCAGCTCATGGAAATGTGCTGGAGAGTTCTCTTCTTTTCTTCATGTAGATCTTCTTAAGGAATTTTGAGGCTCCAAGCAGATCCTCAATGATTCTGATAGTTTGCCCAATCTTTCTTTATAACATAATTGGTTTCTTCTAACTTCATTGACATGTACAACTGTATAAGTTAGTGATTAGCATAATGGTTTCACACACACATATATATAGTAATATGATTATCAGAATTTGTTATCATTCATCCTCAAACACAGACACAAAATAAGAGGGAGAATTTGTTTGTCTTCTGATAAGAACACTTAGTATTCATATAGATCATATAGTAATGTTAAAATCATCCATGGTACTCATTCATAGTCTTTTCATTCTATTATTCATGGTCTTTTCATTCTATTACTTTTTACAACCTTCATCCAGCGCACCAGCATGGCAACCCCACACTATGTTATTCATAAGGGATTCTTGGTTTTATTTTTAGATTTTTAGATTCCACACATAGTATTTGCATTTCTCTATGAGCATACTTTCTGTTGTAGATTTACCTCGAAAATGACCTGTCACCCAGGTGTAATTTGGAGATAGCACAGGCCTTCCGAAATGTGCCCTGTGAAATCCATTTTCTTATGTTCTCCATGGTACAAAAAACTGTAGTCAAAACAACTGGTAAATATATAAATCAAGAAATGAACTGATGGAGCTTTAAGTTGTAAGGTGGGGAGACAGCACATTGTGATCTCAAACCTAATGGCTAGCTTTCACCATGACTAGTGATAGATTCTTGGCTAGTGAGTTTCTCAACTCAATTTCCCACCTCCAGTTTGGATTTTGCTGTTTCTTCACTGGTTCTGACCACAGAGGAAAGAGAAAAGTTTATCACGAAAGCAGAGCTTAGGGATGAGGAAGAAAATCATAATTTTGATAATTGCAACGATGACAATGACCCCATAGACTTAAATAGCAGGTTGCTGTTTACAAAATGCTATTTTAATCCTATCACTCTATGATAATTCAAACAACGATTCCGGTTATGTGTCTTTAAAGGCAAAAGGAAAGAAAGTGAAACTGAAATACTTGGAATTTTTATCTTGGCACTTAATTAGGAGTAGAGAACAGTTTCAAAAAAGAACAACTTTGAAGAGTGTTTGTGTTGAACTTCTCTTTTTTTCTACTTAGCTCTCTGTTTCTTTCTTTTGCTGTAATACTGGTTTTAGAACATTCATCCACAGTTCAATAACTCCTCAATGCCATTATCAATACATTTGAAGGTGGGGACAGCCAGAGCCCAGAGAATGAAACCTCCCAAAAGGCAATGGCACAGCTGGAGCTGACCACTGCCTTTCATCTAGGTGTTTGATCTTGCCTTTTCTGTGAATCTGTCCAAACTCTTTCATTCCTGCATCCATTTGATCACTTAGCATACCTAAGTGCCCATTTTGAAGGCACTATTTAAAATATGACTCTCCTTCCGACCCTTTGATGTTTATCTAAATAAGCTCTCCCTGATGGAAGCTTTGAATCAAATGGGGGCAAAGTAGGTGCATGCTGCACAGAGAGGCAGTAGGGAGCATGCAAAGGCTCTTATATGGATATGGATCGCCAGTCTTTAGGAACATTCTCAATGGGCAATACTGGTGCTACTATGCATGTATCATCTCATTTAATCCTCGCATCATCCCTCTGAGACCTAATTATATCTTATATAAATGAAAACTGAGCTGTAGTAAGATGAAATCCTTTCTTTGAGCCCATATAGCTAGTAAATGAAATATCTGGTAGTAATCACAGGCAAGAATTGTCCTCAGTGTTGTGACATCTATGCTCATAAATATGAAATGGTACTAAATCCTGATACCTGGGCTCTAATTGTGTTTGAACAGGACCCCAAGTGTGAAGGGAAGTGGACACTGGTGGTGGATGGGTGTTGGAAATGTCATATGCCTAAAACTCAGTTATCAATTACCTTACAACTCAGTTCTTTAATATAAAAAGAACTACTGCAGAGAGTGTTTAGCCTTGTCCTGTAACCCAGATTTATCTGAAAAGAGTATATAATAATGAAAACATGACATTAGGCATAACACAGAGAAAACAAACAGGTTTTTTACTGTTATCTTCATTAGAAACCTAAGTCTTAGTGTGAGAATCCATAAAAAACATTTGAATTTTCTAGTGTTTTCAAACCGAAGGAAGATTGATGGGAAAGTTAAAGCCTACAACTTAACAATCATAATGTTTGTTCTGCTATATTATGCCTCAAATATTTATTATGCTCTTTCCTTTATGAGCCATTTACTTGCCTATGGGAATATAGAAGTGGACATAATGTAAAAAACTTAGCAGTGCTGCTCAGGTCTAGAGAAATAGTTCAATGTATAGGGTGTTTGCCTTGTACCAGGCCGATTCAGGCTTGATCCCTGGTACCCTCTTTTTTTTTTGCTTTTTGGGTCACACCTGGCGATGCACAGGGGTTTACTCCTGGCTCTGCACTCAGGAATTACTCCTGGCGGTGCTCAGGGGACCATATGGGATGCTGGGATTTGAACCCGGGTAGGCCGCGTGCAAGGCAAATGCCCTACCCGCTATGCTATCACTCCAGCCCCCCCTGGTACCCTCTTATGGTCCCTGAGCATGCCAGGATTGATCCTTGGGCACAGCACCAGGAGTAAACCCTCAGAGTGTGGCCGCAACACAAACAAACCTAACTAAACAAACAACTAAAAATGAGCCAGAACAAAAAAATGAGCCAGAATTGACAACAGCAATTTAGAAAACATAATTCTAGAAATAATTTAAGTACCATAGAAATCAAATCTTAAGTATCTTTTGTTCATTTTCTACTCCTGTAGTTTAAAAAGTAATATAGTCTATCAATTTTAGGTAAATAGAAGATGTATGCAGATGTGATCATTGATACAAGTTGGGAAGCTAGCATTGGAGGAGGGATAAAAACACGTTTAGATGGTAGGAAAAGAAACGTGCTTTCTATAGCAAAAGATAGGAAAAGAAAATGTCAGTTGGATTATCTGGCAGATCTTGAAGTCAGGTTCAAATGGGCCTGAATAAAAACGTGACCACATAAGCTTTGGGTTCATCACCTTTTGTGGATTTTAGAAAGAAGTATTTATCCACTACTTAAGGGTTTGTCCACCCTGAATTGTACCTCGTAAATGAAAAGTACACCGTGTGCATCTTACATGCTGAAAAATAAACAGCAACCCCATATTTTATAAACAATATTGCAATACACTCAGCAAGATTTACAGATGTATCTATGTAGATAAACATTAAGAATACTTATTAATAATTGGTTTTTAGACAAACCTCCAAGCCATGTTTGTACCTAGCAAATGATTTTATGACCACCACTCTTTTCTCAGAAGAGCTTCTAGCACATAGAGGGAAATCATATAAAATTTGAGGGATGAGTAAGTGAACTGGATGGCATTTCAGAGATGCTGAAGGAGGAAAGTAATTTGTGTTATTCCCTTTTTAGTCCATTTCTCCAAGTTCAGAATTGCTTCAAGGCCCTTCATGAAGATAGCCCCAGGTTAAGTGCAGGAAACCGGAAGGAAGAGAGCAAGGATTGACCTTGTGGCTTTGCCAACCTTCTCTGATTTTTGTTTTCTTTTTTTGGAGAAGCAAATGTGCCTTCCTGCTATGGTGGAAGCTTGGAAGCCCTGAGATCTGGAGATAACAACATCCTTGTCTTCAGACTTCCTGGGTGATTCATTGGCCAACCACAACAAAATACGCCCCCTCCAGAAATGCAGTCCTCTCGGTGCCCTTGTAAAATATGTTTACAATCCATGGCATGGTCCGGTAATTGTCAAATTATACACTGCCGTATTGTTTACTTATTGTGCTTTGAGATCTTAGATCAAGTTTCCTATAAACTTGAGCTATTTTTTATAGTGAATTCCTTATAAAATTACTGAATTTAGGTGTTAAAGATCTTTCCTGAATGAAATTCATATATAAGCGTAGCAGTCCTATTTCCTTCCATCTGAATTATCTGACTTCCTCCCTCTGTCCCATATAGTCATAATTTCTCAAGTGCCACCAATTGGTGCCACCTCACTCTCTTATAACTTCAGCTTCTCTAAAACTTCATTCTCTCACGTCAAAAATCCATTCTTGGGTTGAAGAGACACTATCGCAGTTCAAGCAATTGACCTTCACTGAAGCCAACCTATTATTTCACATTGGGGCTTCTGAGCACATCAGGAGTGATCCACGTACTTTAGGCCTATTTGGTTAAACTTTTTCTAATCTCAGAGAGTCCTGAAATTTCAGGGTGAGTAAAGAGGAAGAGGGCAAAACCTTTGACATCTGGCAATCTCTTTGTTCCATTCTCTAGAAGCCCTTGTATATGTTTTCCCTAAATCTGTGAATAATAGATCGTGACTTCCTTCCAATCCATCTTTTAGTTCATCTGCTCTCTTACTATATTTAATCTTAATCCTTGTCCTTTTTTATTGTTCACACATTCTTTTTTATGCTCTTGTGAATCCCAGAGCTTCAGTCACCATTTACATTGTCATCAGAGCTGGAGTTTTTGTTTTGCAAAACAGACATGTTTAGTTGTTTCAGGTGGTAGAAAGTCATTGGAGGGGTTGGGGAGATAACTTAAGGCATTGGAACAAGGCAAAATTTCCAGTTTTTTGAGTTATCTTCCATGTTCTAGGAAGGAGAGAAGACAAAATAACTTCTGAGGAGTCAACTAACACAGGCTGCTAACAAAGTTAAGTATCTTTCTCAAGGTAGCATGGCTAAGTACTTGTAGAAGGGAAATTCCAACTTTGGTTTTCTAAAACCAATTTCTGTGTTATACTTGGTCCATTTTTATTAATATAAAAAAAGAAAATCAAACATAACTGGGAGAGGACACCCAAATTTCTATACATCGACTGCTTCATTAATTCTCGCTTACTAAGATTGAAAGCATTAGCAGTTACCTCTAATGGACAAAAAAGAGTCATGGACAAAATGTTGAATTAGTGTGTACCTGAGTTTAAAAAATAGAATGTCATTCCTCACCATACAAATGGGGTCAGTGGGAGATTCAAGTAAATTAGGATTGTTTAGATTGGCATGGAGAAGGCAACCCAAATATCCATTAATGAGCTTTTTTAATTTGAGGGTAATTTATAAAATAACCTGCATACACCATGCACAAGGCTTTCCTTGTCAACATTATTCTCCTGCCAATTCTAGAAGTTTCTCTTCCCTTAACATACAATGGCTCTATTTGGGTGCAAAGGCAGTGGCTTCATTAACTATTTATGGAACCCATCTGACACAACTGAAAATATCTAGAAAAATAGTTTTTGTTTTTATTGGTACCACACTATACATATATATATAGTATCTATATGTATGTGTACATATATACTACAGTATATATATATACATATATACCACTGTGATATATACACAGTACTTAGGCAAGATTTGAAGGAAATTTTTTTTCTGGTTCATTTATTTATTAAATTTTTCTTTTTCTTTGTTAACTCAGTCACCATGAGGTAAACCGTTACAAAGCTGCTCATGATCAGGTCTCAGTCATAGAATGATCTAACACGCACCCCTCCACCCTCTACCAGTGTCCATTTCCCACCACCAAGGACCTTAGTTTCCCTCTGCCACCTTGCACGGTCCATGCCTCCCCCACCTCCGTGCAATCTGCCTCTATGGTAGGCACTTTACTTCTCTCCCTCTCCCCACCACACTGCCTCTCTCTGTGTCTCTCTCCCTACCTTCTTCTGGGCATGACCGTCTGCAACACAGACACTGAGAGGTTATCCTCTTTGTTATTTTACCTCCTTCCAGCATGCAGTTCCTTTCCAGAGTGATCATTTCCAACTATTTTCAAGGCAATTTTTTATATTTTGTGGTTGACTGAGAAATGGCTTCAATCTCTTAACAGGTGGCTTTCAATTTCAGTGAATTTTAAGAAACAATTTTATTGATACGGAAGTAGGTATGAGTACCAAGTCAAATCTGAATCTAACAATAACCCTCTCGAGAAGCACCTTCAGAACACAGAGAGGAAAAATTTTTAAAGGGTAAAGCAAACATAGAATTTTAGTGTTTAATAATATTCATGCTTAGATAATTAGAGGTGTTAAATGCACTAGAAAGCTGTTGGTATGAAATTTGGTATATCGTACCAAATTTTAGCAAGGCTTTTACCAGATATATTTAATTAGATTTTGAGAACATATTGACAGTACTTTGAACAAGACTGGTTATCATTTTCTGTTTTGATTTTCAGGCTGTGACTAAGGGCTACTCCTAGGGAATTGCTTTTGGTAGTCAGGGTACTATGCAGCACTGGGACTTCAGCCAAGATCTTTGCATTCCAAGCCAGCACACCAGCCCTTTCTGCTCTCTCTTAGCCCCCAACACTGGTTATCCATAATCTCCCTTGTATGCTTTTTTGAAACAACTTTCTTCTTATCAAACAAAATTCATTCTTGTTATTCTAATTTCACATCCCTGGACTTATGTTGAGTGAAATGAGTCAGAAAGAAAGAGACAGGCAGAAAGATTGCACTCATATGTGGAATATAAAGTAGTAGAGAGGTATGAGCTTGCAATGATGCAACTTCTGGCAGAAATTTCTCTGGACTTAGGTACTAAAATACTAAAATACAGAAATCCAAAATCTTGTGGCCACTTGTGTGGCCACATGACCTCACATCTCTTCCTTTTCAGCAATGGAAAATTATCAAATGCTTCTTTTCCAGCAGGTCCGACTTTGGCGGGGGGGGGGGGCGAGAACTCTAAACAATAATAGTGAGTTTTTTGTTGAAATATTGAATGTAATCAAAGTAAAGAGAAAGTAAAGTGAAATTTATCAGTGACACAGGTGGGGTGGGGGGCTGTGGGGGTGGGGGGGTGGAGGGGGAGGTTTACTGTGGTTCCTGATATTATTGGTGGTGGAATATGTGCACTGGTGAAGAGATGAGTGTTCAAGCATTGTATAACTGAGACTTAAGCCTTAATGCTTTGCAACTTTCCACATGGTGATTCAGTTAAATAAATAAATAATTAATTAAATAAAGGGAAAAATAGGATTTCCTAAAACATTTTTTCTTTCATCCTGACATCCTGAATTCAGACTAGGCGATTTGTCTCATGGATGATGGATTTGATGCTTCCAGGTTTGGGGAGTGATGGCATCACTTAGCAGAAAACTTGGTTCCAATAGAAGGAAAACATGATGCCTAGTACCTGAAATATTTGTTTTTTAAGGACTAACTATATAAAATACTAATATAAAATTCTATGGAGAAATTACCCATTTTGTTACATACTGAATTCTTCTAAATTAAGATGAATTTATCTTAAGGTAAATACCCAACATCTAATTTAACCTTTCACAGGGATTTTGTGTCAAACCATTCGTACACAAGAATAGATGAATAGAGAATGAAGTATAGAACTGATTTTTCTGTTAAAAAGGCAATAGATATAACATTACAGGCAAATTTATAGAAGAATAGAAACCATTTACTCTGTTCACCTGAGGAAAAATTAAAATAATTGTTTTGTTCATCTGACAAACATTTAAGATATATATTTTAATATAAACATTTAAGATATATATCTAAGGTATATGATAGAGCTATTAGATAACCTAGAAATTTTGTTCCTCAATGTTTTCTTAAGAACAATGATAACCTATTTCCCCACAGAAACATACTTATTTCGACAGTCATTAATAGTTCCCATGGCAGAGCCTGGCAAATCGATGAACAATGGGACGGCAGTGCTATAGTGCATTAATAGTTCCAAAATAGAAGCAATATAAATGCTCATCAACTGCTTACTGTATAAGTTAATATGGTTTGTATCATTCAATAGAATAATGCATACAACACAAAAGGAATAATAAGTGCTACAACATGGATGAAAGTTGAAAACACAAAAGTCCTTATTAGATCCCTGCATTTACATGAAATGCCTTCAAATAGCCAAACCCACAGACACATAGGAATATTTATGGTTGCCAGGGACTCTGGGGGAAAGGAATCAGAAGAGATTTTTGGATTGAAGATACTTCTCGAATCAATGACAATGTCCTAAATATTAATTATAGTATGAATATACTGGACTGAACACACTTGATTGAAAATTTTCAGATGGTGGGTTTTATGTTATGTAAATTTGACCGCAAAATTTTTAAAAAAATGATATAATTAGATCTCAGTTTTTCCAAAGTGATAACTGGTTGGCATTTGTAGTTTATCCACATGGCAGATTCTAGGGAAAGAATGGTATCCCTAGTGCTCTGCTTTTCATGGCTTGTTACCATAGCAGGGAAACGCAGTAGGTCACTCTGGCAGAATTTGTACAACCAGCCAGAGGGACTTTATGTCAGAAAAGTGCTCCAACTCTGCCAGGTGGATAAAGATGCCTTTGGAAAACAAAGAGAGGTACATAGTACAAGTATTTAAATTTGTAGACTTAGAGGAGTCGTTGACTGCTCACAAAGCATAGTATAGTTTGAGACCGTAAATACTGGAGTTAAAACTTGCTGGTGCAAAAGTCTGAAATATGTCAAAAAATTTATGATCATAAATAATAGTTGACAAAATATAACGTAATGAAATATTTGTGCTTGTTGTAAGTATATTCAATGCTTTAAAATATTCTGTATTTGTTAAAATCAACCTTCAAAACTGAAAGGGAAATAAATATTTTTCTCACATTAACAAAAAATAAAAAATTGCTGGTGCAGGATGCTGCTTTCGCCTTAAATCATCTATCCTGAAAAGAAAGGAATTTGCCGTGAACTTCATTGGGGAAAGGCCAGGAATGCTGTGAATCAGAGCACCTTGGCGTTCATCCATCCCTGTTGCTCTTAGAGTGATTAATCCAATGATCAGCCAAGATCAGTAACAAATGATGTATTGTGTATATAGCTGTCATTTTGAAATTAATTATAAAAAGTTCCTGAAAGGAAATGACTTCCCAATTCAATGCAGTTTGGGCTTAGCTCATATGCACGACAGGATTATAATTAAGATCCACAATAAAACACTCAGAGACTCCAGAGGAGAGCTGTGAAAGTCTCAATAGACCCGAACAATCATCTAGTGGCAGGTTATATAACGGACGAAATCTTCGGCAATCAAAGGTGAAAATGAATTAATGAGATATACCTCTTCAGTTCATGTTAAGTGCCTAAGCAACATAAGTGTAAAGGGGCAAAAGAATACTCAAAACTGTACTTCCTTTAGGAAATCTACCCTACAATAATGTTCAGCCTTGCTTCAATGCTGTGGTATGCACTGTAGCACTGTAGCATTGTCCCATTGATCATTGATTTGCTCCAGCAGGCACCAGTAACATCTCCATTGTGAGACTTGTTGTTACTGTTTTTGGCATATCGAATATGCCACGGGTATCTTGCCAGGCTCTGCCATTTGGGCGGGATACTCTCGGTAGCTTGCCTGGCTCTTCGAGAGGGATGGAAAAATCGACCCAGGTCGGCCATGTATAAGACAAATGCCCTACCCGCTCTGTGCTATTGCTCCAGTCCAATTATGCTGTAGTATAATTTTACTTATTTCTGAGTCGGGGCAAAGTGGATACTTTGTGTTATTTACTTACACCATAAATTTTAAATTTCTTTTGGTGTGACTTTATAGTGATTATGTGAAATAAGTTGCAGTAGATTTTAAAAGTTACATGCAGTATCTAGATAAAATATGCAGTATCAATATATCTCCTATAATATATAATATATACATCTTATATATACATTACATTAAATCAGTATAGTATTGAAGCACAGTCAAAACTGTAAAAGAAATATGGAATTTTAAATAAAAATTTAAAAACTAAGTAATGAAAGGATATTTGTATGAGCACATTCTATGACATTTTGTCACAAAACATTAAAGGACATGCGCTCGTCACTGTGACGTCAGAAACGCTCAATTAGTCTTGGGTCATATACTCTACTAAAAGCAGTCAAGCAGATAGCCACTTTGCCACAGTAATTTTCACTGTTGACTAATCATTCTGTATTCTTTAACCTGAATACCTCTAAGAACAAAATAAAACGTTAATCGAGCAGCAAGTGGTTGGGAGGCTCCTGCCACGTGCCTGATATTGTAAGGAACTGAGAATGTGGCAGAATTTTTTTCTTCAGAGTAAATTGATTAGAACATGAGGCACTGGCTCAGCCATTATGAACCTGCAGTAAACTTTCCTTTTTTCTTTCTGGGTCACAACTGGCAATGCTCAGGGGTACTCCAGGTTTGGCTCTCAGGAATTACTCCTGGTTGTGCTTAGGGGACCATATGGAATGCTGGAAATCAAACTCGGGTTGGCCACCTGCAAGGCAAATGCCCTACTCTCTGTGCTATCACTCCAGCCCCAAACATTTTTCTTAAGAACCCCTCTGTGTTTTTCATGGTTCTCTTTAAAACCTACTGTGGGACAACTGAATCTCAGTAGTGAAAACAGAGCTCAAGGGTTGGCCTCTTGTCCAAAGCAGGAGTCCTTTCCATCACATTCGGGAGGGACGAACAAATACTTACCCTGCATGAACCTCTGAGTATTGAGTCTTCTTTCCCCTGTAAACATTTATCTTTGGGTAAATGTTAGGGACAGAGTTCCACCTACTAGTCAGTTATTTGAAATCTTTTTTAAAAAAATATCACTATATCACTGTCATCCCGTTGTTCATTGATTTGCTCCAGCGGGCACCAGTAACATCTCCATTGTGAGACTTGTTGTTACTGTTTTTGGCATATTGAAGATGCCATGGGTATCTTGCCAGGCTCTGCTGTGCGGGCGGGATACTCTCGGTAGCTTGCCAGGCTCTTCGAGAAGGACGGAGCAATCGACCTGGGTTGGCTGTGTGCAAGGCAAATGCCCTACCCGCTGTGCTATCACTCCAGCACATCTCATGTATATCCAATTAAAAACATTTTTAAAGTAATGTGGAGTTCATGCCCATTCAATCAGCTTAATCAATGGCTAAATAATTGGCAGTACTCCTACATTAAAAAAATTGGGTGGGGGGCTGGAGTGATAGCACAGCAGGTAGGGTGTTTGCCTTGCATGCGGCCTGGGTTCGATTCCCAGCATCCCATATGGTCCCCTGAGCACCGCCAGGAGTAATTCCTGAGTGCAGAGCCAGGAGTAACCCCTGTGCATCGCCAGGTGTGACTCAAAAAAGCAAAAAAAAAATTGGATGGAATCATAAAACTCCCTGAATTGTCAAAACTATTCCTAGAAAAAAGAAGATGGTAGGTAATATATTTCTGGACTTTAAATTATATATAAAGCTACAGTTATCAAAACTGTGTGGTACTCTGACACAATTACAGAACATAATTGATAGTTGATATGTAAAATCTCACATTTATAAACAATCTATGACAAAGGACCTGGGTGCATGAAGTGAATCAAAGAAAGCTTTCAATAAATGATGTTGCAAAAACCAGATAACACATACCAAAGAAAGGAAACTGGATTTGTATGTCACACCATTCACAAAAAATAATTCAAAGTGGATTGATAAATTCAAGATTTTTTAAAAACTTTTTATTAGTGAATCACCGTGAGGTTCAGTTACAGACTTATAATCTTTTGTGCTTGCATTTCACGTATACAGTGATTGAATGCTCATCCCTCCACCAGTGCCCATTTTCCACCACAAATGGAAAAATAGTTTTTATTAAACCACTATGAGATACATAGTTACAAAGTTGTTCACGATTGGGCTTCAATAATACAGTGTTTTATCACTTTTCCCCTCACCAGTGCATATTTCCCACCACCAATGTTCCCAGTTTCTCTCCTTCCACTCCTCAACCCAAGTTTGCCTCTATAGCAGTCACACCCTCCCTCCCTCCCTCCCTCCCTCCCTCCCTCCCTCCCTCCCTCCCTCCCTCCCTCCCTCCCTCCCTCCCTCCCTCCCTCCCTCCCTCCCTCCCTCCCTCCCTCAGTTCCTCTGTCTGTCTATATCTCTCTTTGTCTCTCTCTCTCCTTTTGTGCTTTATGGTTGGCAATACAGGTACTGAATCATTAGCATGTATACCCTTAGGAAATACATACATAGTTAGGATAGAGAAGGGACCACTATGACAATGAGAGTTGGAAAGGATCACTCTGAACAATTATGTTGAAAGTAGATAAAGTGACAGTTATTTGCAATCTTCAGCATTTCCTATATGTGAAGGCATCATTTCTGTTTTCCCAACTTCTAATGAAACAGCATCAGTTTTGGTAATGGACTTCAAAGGCATGTTCAGTGGTATTTCTAAGCCTTCCCTCTTTTCACACACACTCTGACCTCCAGAGCAGAGTTTCCTGTTCCACATGTGTTCGAGTCTGAATGTGTAACAGGCCCAGAGGCAATATTAGAAATCAGAAATTTTGCGGCAGGAGTGGTAGTACAGTGGATATACATGACTGATAGGGGTTCGATCCCTGTCATCCCATGTGGCCCCATGAGCACTGACAGGAGTGATCCCTGAGCAGAGCCTTTAAGCACTGCTTGATGTGGTCCCCAAATGAATAAAGAGAAACAGAAAATGTGTCTAGTCAAGGACACTACTCCTTGCTGTCTCCTTCCCCCAATGCTTAAAGATATGGCCACAGTTTATCCTTTCCCCGGACCCCTGAAACTTACTTTATTTAGGTTTTTAGGTAAGATGGAGAGGGCCTCAGAAAACCAGCTTCTAAGGATTCTTCTGACATCCATTGTTCTACAGCTCGGCCTTTCCACATACACACTGCTCTGTTCAAACCTCTACGTAGGACCATGAAGGCAAGATGGCTTTGGGGATGTAAGTCTGCTCTCTGCCAGCCTGCCAGCTTGCTGCTAACAAAGTCCTTACCTACTTCCCACCTTTTCCCTTGACTGATTGGACATCCAGAAGCAGTGACCGGGACCTTGGCAGTTCTAAGTGGAGCCCACAGAACTATCACTTTCCTAGAACTGGACTCTAGTTTCTTTTCTGTCAGCTCAAGATTCCCGGCAGCCGAGCACTTTTTTCTAGTACTTTTTTCCAACTTCCTTTGAATTTAGTGAACTAATAGTTCTAGCAATTTCCTTTGGGGGAAGTGGGGTGAGTGACAGGGGATGCTCAGGCCCACATCTGATGGCACAGAAGTCTTACTCCTGGCTCTTTTCTCAGCGGTCTCTCCTGGCGGTTTTGGGGATCCCATATACAGTGCCAGGGATCAAATTGCCTTACCCACTGTTAATCTTGTTATAATTTAAGTGTAGCCTTCCTCCTAATTTTTAAAATGTATGTCTTATTCTAAACACTTTACATTACTTACATAAATCATGATAAGTAATGTAAACTATATTCAAAATCCCTATTTATTCTATTTTGTTTTCCCTTGCTTAGCATCACCTTTAATTTTGATGAACATAACTTATATTTTGATTTTGTTTTTGAGTCAAACCCAGCTGTGCTCAGGGCTTACCCCTAGCTTTGCATTCCAGGATAACCCCTGGCGGTCTCCAGGGACCATATGGCGTATCTAGCATCTAACTTGGATTGGCTGCATGCAAGGCAAATGTCTTACATACTGCCCCAGTGTGATCTATAATTTTCTGCAGGTTTTTGATGATGTACAGCAAGATAGGATCAAATGTCTGCCATTGTACATTCACCCTTTGTTCCTTAGCACTTTTTTACATTCACACTTCTTTGGTGCTACACCTGGCAGTACCCATGACACAATGCAGTGTTGGGGATTGAGCATGCAAAGCATGCCCTCCAGTGCTTTGAGCTATTTCCTCTAGCCTTATATCCGTGGTTCTGGAGTTCATCGGAATGCACCATTGCTTCTGTGTTTTACTGTCTGGTCTACGGAGGAGGCTGATGATCCTGTTAGATTAAAGAGATAGATATTGCTAGGTTTACTCTATCCTGGAGCACATTCCTCTCCAGACTGAAGTTCTATAATTAGTAGTCCTTATTTCACAATAAATAATGATGGTGATGGGCATGATGCTGCTGAGACTGATGGTGATGACATTTATAATAATAGTGATGAAGGTGATGATCTAGTGCTTGTGGCAGTGAACATAATATAGCTCTTTCTAGGTGCCAGGCTCTGTCTTAACTACTTTGCAGTTATTTTAGATCATCCTTACAGGAATCCTGTGAACGAGGTGATGGTGAATAATGGAAACCAATGAAGAAGTCTGCTTTTCTAAAAGTGAATTTCTGCTTTACTGAGTTGCTATCAGGTGTTTTTTAAAGACCAACTTGTCGTAGGTATGTTACCATACATTAGAAAGCAAGTTCCAAAAATCTATTACCTTGACAAGAACAGGAATATTATGTTATTATCCTAGAGTATATTCTGAGCATCAATTTACATGAAAAGTTTGCTGCAGGCACAGTAGCTGCTGGCTTGTTAGAAATCCTAGGCCTTTACTAGAATTTGTCTGTGGCCACTTTGGGGACCCTTCTCCAGTGAATGGGGGCAAAGACAGAACAGTGACAAAAAGTGCGAAATGAACCACAGTGGAAAGTTAGACAAAAATTCTTTTAGTGGAACTGGAAAGACAATATACAGGTTAGGGTGCTCGCCTCCGGCACACTGACCTGCGTCTAAGCCCTGGCATCACATTTTGCCCCTGAGCCCGTAAGGAGTGATTGCTGAGCACAGAGTTAGGAGTACGCCTGAGGCACCACAAAGTGTGGTCTAGCCCTCATCCCCCAAATTATTTTGGCTCAATTGCCACGTCTTTAATTTCCGTATTCTAAGCTGACTTTGTTCAGCGACCAAGAAATAGGGGTACCTCCAAGCAATGTGGATTTTGGTAAATTTGGTCTGAAACGAGAACAGGAGTTAAGACCCTTGGTTTTTTGTGCGGCTGTGAGCACACATTGGTTGTGATTTCAGAACTCCAGCCATTCCCCCCAAGCATGGCTTGTGGCGGCCCCTAAGCACTGAGACAGGAGCAACCCCTGAGATCTCCTTGGAAAATTGTACTTGGTAAATTTGGAAACGAGGTTTAGCTTAGATTTGCAGACTTTCCCCCATTCCCTCAGTTTTAGGTTGGAATCCTTTTGCCTGGGAGAAAGCATCCTGTAGAATAAATCCCTTCTCACCTTTCCACAGCATTGTGCAGGCTAACCTAATTTAGATTGAGGAAAGTCTTGTCTTCTTTCCCAATACCTATTAGACAAGAGTATTTTTTTTTCCGCTCCGGAGCCTACCTCTGGGTATGGATGAACTGAATTAGTTCCGTAGTTGGGGTTACCTTCTAGGGCAGGTGGTTGTGTCGACTACTACTCCGAGCACAGAACACAGCTTTCTCCAGCAGATACAGCTGCACACGCTGTCAGTGTCCCTTCAGTTTGGAAACAAGTTATTTAGTGAGACAATAATTTCACATTTGCTTCCCACTGGAAAAGAAATCTTCTACAAAGCGGGCTCCAAGGTTTGAAGGCATTAAGTATGTTTTTCATTTTGTTGGGTTTTGGGGCACACCGTTGAGTACTCAGGACTTACTCCTACCTCTGTGCTCAGAGATCAATCCTGGGGGTTCAGGGACCCTATGTGATGTCGAAGATAGATCTCAGTTTGGTCATGTGCAGGGCGAACGCCCTACCCACTGTACCATAGTCCTGGCCCCTTAAAGGCATTTTTAAAAGCCAGTGAACACCCATTTTATCTAAAAATAGTATTTTTAAAACATACATATACTCATTCTATATAGAAATAGAGTGACAGAGCATAATCTGTATAAAATTATCTTCTGTGCCAACCAAAAGGCATTTGAAAAAAAAATAAGCCAAATGTGCTCATATTCCATTTCCAATTTCCTTTGGGTGTTAGACTATCTTAACCTTGGTGGTGATTAAGACAGAAAGAATACCAACAGCTTGGGGCTGGAGCGATAGCACAGTGGGTAGGGTGTTCGCCTTGCACGCGGCTGAACCGGGTTCGATTCCCAGCATCCCATATGGTCCCCTGAGCACCGCCAGGAGTAACTCCTGAGTGTAAAGCCAGGAGGTAACCCCTTTCCATTGCCGGGTGTGACCCAAAAAGCAAAAAAAAAAGAATACCAACAGCTTAAGTGTCATTAATGGCTCTATGCTGGAGAAGGGAAGGAGATTCAGGTCAGCAGAAATCTTTTTTTTTAAATTTTTTAAATTTTATCGAATCACCGTGAGATAGTTACAAGCTTTAATGTTTGGGTTACAATCTCACAATGATCAAACACCCATCCCTCCACCAGTGCACATTCCCCATGACCAATATCCCGGGTATACCCCCCTTTTCCCACCCTCCCCCTGCCTCTATGGCAGACAATATTCCTCATACTCTCTTCCTGCTTTGGGGCATTATGGCTTGCAGCACAGGCACTGAGAGGTCATCATGTTTGGTACATTATCTATTTTCGGCATGCATCTCCCATCCCAACTGGTTTCTCTAGCCATCATTTTGTTAATGATCCCTCCTCCATTCCGTCTGCCTTCTCCCCTCTCCTCATGAAACAGTCTTCCAGCTATGGGGCAAAAATTACCCTGGCCCTTGTATCTACTGTTCTTGGGTGTCAGCCTAATATAATGTTATTTTATACTCCACCAATGAGTGCAGTCCCTCTATGTCTGTCCCTCTCTGACTCATTTCACTTAGCATGATACTCTGCATGTTTATCCACTTATAAGCCCCCTCATTGGAGAACAAATCACTATATGGATCTTGGCTTGTGGCTCTGTGTTTTCCCTTTAAGGACACTGAATAGTGAACTGGAGAAAACAACAGCTTTGGGAGACTTTCTGCTCTTTCATGCCTGACTCTGTTGTGCAGTGTTGTATTTAAGTAAAACACCATGGCCTTGGCTTTTTTAGCTGAATAAACCGAAGGTGTGCTGGATGTACTTGCTTCAGCACGACCATCACTTCATTTGGACTGGTTTGCAGTGTGTGATTTGAGGGTCTTGAGTAATGTCCTTCATCTACTAGCAGACAGCACTGCTAATATGCTCAGACATCCGTTTTGTATTGTTCAGTTGCTTTTTTTGTCTGTCTCTGACTCTTTCTGTCTTTCTCTTAGTGATTCTATGTGTAGAAAGAAGTTGAGTTTGTGATTCATCAACTTTTCTCAGACTCTTTGCCATTGGTAACACTAGTATATTTTGCTGCATAAATTCCACTGATTTCAAGAGTATTGTTATGTAATAGTGAGTCACTCAGTTGATTCAAATATGCTATGACTCAGGTCTTGATTGCAGCTCCTTCATTTCCTGTCCCATGGCTGACCATGGGACGACTAACTTTGAGCCAGTTGCCCTACCGTTGTCGTTCTGTTTTGGAGAGGGCCAGTTGAAAATGCAAGTGAATGACTACAACTCAATCCCCAGAGTGAACAAAAAACAATTAAAGCACAATACATCAAGGTTTTCCCCAAGAAAAGGCAAAGATATTTCCGTATAGATGAAAACATATTTGTTTTCTGAAAGAGCGTTGTACAGTAGAGGCTGTGTGTGCATGTATGTGTGTGAGTGTGATGCTTCTAAATGCATTGTAAGTCAGGGGGTAGAGCTGTTGCTGTTTTAATGACAGGAGAATATACCAGTTAGCCACCAGATCGTTTGCTGAGTGTTGGACCTGCTATATATGTTTCCATGTAAGGGCTTACTTACACCCAAGCATTTTAAGAAGCGCAAGTTGCAGATGGATTTGTCAGTGCCTAAGGGTCTCCCAACGTGTGGTCTACAACCATGTTTATCAGAGTTGTTTGGGCCTTGGCAGGAATTTTCCCACAGAAAGGATGTTCTAACTGGCAGGCTCCCAGGACCGCCCACAAATCCATTTAACCATAACAGAGCTGATGAGCACTGTCAGGGCTGGAGCTGGCTTCCAAGTGGGAAGTCAGCCTAGTATTAATAGCTCAATTCCAGCTGCACTGTGGGTCCAGCGGACTTCTGATGGACCAGCCTGGGAACCGAGGCACTCTGCGTAACATTTATGGGAAATGGATTCCTTGCTGGGAATAGTGGGAAGGGAGGTCGGTAGAGGCTTGAAAACTATGGTTTCCCATCTCCCCTTCTACCCTAATCACAACCAATGCCGCTAATCAGCAGGAAGAGACTAAGGTGCATCCTAGGGGAATCCTTCTCCCACCTTGAAGTCTGGGGCAATCCTGCCCTGGTCCTGGTCCAGCTTACTTGGGTCGTCTGTTCCCATGTACAGGATATTTGTAAGTTGGATGTTTCTAGGTCACCTGTAATTAGTTTTGTGATGTTAGTTTATTATGACATTTATCCAGGTAATGTAATATTGAATTTAAGGTTTATTTTTATTGAAAACAATTTATTTATCTTCGTCTAAATTCTGTCTAAATGTTTCTTTGTTAAAGCCATTATTTATATGCATATGTCAAGGGTGTGTAGAGTTGCAGTAAAACATTCCATTTTCTGGTTTTATGAGAAAATGCGAGAACTGGGTTGTGTAATGTGTGTTTGTTTGTGTGCCATTTAAATGTGACCCCCACATTGTTTACTATGAATGTGATGCAAAAGTGTGTTGTTCATCCTAAGACTAAACTGTATTTGCACCCAAAACTGTATTTGCTCTCAAAAGTATTTTTCTCTAAATCATTTGGAAATATTTCAGAACTTAAAAAATTGCGACCAGATGTATTAGAATTAAAAGATTCCACCCCAGGAATTTCTTGAACACTTAAAAGGAGTTTTAATGACTATATAGTAAACAGAACGTTAGTTTCTGCTAATTCTAAATCTATTATGTTCGGAGATTTCTCTCAAAGCCTTGGATAGTGCCTACTCACATTATGCATTCAGTACACATTTATCCATTGAATACATTTAAGAGTGAGAGGGGAAGCAGTCTACTTTTTTTTAGATCTTAACAAGGAGTTAAAACATTTCAAGTTGTGTAGATTACAAAGAAGAAAAGAGGCATTGAAGTCATCATTAATGCTAGTAAGCAAAAGAGAATTCTTTTTGACAGAAAATTTTAAGTATATGTACCCACCAGCAGAACTGCCCGTAAGGTTGTAGAACCAGGATGATTGGTTAGATGGAGATGTTTTTGTCATATTCCATATAAACATGTAAGTGGAACAGATGCTGCGTGGGTCTCGCGGTCCTGAGTCTCAGGGGCCATGTTCACTTCAGAAGCAGTGGAAGTGCTTTGAATTTTTGTGCGACTCTTAATGCCTGTTGACTCTCTCAGAGGCTTACTTTTTCTCATTTATAAATCCAAAACATGAGCCTTTGCCTTGTTGCATTGTGAAGGTGAAATGGATAGATGTAAATAAACCCAGAAAGCATAGGACCTACACTAAGTAATGACAAGCTCAGCGTTGTGTACCATTATCACCCTCACCTGTGCCTTCACTACTACTAGACTTGCTCAAGTGACTTCACCTTTCTGGACTCAACTTCCCTTTCGTATCAAAAGAAAAATTAGTGATCAGGGTTATAGGCCTTCCTGCCACTCTGATAATCCTGCATGACCCATTTTATTTTCTTAAGTATGTAATTCTGAGACTGAGTGAAATCATAAGATATTTCAGAGATAATCTAGACTTCTCCATCCAGATTTATTTAATATGATGGATAACATGTAATTTATACTGATAAGTCTAAAACATAAATTTTCTTTAAAGGATCTTGTAGAAGAAATTTTTTTTTGTCTGAGGAACTCAAACTCCTTAGGGTTTTGTTGTTTTTTTTTTTAAGATTTGGTTTTCAGTATTGTTTTAAAGGGCCTAGAATTTTAAAGATGATTCAGTTTGGAGGAGTAAATCTTTTGTGTATCCAAAAATAATGCGAGAAAAGACAAGTATGGTTCAAAAAAGTAAAGCAGGAATCAGAGCAATAGTACAGCAGGTAGGTCATTTGTCTTGCATTCAGCTGACCCATGTTCGATTCATGATATCACATATATTCCCTTGAGAACCACCAGAAGTAATTCTTGAATTCAAAACCCTGAGCATCTTCAATCTTCAATTCCCCCCCCTTCCAAATCAAGCAACCTCCTAGGACTACAACAAAGTTTTATATATTTTATTGATTGATACTTTAAATTGATACTAAAATTTGTTACTCATTTACAAATTCCTAAATTTCTACTCATCTGATATGGGATGCATTTCAAAACTTGTGAATTGTTGAAAAACATGATGAAAATCCTGCTCAGCAAATTATTTCACTTGGTTGGGTTTCTGATATCCATCAGTGGTTGCGGCCTACTCCTGGCTCTGCTCTCAAGGATCACTTCTGGTGGTGCTCAAGAAACCATCTGTAGTGTCAGGAATTGAAAGGACACCTGAAAAATCTGAGTTGGTGCTGTGCAAGGCAAGTGCCTTATCCAGTATACTATCTTTCTGACCCATAATAAGCAAATTATGTTCTCATTGGATAATAAATACACTATCAGATAATATAGATGCAGCCCTTTTATCATGGATATATTTTAGTAAATATATTTCCTGCTCTCACTAGTAGTAAAAATACTCATCCCTGTATATCCTCATGAATCTTTCTCTTGTGAAAATCATCAGCCTTATAATAAGAAACAAACAAACAAATGTGAAACTAAATAAAAATAGCGAATAACACAAACAGCATCTGGTCTATTCTACCCAAACACTTAATTTATAGGAAAATATCCAAATAGCTATCCCAGAATCACATGCCAAAGGAGTTATTATTTATTTAATCCAGCAGGTAGTAGAGTTGGCCATGCTCCCAAAATCAACCTAGGATATTCTACAGACATCATCGGTAATGTTCTCTGCCTGGAAGCAGGTAGCTTTCATCCCAACCCATTGTTCATTGTCCTATAAAATGAAAAAGCATGTCCTTTCTGAAAAGAAAGAAAATATTCATTTAATTAATATGTAGATTTTCAATGTGTTAATAGGTCTATGAGACCATATCAGCTGCCTTAGAAACCAATGCTATGATTAAATCATTGTTCCTTTGGGAAAATGCATTCTGACTTTCAAAATTCTACCTTTTTTACTGGCCTTCAAAATTGAAGTGTGTCTCAGTTGGTAAATGTAAACAAAGATTGTTGAGGGATCATTGAGACCACACTTCCTGTGCAAATGTCCAAGATATTGATTATTTTATGTTATTTGGGGATAGGACTCACATTTCCCTACATGGTAGTAACCAACATAGTACTACAAATATATACTGAGTGGAAGAAAACACTCTATTAGCTATTCTGTATGCTACCAAATGGCTTTTCATCATCTTTCTTCCTTAATGGCAACGCCATGGATATTTCAATTCCATTCTACATCTCTATCATTATCTGTTTGATTGGAATGACATGTCATATAAACTTTGAATTTCTATGAACTTTCAAAGGAAACACATACTCACACATACATACACACACATACACACACACTGAGACTGAAAGGCAGTGGAAGCTCCACTGAAGTTCAAAGTAAATATGATTATGGTTTCTAAGGCAACCAGAGTACTGTACTCTTTGTTTTATTACTTCTGTTTTCCTATTTTCGGGTCATTTTGAGGAGAAACAAAGGACAGTGTCAGTAAAGTAATATTTTCAATTTATAAGAGGGCTACAAATGAAACAATTACGTGTAAATACAAGAGCTTCTCCTTTTCTTATAATTTCCCCAAACACTGGAAAATGCAGACTCTTGGAATGAGCTAAAAATAAACTTACTCATGCTTAAACATAAATATTATCATCTTCACTCTCTATAGAGGTTATTATTTTTAAAGGACTGGATGAAATTATTACTTTGATATATTTTTGCATACCACTCTGAGTTCTTTCTCTTAAAAAGGGCTGAATGAATTCTGTAAGTAAATTTCCATAAGTATTTTTACATGACATGGAGTCGTTCAACTAATACAGCAATATAGTGAAAGCAAAGAGCCAGACAATCAAAATAGTTTGGCTTTCAGAAAGGCCAATTTCAGAAACTGTCAAATGGTGATTTTTTCCCCCTCCTTGTTGGTAATTTTTGGTTTGTTTTGGGGCCACACATGCTGATATTTGGTGTTTACTCCTGGCTCTGTGCTCATGGATGGCTCCTGACAGGTTTCGGAGGAGCATATGGGGTGCTTGGGATTGAACCCAGATCAACCATGTGCAAGGCAAAAGCCGTCTTCAATTTACAAAAATTCTAAACAGTGATATTTCCCACATGTTGAGAGATTTCTAACCACCATGTGCTTGGCCACATCAATGCTTTTTAAAGTGGAAAGGTGGGAATGAACATTTAATTCCTCATCACTAGTTTATGATATGAAAATTAAACTGCAGTACAAATGTATATCATGTGAATATATCAGAGTCAAAGAAAAAGAGTTTGTTACTTGACATGCCAAAGCCCTTGCTAGGAAGCAGGGGAGTGGGCAATTATACACTAAGACAAGAGTTCGGAAAGTTAGCAAAAGGGCCAGATGGTAAATATCGAACTTTTTTGTGACCATGCACTCTTTCTCAGAAAACTACTCAACTTTGATAGTGTGGCTGAGAGAAGCCAGAGATGATCGGTCCAGGACTCTGATAAATGGACACTGTATTTGCAGAAGCAGACGGTGTGCTGCCTGGGGCTAGGGGCTACAGTTTGCCAGGAGGAAATTTGCACTGCTTACTTCTCCCTATCAGCCATCAAGTGAAAGCAGTGCTTTGGGCAATTCTTTCATGTAAAAGATGTGCCCAAAAGGTTCTTACTCTCACTGCTTTTGTGTAAAATGTCACAGTTGCTACTATATCCGTTTTCCAGAGATTTTAGAGTTGTGGGGAAGGGCGGAAGCAGATCTTTCATAATAGCTTGCTGTATTTGAAAAGCTGGTAGAACATTGAACAAAAATAAACGAAGGAGATTTCCTTACATGACCTACCAGAGGACATTTGCCAATGGGACATTTTGGACTGTCACAACTTGAGGGGGGAGGGGGCGGGGCAGAGTGCAGCAGGCATGTAGTGATCATTCCAGCCCCTCCCAACAGACAGTGATCCAGCCCCAAGTGTCAGTAGCGCTGAGGTGGAGAAACCCCAATTTAACCAGTTAGTGTGGAACTAAAATTCCTTTGTGCTATTATTTTTTCCTCAGATTCAAGTCACTGCATTACTCAGATTAGTTATCCTCTTATTATTACTGCCAATAATATTTTCAATTTTAAGTAGGTTGCTCTTTGAAACCAAAATGTTTGCAAAGACTTTTTATTAGTTTAATTTGGGGGCCATAACCTGCAGTGTTAAGGGCTTACTGCTAGCTTTGTGCTCTACTGGAAGTTTTGAGGATCAAACTCAGGTTGGCTATGTGCCAAGTGCCTTAACTGTTGTGTTATCTCTCTGGCCCCTGCAGTGAATTTCTAGTTAATCAGGCAGTCACTGGTCTTGAGTCATAGCCATAGAGAAATTGATGTGGTTCCTAGGCTCACAGCCTCATTTAAATAATTTCCGTTTTAGTTGTCAGAATACCAAAAGTAACACAAAACAAGCATGCCAGTAAAAAAAACAAAAGCATCCGAAAGAGGTAGCACTGAACTTAAGTGTATATGAAATCCCAGATGAGATGAGTTCAGGTACAATATAACAGAACTTGCTTCAGAATCCCCTGCAAAGCTTATTCAGATGCAGAATGCCCTGCCCCATCCCCAAGGTGGTCTGATTTTCCATGTCTGGGGTGGGATTACCATGCCTTACCATTTTCCCATCTGAGACTGCAGCCTTGGGACTTCAATTGGAGAATACCGATGTAAGGTGTATTTTTGTTAGCCTTTCAAATGAACACTGGCCACAGGGACACTTATGTAAGCTGCAGGTGAATATTACTAAAATGCAAAGATCGCTCCTTTATAGTATGTAAATGATTGAAAAGGATGGTTCTTCAAATACAAAGAGCTTCCTACTTTTCCTATTATATTCAAGATTAACTTATGGAAACAAATCTGTTGTTCCCATTTCCGAATGTAAAAGACGTTTTCTGTCAGGAAAAACGTCTAGTGTTAAGAACGTACACTCTGTATCTGGTCAGAAGAGGGAAGATGTGCTCACTGGGACATTTCTCAGTATGTGGAGTCAGTGAGAAAGGTGAAGCGTCTAAGGTACCAGATGCATATTATTCAAAGCAGCAGTAATGCTTAGACTATCAGAATTTGAACATATTAACATGTGATTGTGGAAGGTTGAGTGGACATCTCAAATATCTGGGAAACATTGCCTAACTATAAAATAATTCATCTTAATTCTTTCACTAATTGGGATATAGGCATAAGCGGCTAAATAATCTGAAAATATAGGATTTAAAACTTAGTTCAGGAACAAGATAATTATGCTGTCAGCCAGTGACAACACTTAGTTGTCTTTTGTTATTTTTTCCTAAATTAGCCTCAAGTGAGCTATCCCAGGTTCCAAGAGAGTTGGTACAGTAGATAGGGTATTTGCGTTGTATGTAGCCAACTGATATTCAATCTCCAGCTCGACCCTTCGTCCCTTGAACCCTACATGGAGTGATCCCTGAGCACAGAGTCAAGAATAAGCCCTGATTACAATATATTTTATAGGTAAAAATCTAAATCAGAATTGATTTAAGAATAGCTAATAGATACTAGAATATACCTCTCAGCTCTCTTCTAAATCCCTTGATAAATACAACTTTGTAATTTCTCATTAGAACCTGGCACACTTCTTAATGCATACCAAGCAATAATGACATGTTCACTATTTTTATTTAAATCGGTGTATCAGAAGGCCGCACATTTCTGTATTTCATTAATTTCAAACCAAGCATTTAAATCTCACTTAAATTTAGGATCCTCTTAGAGAGTATTTCAAGTGATCCCGCCTATTCCGTCAAGGTAGCAAATATTTCATCATAAGCTAGGACAATAGCACAGCGGGTAGGGCATTTGCCTTGCACATGGCTGGCCCGGGTTCAATTCCTTCGTTCCTCTCAGAGAGCCCAGCAAGCTACCAAGAGTATCCCGCCTGCACAGCAGAGCCTGGCAAGCTACCTGTGGCATATTTGATATGCCAAAAACAGTAACAACAAAAGTCTCACAATGGAGATGTTACTGGTGCCCGCTCCAGCAAATTGATGAGCAATGGGATGACAGTGACAGTGATACAACAGCTAGGAATTGAGAAGAATAATGTCAAATTTGCTGGAACTTTTCCTAAGAACTCAGCATTTGAGCTATACCAATATTGAAGAGGTATATGACACTTGGCAATGATAAGACTCCCAAAGGGTAACTAGGTAAGCTTGGTCTCTAAAATATAGTTTGAAACTTAAACTGCTGTGTGAACAAATAAAAGTTAAGGGTTTAAAATATATACCTATTAACACCGTTCTTCTGGTGTGTATACAGGAGCAAACTCGGAGGTTGCTATGGCATTGACTTCTGCGTGCATAGAAACAGGGAGCTCAGTGATTCAGCTTGATAAAAGAGGAAATGAGCTCACCATTTCCCTTTCCCCAAATCAGAGTCAGATATCCAAATATTGCATTTTGAAATGGTATATCCATCAACATGTTCTAATGGCTAAAATCGTAAGGGTGGCTGGGTGAAGGTCATGAGATAAAATTCATGTCATGTGCTTACTTTAGAGAATGTAACTCATGTCTAAAGAATCTACGAATGTCTTTGCATAGTTCTTTCCTCCTGCTAGGAGGGGGTTCTTAGAGACATATGTTGGGTGAACATACAGTGATGAGTAATCATTTGGCACAAGACATCAATTTATCAGCCCATATAACTGCGTTCTAATGAAAGTCGGTCGTGATTTCTTTTGAGAAAGAAACTTTGTTCGGCTGTGAGACTATAATTCCCCGTGTGTAACAGCTCTCCAGGGATAGGGTCGATTTTGCCAGCATAATATGTGTTTAGTCATTATCAACTGCACAAAGCAGAGGTCAGCCGTGGGTGTATATGTGGGAGGCACCATTATGAAATCAACCCACAGCCACTGCACTACTGGGGTGTGCCAAAACAAACAAATAGAGCCAAATGTCACAAATAAATGCTGACATTTTATCACATGATTGTTTTAAATATTCTCTTACCACTGTGTCTTTTCTTGTAATGTTTATCCTCCACATCTTTATTTTATTTCCAGTTTCCTCTCTTTAAACTGATAAATGAGAGATGGGGAAGTGTGGTTTGAATTAGTACTTAACTGTGACCACCGGAAGTTGATTGACCCCCACTCCCACCAGACCTCCATACTCGTCACGATTGGATTCTTATATTTGTTCATAATAACTTTATTCATTTTCTAATCTACATATGGAAAAGCTCATCTTTTGGGGAATACAGTTCTGTGACTTTTGACATGAAGTTGTGAAAATGCCACAGTATATATATATATATATACACAATCAGTATATATATATAAGAGTTCAGTCAGTCCCTCTCCTCCCCGCACCACACACAGCAAAGTGGCTTCCCTTTCATAATCAACTACTCCCTGCACCCCCAGGTTCTGGCAACTTTTCATATGTTGGAGCGCTTCCATTTTTCACTGTTTTGTTCTCTTTCCATTCATTCATGCAGCAACAACCATTTATTGAGCATCTTCTGTGTACTGGTGTTTTCATGAGTTTCTGGTAATGAAATAGTAAACAAGACTGATGAGGACCATTTTGAGCAGAAACAAGATAATCAACAATTTGTAATTTCAAATTGTTGTCGAAGCTGTGTAGAAAAAATAATTATTTCTTGGATGTGACAACAGATTTCAGAAACCAGAATCTTTCAAAGTCTTATAGAAGGTTGCTCTGAGAAAGTGGCATTTAATTTGAGGCTCAAAGGACACGAAGGGACAACTCTGTTAAGTGGACAATGAATGGGGGCGACGGACCAGTCATTGCAGTCATAAGGGACTGCACGTATGAAACAGGAGAAGATTGTCCAGTGAGATAAGGGAACAAGGACATGCGTTTCTTTTGACAGAGGATGTAGGCACTTCATTTTCTCCTGTATCAGGGAAGCACTAGATTGGGATAAATCAAGACGTGTATGATTTAAATTTTGCTGCCACCTGTGACTCACACTTGAATATGACCTAACTCATTTTAATTGCAGCAGTAGTATCTTCATTCTTTTCCTATATAAAAATGAATGAAGATCAATTATGGACAGAAGGCAACAGATCTCAAGTTATTCTCAGCACCCACACAGAGCTGGGAGTAGTGGAGTCTAGGTGTTCTGTGGAGATCCTCACAGTTGTCTGTCACCCCTGGAAAGAAAGACCAGTAAGAGGTGAAGTAGTCTCACTTTTTGATCATCTCCTTGATATATTACTGCCTCAGAGGAATTCCATAGAACAAGCATTTATGGAATTCCTCGGGATCGTCTCGCGTTATATTACGCCCCATGCAGTGGCTAGAATGCCCTGCCAAAGCTGGGCATTTTGGGTCATCACCAGAATCCCTGTGAAAACAACAGTAGGAAACTCAAACAAAATCTGCTGGATTTCACCAAATTGTTTGAGAGGAATCATTTGAAATTACAATTTTTATACAATCAGAATAGTTGCTCATTAACCATTTTATAAAGTTGATCCAAAAGATTGATCTGGCTACTCCATGTGCTCAGGTATGGCTGGTTGAAGGCTATCTTGACCAGTGGGTAGATTCTTGGACTGCTATATTGAGCCTCTCAAGATTGTGATCCAGAGGAAAGGCATTCTACTTCTCTGCTCTGCTTGAGGTAGTATCTTGAATAAAAGCTTGCCAGCATCGTCTGTTTATTACCTTCCATTCTCAGTGATTATGTGGGGGGAAGAGGAAGAGACCTTTTAAGTTGGGGTTGATTGTCTAGACAGTTCTAAAATAGCTACTCCCAGGTGCTAAGAAAGCAGTAAAACGCAGACAAAGCATGAGAATCCTTGCCAAAAATACAGTGTTTGGATTTTCCTAGGCTCCCTGTAAATTCCAGAGGAGAAAGTGCCAGAAGACTAGGTATCAATAATTTTGATCACTAGCTACTATTTACTACCACTTCTATGTGCTTCTCTATGTGCTCTGTGCTATGTGCTATTTGATTCCCTATGCGCTAAATAAAAGTTAGAAATTTTAGGCAATTACTTGGTAATTTAGAACTAAAATAGTCCTGCCTAAAATATTTAGCAGACTAAAACACCTGTGCAAGCTTTAATTTAAAATAGACAGGCAGAAAACTGACTTCATTTTTCACTGCATTGTGGAGGTCTTGTTATAAAAAATATTTTTTTTTATTTTTGTAATTCCCCCTATCAAGTCATATTATACTCTGTAACAGAAGTGTGGTTAATAAAATTCCTTTGAACCCGAAATGCATTTCAGGTTAAACAAACTGTGGTGTGGCATTCAATTTGGCAATAAAAAGGAATGAATTTGGTAATTCAGTAACTTGGATGGATCTCAGGGGCATTATGTTCAATGAATTAAGTCTGTCCAAAAAGGCTACCTGATGCATGACTCCATTTATATCACATTCTTGAAATGACAAATTATAGAAATGTAAGCAGAGTAGTAGGTGCCAGATTTTAGAAGACAGTGCCAGATTTGAGAGGGTGTAAGAATAGCTATAAATGGGATAATACGAGGGAAACTCATGAAGACAGTGTAATTCTGTCTTGACTATTGTGGTAGTCAAAGAAATCTACGTAGGTGCTTAAATTGCATGGTTAAATTCATGTGTTTACATACACACACGTGAGTTACTGTAAAACTGGTGAAGTCAGAATAAAGCTGCTATCACAATATGACTGTCCTAGGTATAGTCAGGCAAGGTCTTACCATCGGAGGAGCCAGCTTAAACATACCAGAGACTGTGCTGTACTGTTTTTAACAGATACATGTCAAACTACAATTATTTAAAAACAAAAAGTCTAATCATTTTCTCAGAACCATTGAAAGGGGGCAAAGCTCAGGTGTTAACAGGTGAAGGTTCTTTGATGCATTCACTTGACTCCTTGTCAGGTTGAAGGAGAACTCCAGTGTCAGTGGCCACTCAAACCACAGGGAATATCAGAGTAGGCCTTCTGCACTGTGGACAAGGGGATTCATTTTAGTGTCCTTTGTGTTGAGTTTCTGTCTGTTGATTTGCAGTATAAAATTTGTAAATGAAGGTAAATATTTATGTACATCTCTCAGCACCCCAAATGCCAGAAAACCATGTGAGTTCTTTGTAATTGGAAGCACAAAATTGGGGTTTATTCAGAGAAGACATAGTTTTAGGGGATAGATCTAAGAGTAGATTTTTTTTGCTTTTTTGGGGGGTCATACCTGGCGATGCACAGGAGTTACTCCTGGCTCTGCACTCAGGAATTACCCCTGGTGGTGCTCAGGGGACCATATGGGATGCTGGGATTCGAACCCGGGTTGGCCGCATGCAAGGCAAATGCCCTACCCGCTGTACTATAACTCCCGCCCCTAAGAGTAGATATTGTCAATGAAAATAGTAGTAGAAGAAAGTCAATGAGTAAGCATAATGGATCTAGTTATTGTTAGAATACTTTTGTAAAACGTTTAAAATCCATTTAACTGCATGTGCAGATTGGAGTGAAAGAGTCAATATCATTTGTAAGTATCCTTTTACAATTATTTATTTATGTGCTTTGTTTTTAGTATGCTTGACTTTGTTGTTTATACATAACTTTATAGTTCGATTAAGAGCTTCATAAATAGTAGTTCACTTTAGTACTCAAAGCAAATCTTATTTTGAAGATGAGGAAGCTGAGTCACAAAAGGCTGAATAATTTCTCTAGTTCATGCACTCGTCAAATATTTCCTTTTGGCATTCACCTCCAGATACCAGCTTCTATTATCAAGATTTTGGTACCTGTTTCATTAGAGACCTAAGTCAAGCATGATGGAGCTAACTGAGAAAGCAAGTAAAATACTTATATACGTCTGATCTGCTCACACTATTTATTTATTCATTCATTCATTCATTCAGTTCTTCACCAAGTGTCCTTTAAATGTCGACTGTGTTCAAATCATTATGATGTACATACATAGCTCCAATGGAAGTTACATGCTCACAAGATCTTTAGGATTAAAGGGCTTCAGGGGTAAATATTCAATCAGTGGCTCCAACCCTGTCTCCCTTTTAAAAAAATTCTTTTATAGAAATGTTCTTTACAATCCTGAAGACTTAAAAAATCTTAGTGTTTGTCAACAGCAAGAAGGCAAATAATATGATTTGTTTGCATAGTAGAATATTACTTGGCCCTGAACATGAAAGTAGCATTGATTCTAGCTAAAGCAGGAATAAATTCTGCAAACATTAGGTCAGCTACTGTATGATTCCACTTATAAGAAGCATCCCTGAAATGCAAATCCATAGAAACAGAAAATATACTAGTGGGTGCCATGGATGAAAGGAAGGAGAATGGAGAAAGATTACCTAATGGGTACTGGATCCCCTTTATGTATAATTAAGCTGCCCTGGAATTTAGACATGTACAATATAAAATGACTGACTGAACTAATTTCAACTCTGACTCTTATGCCTTGGTTCTGTGGGCAAATTTGTTCATTTTATTCTGCCTGAAAAAATGGGAATGATGAGAGTGTGATGATTTCGTGAGGGAATCTAGAGTATGTGACTGATACCCATGAGGCGCTAGGTATTGGTGCACTGACTAAAGGATTATTTCCTTTGCAACCTAAGAATGTTCTGTTCGGAGATGTCAAGATGGTAGTTGTTTTGCTTTGTGGGAATGCCCAACCTGATGTGTATCTGGTTTACTGGACGGAAGTTAGGTGGGTTCTGTTAGGATTTATGAGAAAGCATGGTGAACCAGCAGCTGAGGATGTGCAAAACATAGTAGCTGCTCAATGCTAAATATGTGTTAGCTCTTATTGCCGACATCATCAGTGTGATAGCCAGGCTCTAGTTGTGAATATTCTTTAACAATGAATGGAATCCTTGAACCACTTGTTAAGAAGAGATGAGTGAAACAACAGAAATCAAGGTAAGCTAGACAGTGTATTTAATCATATGAATTAATTCATTAAAAGAGCTGTCAAATTCACTACTAAATTTCTGATAGGTGAGGGGAAAATAGATTTCTTTTTTCTGAGTCACCCTGCTTCTGTACTGCCTCTTGCTAAGCAAGCATCTGGTGCAATAAGAATATTAGACTGTTGAATAGTCAAGGCATTTTTGGGAAGTATTGGAAAATGCCACTCCTCTACTTATGCCTAAAATCTTTACCATGTTGGAGAGAACGACTGAATCACTTCCCTAGGATTAGTGCCAGGAACTTCCCGTAATCAGCTCATAATCCCGGTGTCCACATTGCCCAGTTTCATCAGTCAGCCTTGGTGAAGTTCATTATTGAAGTTTGGAATCTGTTCTTGTGTAGGTGTAATGACACCTACGGTACTAAGACGAATTCAATTGCAAAGAATTACAGAGATGCTGGAACTGCCATTTAGAGGAAAAGCTCATTTTTAACATTTGTCTGTTTTAATGAGTCACCACATATCTCTATGCTTATCAAATCAATTGTCTTTTATAGAATTAGCTATTTTGTAGCCCTGAGAGAATTTGATTAGAACATTCAGTTATTCAGTCTGAAGAACAATCAAGCTGTGGGCTAATATTCTTTAGATTGAATGTGTTGAAATTAGAATTTTTGTATACCCAATCCTCGGGTGGCTTTTAGTAACGTTAAATTAGCCCTAGATTTGGAGATAATTTACTAACAAGATTCATCAAACCCCCTTTCAAATCTGTGCTGGCCCACTCAGTCTTTGGGACAAAATTCTGTGCCTTGGCTTTATCTACCTCACAGAATAATAATCTCAGGTGTTTGGAGACGCGCATACAGTGTGGAAAGGATTTTAGAGGTGCTGTGATTCCTTCCTCAGTGAAATGACGGCAGTGTTTCCCCATCAAAAGCACTAGAATTTATAGAACAAAAGAGTTTTTTTTTAATAATGGTAGGGATTCAATATAAAATACCACAAGGGCCAGGAATGTGGCCGAGCTCATACTTTGCATGTATGAGGCTCTAAGTTTCGTCCCTGTGCTGCCATACTCAAACACTTCCAGATGTGTCTTTGGCCCTGGCCCTGGGCAGCACTGGGTGTGGCCGCCTCCCCAGCAGAGCAGCCGAAGATCAAATGTCCTGAACGTTAGTGGAAAGGGCACAGCATTAGTGCATGGCCAGAGCAGCAGTCCCGGGCACAGGGCTGGCACTGCCCTCGCCATGCCTGTAAAGTGCCTTCCGATGCAGGACATTAACCCAAAATTTGTGGGGGATTTTGCACTCACCGAGCCTGTTGTCAATGAAGAGAAAAATCGATGTGTTTTGATAAACACATCTATTTTTCTCTTGAGCATTAGATTACACTAAAAAACAGGTTCTATTTGACTCAAAGTGCCTTGGTACTAATGTGCAGATAGGCTCAGATTCTGTTACTATTGAGATTTTTTTTTTGCCCCAGCACCTCCATTCCTGGCACCTAATCCAGGGTGTGGCACAGAAACAAAGAAGAAAAGAAAAACACTGGGAAAGGTCAAATCTCTTCTAACCTTTAGAGGGCTGAACTTAATTTGACCTTTCTTTCTTTCTTTCTTTCTTTCTTTCTTTCTTTCTTTCTTTCTTTCTTTCTTTCTTTCTTTCTTTCTTTCTTTCTTTCTTTCTTTCTTTCTTTCTTTCTTTCTTTCTTTCTTTTCCTCCTTCCCTCCCTCCCTCCCTCCCTCCCTTCCCTCCCTCCCTCCCTCCCTCCCTCCCTCCCTCCCTCCCTTCCCTCCCTCCCTTCTTCCTTCCTTCCTTCCTTCCTTCCTTCCTTCCTTCCTTCCTTCCTTCCTTCCTTCCTTCCTTCCTTCCTTCCTTCCTTCCTTCCTTCCTTCCTTCCTTTCTTTTTTTTGTTTTGGTGGAACACACTGGGCAGTCCTCAGGGTCCTGGCTCTTTGCTCAGGGATCACTGCAAGCAGAGCTCTGGGGATCATATGGGGTACGAGGGATCGAACCAGGTACGATGGATCGAACTTGCGACGTGCAAGGCAAGGCACTGCACTATCACTTCCTCACCTCAGTTTGACCTTGAATAATCTTGGTAAAGTAATTCACACTAAAGCGTACACGACTGCTGTATTTTTCCTGGACTGTTTGAAAATCAAGAGTAACATTTTCAAGTCTTTGCGATGGAATGTGTGAGCAAGGTTTTGTTTTCTTACTTAGCAGGAATGAACACCAGCTGCCCTTTGCTTACTTGGGTTCTCACTCCTAACTCATTCAGAAACTTAACACCTCTTGCCTGAAATATTAGTGACCTGCCCTCTAAAAACTATCACTGGGGTAGCAAACACTGGGAAAAGCAAACACTCAGGAAATATTTTTCCCTTCCAACCATGAAGTTCTCTATTTCTCCTTTACTTTGGATGGGCAAAGTATGAGTAATTTGCACAGTTCTAGTATGTGTAATATAAAATTATAAAGCAATTTTTACTTAGGGACATAGGTTTATATTTTTACTTAGCATTTTTTATATAATCAGTGGATTATCTGTTTTAACTCTGTCTCATCTTAAGATTTGCCATAGCACTATTAAACGAATTAGTATTTTAAAAAGGAGGGGTTACGTGGAAAAGATACCATAAGCCACTAAAGAGAAAAACTTGCCAATGTTTAACAAGTGTTTAGTTCATGATGAGGCATTTGCAGCTGTAAGCAATCATATTACTCTGCCATCATTTATTTTCATGGAAAATGAAGATGTTTACGAAGAACTGTTAAAAGTTCGATTTTAATAGTGACTCCTCAGCCATACAAAATATCACTATGGATGACATCAGGGGTGGGTGGGGGAAGATAGTTATCAAGACTTGTTTAAGCTTTGGTTATTGTGGGTTTTATGATGTCTTTTTTTTAGCATTCCATGCACTCCCTGCTTTACAGTGGAGGCATCGCTTTGATTTATTGTCAATGTTTGTACTTGCTACTCAGATAAAGTCTATTCAAGTTGAAAACAGTAGTGCCAAGATCTCTTATTTGCAGCCAATTCCACTGTCTCTTCACTCTTCCATTTTGTTTGCTCCTCATTGAGATACCAACAATAGCAAAACGTGGCAGATAAAGTTCCATTTTCTATGGAAGAAAAAAACCTTTGGTAAAATATCACCTGCACTCTCTTCACTAAATTTTGAATCGAATGCTTCTTGCTTTATTGCACAGAAAGCAGAAAATGCTTCCCCTCCCAATACATGGTGTTTCAACCTCAGAGCTATTGGCATTTGGGACGAAATGGGTTCTCTGCAAGAGCTCTCCTGACTACCCACTAAGGGAAGAAGTACCTACTTTCTCCTAGTTCTGACAACCAAATCTCCCAAAACTGAATGTAGTGTAGCTGAGGGATAGTGGTAGAGGGAAGTCACTCTGTCAGAGGCTGTGGGGGGGGGGTGTGAGAAATGTGTGAGAGAAATTAGATGTGTGGGAGAAGCCCTATCACTTAACGGCATTGGGCTGTCCCCCAATATCTCTAAATGTTCTGTGAGATGCAGAATCATCCCAGTTTTGAATAGCAAAGGATAAGTCATGAAGTTTCCACTCCCCTTCCTTTGATTGTGGTCTTGGAGATGTGAAGGGAGAACTCCTTCACATCTGTGTGATTGTGGTATTATTGTGGTGTTCAGGCCTTTGAAGGTGGTGCTCATGGGGGTCTCGTCCTCTGTTGCTGTGCTCTCGTCCTTGCTTATTGTGAGGGTCACCGTGCTTACAGCACTTGCACGTGTGATTGCTGATTGGTAACCCTTTGTGATACTTAAGCCTTCTGATCATGGTGCTAGCTGCAGCCACACGTCCTCAGTTGCAGTGTTCACACACATCTGGCTCCAGACTCTTATCCGGCCCCAGGGGTCCCAAATAGCTCATTGTCACCAGGGATTGTTCTCCCACTTGCAGGACAGGCTTTTGTCTCTCAGCCATCCTTAGTCCCCAGATAACTATGGTGATCTTGTTTCGCTTTGGTTTGATTTTGCTTTGCATCACACCTGGCTCCCCCCTGGCTCTGCATTAGGGATCACTCCTCATGGGAATCCGACAGTCCGTGGTCCCTGCTTCTGACTTCTGAACCCGGGCCGGCTGTGTGCAAAGCAACACATTCCTCACTGTTTTTCAAGGACTCTAGGTTGTTTTCCTCTTTCAAATGAGATGCATTTTAGCTCATTGTACTTTCAATAATAAATGTCAAATAATTACAGAAGTAGAAATTTAGAATTGAGATGTTTATCTGTGTGGGAATGTGAATAACATAGTGACAATATTTTCGGAAGGAATAATTTCTGTGTACAGACTAACAAAGATGTTTTCTGACTTGTGCATTTAATTAAAGAAAATGTCTCTTGGTGACATGATAACATAATTACATTTAGTGATAAGTGAATCATCTTAATTAGCTAATTATAAAAAGAAATTAACAATTTAGAAAAATAATATTTTTTAAAGTTCTTTATTTTTCTGTTAAAGTAGGCTGACCTGCTTAATAATTATTCTTAAACTTGTCCCACATATCTTTGGAAATTTGAGTCATTACTCTGCATCTAGAGTGAATATTTTATAATTTGAAAAGCTATTTATGAGCATTTTGATTCATTACATTTATTATCATTAAATAATGTAGTCCGAAGGTTTAAAATAAATATAGCAAAGAGTAATTGCCTATTTTCCCTTTTAAAATGACTTTTTTCAGGTCAAAAAAGGTCACTTCTTGCACCTGCTTGTGTTCTCTTTTTATATTTTACTAGCAAGGGGCACTAGACATATTTTAAGGGGCCCAGAGAGATTGGGTATTTCTGCAATTATCTTTTTAGGTAGATCTCTTCCCCAGGTGACGCCTAAGAAATTGCTACAAGCTATCACGTTTACCTAAGACATACGTCTAGATATCAAAATCGTAATAATCTATTGTCAGCAACATCCCTGGGATATACTACTGACACTGCCCGTCGCTCTCAGGCACTTTCCGATACGAATAGCACAAACCCTGCTTCTGCTTTGGAAGAGCATTATGCAAAGCTGTGATTACATTTTGTTTTCAGCCCCAAATCACAAATTCTAAATGTGAATCCTTGGAAATTTTCACATGATGATTGCAAATATTTTAGTGGATTTTCAAAATGTTTATACCTAAAAAGCAATCACTCCAGATTTGGCAATCTGTTGTGATTAAATAGGAAACTGTGTCTAAAATCCGTTGGCAGAGTTCACAGAATGCATTCTGAATGATTAGAAAAACCAAGGCTGGAGCAATAGTATAGTGGGTAGGGCATTTGCTTTGCACGTGGCTGACCTGGGTTCGATCCCCGACATCCCATATGGTCCCCTAAGCAGAGTCAGGAATAACCCCTGAGCATTGCCTGGGTCTGACCCAAAATGAAAAAAATCCTGGCCAGTTTGATAATGTTTACCATATGAATTGGTCAGTCAAGTTGTTGTAAGGTGTGCTATCACTATGTTTCACTAGGGGATTTGTTACCCCAGGACACATTTGCTAATGCCCATAGCCATTGTGCTGGGCACAATTTAGAGGGGTGTTTTGCTCCTGCATCTAGTGGCTAGAGAACAGGCATCTTCTTCTAAATATCCTCCCTGCCTGCAGCTGCCCCAACCACAAGTGTTATGACCCCAAATGGCAAGAAAACATCCACATCTAGAAGCTCTACACTAGAGGTGATTCATTAAAATATTTTCTTTATTCTCCGACACTGTCGAGATGTTTCTCAGACCTGGGACATCTTGTTAGTGTAAGGTTGGGTCCCATGTACCGGTGGCTGTGCCAACTACCTTACTCCTGTTTGGCCTGTTTCAGGCCAAAGAAAATACAATATCTTCAGTCACCCTTTGTCTCATTTTCCAGAGTTGTAATTTGAACTAAAATTTCTTCATCAATATTCTCTCCTAGGGTATGGGTAGTTATATATAACCTTATATATTTTATTGATTGATTGAATTTTTTCTTTTTGGGCCACACCCAGCAATGATCAGGGGTTACTCCTGGCTCTGCACTCAGGAATTACTTCTAGTGGTGCTTGGGGGACCATATGGGATGCCAGCCGGGTCGACCACGTGCAAGGCAAACGCCCTACCGGCTGTACTATCTCTCCGGCCCTGATATCCTTATATATTTTAATATATAAATATTTTCCCAGGTTGTGGGAGTAAAAATTTTGACTTTTTCCCATAGCAACTGTTTTTGAATTTCTGATGCAAACTTATTTTGAATGACTGAATTTCCATTTCACTTGACTTTTAGAATCTTTATTTGAACAATGTGCGAAATGATTATCTGTGTTTTTGATACGAGTACATTTCTTTGGGTACAAGTGTGATTTTAATAGGATTACATATATTTTGAAAATTAGTGATCATGTGTGTGTCTGGATTATATTGTTGAAGTTTTGAGAACTAAGATCTGAGACCGAACAGATGTTAAAATTCATTTTATTCTGGAATTATTTGTGAGTTATTGATAGTTATATAATAAAATATTTTAGAAAATGTAGGCATTTTGAACACTTTACTTTTTCTATATTTTATAATAGTTTTTACTTCAAAAATGCAATTTTTGCAACTAAATTTATGCCTAATAAAACACATTTTTAAACAAAATGGAACTACATGTCTGTTGTTGCAGCTAAAAACTTCTAGAAACTCTCCTTTCCTATTCCTCCTTTTGCAATGATTCCAGGAAACTCTCTTTGGGGCACATTTGGTATAAATTATCTTTTATATTGGACTTGTTTTTAAAGCCAAAAATACCACTTACATACTTATCCAGCTGTGGATGTTAAAATATGGATTTTTGTATTACCACTGCTTATGAATTCTCTCTTCTATGAACTTTTTTTTGGTGACAGCTTTATTTCAATCCTTGACGATCATTCATTCAGCAACTACTGCTGAAATATTTGCAATTAGTGTCATCTTGAACGTGTCATGAGTGCCAGAGGATCTCTAAATAATTTGGAATTGGATTTGTGTGCATGAACTTGTGAATACACACATGCCACACATCCTCATATCAAGATTTGTTTTCTATAATAAAAAAACAAAGTGCTTTTGTCCATTTGCATGCACGGGTTAATCCACCCAAGAGTTTTGTCTATCCTGTTCTCTTACCACAAAAGATACTTGTGATAGGCTGCAGGTGACCATAATTGATTATTATTTCAGTAATGAAATTCATCGTTCTTGGGATTATTTTCTCTCTTGTCACACATTAACTCCTCAATCCAGACTGTCATTGCCTTGACCTCATTTTTAAAAATGTATCTCCCTTTCAACGTCTGCATTTCACTTTCTGGAGAAGGAAGTTACTCGAGGATTTGAACAAATTGAATATAAAGATTTCCCCATCTGCACCAGGGCAACGTGATTTCTCTTTTGCTCAATGCTGCCACTGTTTACTCATTAAAATCACTGAGCACCTTTCCTTGTGGACATGTCTCGTCTCCCACTAATTGGCACCCACTGAGGTCTGAGAACAACACAGCCGTATTCTTTAACTTGACCCGGAGGAGATGCAGGCATAGCTTTTATTTTCATTAAGTTTGGCATCTGGGGAGCTGTATTCCCATGGCATGCTGCAAATACGAGCCAACACACCCCTCAAATCAGGCGCTGTGCAACTAATAGAAGGAAAGAGGCCACAGAGCCATCTTGGACCGCTTTGTTCTGTGAACCACATCTCGAAGATGGCTTCCATGGTTGACATCCAGCAAAACCAACATTTACTTGAAGGACTGTGGTTGTCTCAGCTGTAGTCAATGATGGTAGAACTGAAAATCAAATCAGATCGAATTCAGGAGACTAGCATCTGCTTTTCTGTGTGATATTTCCCCCCAACTGTTTAGAGAATTAGAAATTGCTCCGTCAAGAGCTTGTTTACAAATGCCTGGCCAATTGCAAAATGAAGCTGCCTTGGAGTTGTCCCTGTTTCATCTCACTGTTTGGAAAATAAATTCGAATCATTAAGATGTAAATACATCAAGTTAAAAGCAAAAGGCAGGGAGAATCAGGGAAAGCAAGAAATGTACCATACTCTAACTAATCTCCAAGGGGAAGAAAATACGTGCTAATCATTTGTGTCTTCGAGCCATTGGTAAATTAAGTGGAGAGAATGTGAATGTGCCATCCTGCCTGGTTTCTACGATATAAAACCCTACAGTTTATATTAAAAATTGATCATTGTGAATCAGAGTGTGTGAGGGTAACAATTGTTCATGAAAATAAAGATTAGACACTAAAAGATAAAGCTAAAAATGAAGAAAAACATTTGGAGTATACCCTTGGTCATTGTTTCTTGGACTATATGTGATTATAATGTGATTCATTTTGTTGGTTTCTGTATTTCTAATTTTTAGTTACAAACACATTTTGTGTGTGTGTTTTTATTTTTTGCTTTTTGCTTTTTGAGTCACACGCAGTGATGTTCAGGGGTTACTCCTGGCTCCGCATTCAGAAATTTTTCTTGGCGGTTCTCAGGGACCATATGGGATGCCGGACACATTTTCTGGAATGTGGCTGTACGTGATTAATTCACTTAATAATACCTTCATTTGAAGACATATTTAGACATTGATTTTACCTCCTTTCCTACTGAAAATTCTACAATACCATCACATATGAATAGGAAATGATAAATGGGTTGGCACAGTTACAATGAGTAACACATTGCTAAGGCACTTTCTCTCTGTGCAAATAACACTGATTCAATCCCCAGCACACTATATGGTTCCAGAACAGTGTCGGGAGTGACCCCTGATCTCAGATCGAGGAATTAACCTTGAACACTACTGGGTGTGCCCCAAAACCAAATCAACTTGAACCAAACCAATGCAAAGGCCTATCCAAGCCATTGCATTGTTGTCCTACTCATAAAACTGAATCCATAGATTGCTCCAAGATCAAACTTGGCTCATTTCTCCAAGCTGTAGAGGGCGACGAACACAAATTATCTGAATGCTGATGTACTCCTTTCATTCTTATGCCCCGAGCTGATTCTACCATCTACCCCTCAATTAAACCAGTTTAAGTCACTAGGGAATTTTAGAAACTCATGTCATAGAAAATTCACAAGTGTGGTGAGTTTTATCCAGGGATTCTGGACCTTTTCTGCAATTTTTATCACATGGTCCTCTCAGTGTCATCTCTAAGCTGGTATACAGAAAAACATGGGACATTGGTTTTAAACCTGACAGTGTTTAGATACTTTTTTTTTCAATTAAGGTAATCCTCTCAAACTGGGAGATAGCTGGCCATATCTGAGAAGATTTTGATCATCACAATTAAATAGATGCCATTCACCAATGCAGGTTGTGTGCAGAGGTCAGGAATATTACTGAACACAGAACAATCACATGTCACACAGCCATCCAGTTCAAAGTATAGTGTTGAGACTGAAACATTCAGTCATATAGAAAGTTTTCTTTAAAAAAATATTTATTGAGACATTGTGATTTACAGCACTAATATTGCTGTTATATGTTTACATAATTGCAATACCACACCTACCACAATAGTATCCACTTCCCTCCATCAGAACCGCAAAGTTCCCACTCATTCAAGCCTCTTCTCTGCTCAGTTCTGTGTAGCAACTCTCTATTTCTGCAGTTGTTTCTACCCCAATGTACATTTTGAAATAACACACATGAGAGATCATTATGAATCTATCCCTTTACTTTTGACTTCTCTCAGTATGATATCCCCTAGTTCTACCCATATTCTGGTGAACTGCATGAGATATTCCTTTTATACAGTTGCATAGCATTTCATTGTGTAAATAGAATACAATTTCTTGATCCATTCATCTATAGTTGGACATTTATTTCCATATCGTGGTTATTGTAATAAGTGCTGCAATGAATCTAGGTGTGCATATACCCTTTCAAAGTGATGTTTTTGTATTTGGGTATTGCTGTCAAGAAGTGGTATCCATTCCTACTTTTATCGTTTTTATCTTATTTGTTTATTTATTATTTACAGCATTACAAAGCTAATCATGATTGGGTTTCAGTAATATAGTGTTCCAATAGCAATCCCTCCATCAGTGTAATTTCCCAGCACAAATACCCCAGTTTCCCTCCCATCCCCAAACCACCCCCTCACCCCAGCCTACCTCTATGGCAGGCACCTCTATTCCCCTTTTTCTTTTTTATTCTCTTTCTCATTTCTTTTTCCTGTCTCTCTGATTTCAAGGAACTTTTTGCAGAGGCCTTCATTCTCCTATCCCCACTGTGCTTTTCATTGTAAATTTTCATGTATTTAAGTCTGATTTCCAGGATCAGTTATGAGTAAGATATTCTAATTGTTAGTATCAGTTCACTTAGCCCCAAAGGCATGAGGCTGACCACTCTAAACACTCACCATGTAAAAAAAAGCATATATCACATAATAGCAATATTTTGTTATAAGGAAGCAAGGATAATGCAGGCATCATTAAGAATCCTTACTAAAATATAAGCACACTCTCCTTAGTGATTTAAGTCCTTATTGGATTTGGAGAAGTTCTCCTGCACTTGTATTTTTTCTTGGTCATCTGAATGTATACTTATCTAGAATAGGATAGCACTTGGAGAAATTCACTAACAATCCAAAGATTTTCTCAAGGAAAATGAATGAATATAAATTATTTGATGGATAATTTTTGGGAACTCGAACTGCCAGAGTCCTTTAGCAAATTCAATTATGAATCAATGTTGGCAAACTGGTGTAGAAGCAGTGGAAATGTTGAAAAGAAGTTCTATTTGAGCATGTTTTGAAGCCACAATCTTCAAAAGGATAAATAATGGATGAGTGTTGGAGTATGATATCGAATAAAGAATAATAGAGATTTGAATTGATTCACTAGTAAAATGGACTTCTCATTCACTTAGATGTGTAAGATCATAACAGAATATATTGCGAGAAAGATGAAGGTCTTGGGGAACTCTGGGAAAATAGGTCCTAGTTGGAGATATAAATTAAGTGTACTAATGACACTTAAACCTAAAATATTTATTGAAATCATGTGTGAAGTGTTTGCAGTTTGCAGTTGACCACAGAGACTGGCACACATCCAAAAGAACAAAAGCAACCGCTGTTGGAGAGGATGTGGGGAGAAAAGGACCCTTCTACACTGCTGGTAGGAATGCCGACTGGTTCAGCCCCTTTGGAAAACAATATGGACGCTTCTCAAAAAATTAAAAATTGAGCTTCCATTTGATCTAGCAATAACACTAATGGGAATATATCCCGGAGAAACAAAAAAGCATAGTCAAAATGACATCTGCTCTTATATGTTCATTGCTGCACTGTTTACAATAGCAAGAATCTGGACAAAACCCAAGTGTCCGAGAACAGATGACTGGTTAAAGAAACTTGGTACATCTATACAATGGAATACTATGCAGCTGTTAGAAAAGATGAAGTCATGAACTTTGCATATAAGTGGATCAACATGGAAAGTATCATGCTAAGTGAAATGAGTCAGAAAGAGAGGGACAGACACAGAAAGTTTGCACTCATCTGTGGAATATAAAATAACAGAGTAGGAGACAAACACCCAAGAATAGTAGTATATAATACCAGGAGGTTGGCTCCATGGCTTAGAAGTTGGCCTCACATGCTGGGGGAAAAGGCAACTCAGAGAGAGAGGGGAAACCAAGTAAAATATGGTTGGAGATCCCGCGCGGGAAGGGAGATGCGTGCTGAAAGTAGACTAGAGACTGAACACGATGGCCACTCAATACCTCTATCACAAACCACAACACCCTAAAGGAGAGAGAGAACAAAAGGGAATGCCCTGCCACAGAGGCAGGGTGGGGTGGGGGGACGGGATTGGAGGGTGGGAGGGATGCTGGGTTTACTGGTGGTGGAGAATGGACACTGGGGGAGGGATGGGCTCTCGAACATTGTATGAGGGAAACATAAGCACGAAAATGAGCAAATTTGTAACTGTACCCTCACGGTGACTCACTAATTAAAAAATAAATAAATTTAATTTTTTTAAAAAAATAAGGAAAAAATAGAAAAAATTAAGGAGATCCAAACACTGAACCATGGGAAATTCCAAAATTCAAAATTATATTAAGGGAGGTAATGGAAAATTGGCTCTCAGGATATGGGGATATAGGAGTGCCTGGAGGGAGATCAAAGGACACCCAGGAGAGTATGACCTCTCCAAGGACAAGGTGGATGCAGCAGTTTGAATGGGGAGTGATACAGGTGAAATAAGAAAACGTGAAGTTACCGACAAGGAAGTCTTAGTTTTCTAGATTCTACCTATCCGAGGTCATTAGTGTAGATACTCAGGTTTGATCAGGATTTAGCAAAGGCATGGTTTATAAATATTGATATAAATATAGCAATCAGCAGTGCTGATAGCTACTGGAAGCACCAGCCTGAAATAGGTTCAAGAAAGACTGGCGGAAAGGAAATGAAATCCCTTCTAGAACATTTTTTGTTGCTATGTAAAGGAGAAAAACAAGGAGGTAGCTATAAAAGGAAGTGTGATCAAGACTTCTTTTGTTATAGCAAGACTTCTGCTATAACAATACAGTTTAATGTTGATGGGACTTATCCCACTGAGGAGTGAAATTGCTGATACATAAGAAGATGGCTTGAGTAGTGCACTTGGGTTGACAAAGGGAATGGAACCTAGTGCAGCTTGAACATAATCAAAATATAATAATAGGTGGAATCTCTCCATGAAACATGAAGAGCAGAAAGGAATGAAACCAGCAAAAGCATAGAGTGTATAGATAGAAGTGAACTGCTTCTATAAAGGTTCAAGGGGACCATCGGGGTCAGGTCATAGAATGCCTGCAGCTGAGTGGTGTCAATGTTCTAAGGAGCAGTGGAAGGTTTGGGCACAAGGAGAGGGGTGAGAAGACAGAAATGTCACCATACGCCCAGGAGGAAAGAATCTTGAGTGCCCATTAGTCATAATTTTGACAGACCTGTAGGTTTAAAGGAAGACCAAGTAAAACCTCCTGGGGAAATGGAGAAGAAACATACCCTGGGGAGACATTTAGCAAAGCATCCCTTGGGGAAAGTAAGAAAGAGTCCCTGGATGATGTATAAGTACAGGAATATGGCTTATTACCACATTCATGGACTTGGTATTGAATATAAGGCTATATGGTTTCTTGTTTTGTTTTTGCATAACTCATTTAATTCATTTAGATGAATTTAATTCATTTCGAGCCTTAGATGTAGTCAACTTACTTTGCTTCTCTTAACACAAGTCTCATCCTTCCCCAGTTGAGAAATGCCTATTTCATTGTATATCTGTAGGCTGTGTGCTGTAGGCAGAGCCTGGCAAGCTAGCTGTGGCGCAATTGATATGCCAAAAACATGAGCAACAAGTCTCACAATGGAGACACTACTGGTGCCTGCTCGAGCAAATCGATAAGCCAGGGGATGACATTGACATAAAGAGAGGGGTTTGGCAGGGTGATACCATTTCACCGAAACTCTTCAGTGCCACCCTCGAGAACGTCATGCGATGACTGGAAGGGAAGGAATGGGAGTGAAGATAGACGGTCGGCAACTATACCACCTCCGCTTCGCTGATGACATCATTCTAATAACACAAAACGTTAGCCAAGCGGCACAAATGCTGGCCGACTTCAACCATGACTGTGGAAAGGTTGGACTGCAGCTGAATCTCACCAACACAATGTTGATGAAAAACGAATTAGTCCCTGATGTTCCATTTGCTCTCAAGGGAACGAACATCTCCAAATCCAGCAGTTTTGTGTACCTGGGTCGAAAACTCAAGATGAGGAACGGCTTGGTGCCAGAACTGTGCAGGAGGAAGAGAGCAGCGTGGAATGCATTCAAGAGCATTGAAGAGGTGGTTAAGAGGACGAAGGACCTCTGACTCTGGGCACTTCTGTTTGTCCAGATTCTTAGCCTTCAAGTCCTCTAGGAGAACCTAAGAAGTAGCTAGATGTATTATATCATTAATGATACTTGTGTTCATCCAATTGTTCATTAATTATATTAGACCTATATGCAAGGTTTGCTGTTAGTTAAATATAGAATCATAAGCATTTTTTGTTATCATGAATATTCCACATCAGTAGGAGATAGTGGACAATAGACAAGCATATAAAAGCAATGACAAATTGAGATGAGTTCTGATATCAAGAAGCCAAGGAACTTTGCCTTCAGACCAGGAATGTCAAAGGAGGCCTTTCTCAGGTGATGGGATTTAAAATTAGAGGAAGATGAACTGTGCCTAGGAAACTGGGCAGAGATGTCAAAACACTGATATAAATACCTATTTGATTTATGTTCTCACCTATATTCTAACTCTTGTAACAGTTTGATTCACTTATGCCCCCCTCCCCTAATCTTGCTATGTGTTGCTTTTCAAAGCTTGCATATGGCGCAGTACTTTGTGTAGTCGTTGAATAAGAAATGCAGAGGTTATTTCTTAAAGCACAGATTCCTGAAGCTGGCATTCACACACAGCTCTGGAGTCTAACTGCTCAAGTGTGAAACTTGACATGCTTCTTACACACAGAGTAAACATCTCCCTACAATTTGTCACCTATGAAATGGAAGTAAATGAAACAGCACCTACCACCTACGGTTGTTTATCAGATATAATAAATACATGCTAAGACTGTCTGTTCTCTTAGTAATGACTTTATGTTCAAGAGAATTGTGGTTTCTCCCATGTATGGTTAGTTATCCACAGGCAAGAGTGGACATGATTAGATTGGTTAGAATGCCGTTATATTTTCCCAGGAGAAAATTGGATGATGGAAACTGTAGGTGGGATGATGAAAATGGTGCTGGCAAGAAGGGGTAGAATTCCTGATTTCTTTTGGAGGCAAAGTTGACAGAACCAAGGAATGAATTCAATGTGGGAGAAGCAGAAATAAAACCTTTCTGCATTCTGATTGCATAGGGTGCATTAAAACCATCAGCATCTTCATCATCATCAATCATCATCAGTACCATCAACATTTATTGAGTGGGTCTGCATGCCAGGCACTGAGATAAATGTTTTATAAACACCTCTTCAGATGTGGAGGCTTAGGTACAATGACATTCTCCAGAAGGGAAAGTCAAGAGTTCAGTATTGGATAAATGAAGGTTGAGATGACCCCAAGATAACAGATGGAAGGGTCAAGAAAGCAGTTGCATAGCCAACTCTATAAAATCCTGAGATGGCTGGTTTGGAGATAATATTCACAAGTCATGAACTTTGAAATGGAATTCACCACAGTGTTCTTTTATATAATTATTCAGACTGTTACAATCATGGTTTATTTCTTTTGGCCTGATTTTCTCTTTGAGTTCAAGACCTGCTTCCTAACAACCTTCACGTCAATTGACTTTTCAGTTGATTCTCCATAGTGTAGAAATAAAATCTGTGTTAAAACATCTAACTCTGAAACAAAACTCTGCTAAATCTAGCTTGCCTAATCTGAAGTTCAGGTTCTCTGAAACTGTTGTTTAGGGTCTTGGACCCTTGAGTGGTGGTGTAGGTGCAGTCATTTTGTACATCGGTAAGGTTCACACGACTGTAAACATGTTGCCTAAACTCTGTTAAACTTAATTTACCTTTTAGAAAATTCATGGCAACCAGTTAATGTTATAATCTGAAATCAGTAGAATTACATTCACTCATCTGGGTCAAAAATCATTTATTTACAGTGTTTAAAGTAACACTGAAATAGTTTCCCAACCCCACACAGTTAGTGGCATAAGGTCTTGAGAAAGCATGAAACATTTTTTTATCAGCCTCATTTTTCACAAGGCTTGCCAAACACAGTTCATTTTCCATAGAAATTCACAAACCTGATTTGTGGCCAATTTTTCAGAGTCGCTGAATATAAGCCAGTGAATAGAATTGTTAAACCCTTTGATCCCCCCGCCCCAACTTTTTTTCCTTAAAAAGTAACGTAATCTTTGCTTTGAGTTTTATTATTTGACATCTATTACCCACGACACTCAAGTGTGTTTGAAAAAAAGCCTATATGGACATTCCAGCACAGAGCCACTGTAGGCGGGGTCTGTGGCATCATTTGTTGCAGTCTTATCCTCACATGGGGAAACGTTTTTCTTCATAGTTCCTCCCATGCCCTTCAGAGGGCAATGGTATCTGCATTTTAAAATGAATACATTTATGGACTTTTAGTTTTTTGTTTAATTTTTTTGTTTAAAAAATTTGTTTAATTTTTTGTTTAATTTTGTTTTCTTTCTCCCTGAGATGGAAAGTTGGGCCTCATACATGTAAGTGAGATGCTATAACTGAGCTATATCTCTTGCTAATGCTGCAAAATATTAAAACAAAATAGGCAAAAAGGACGTTGCTTTAACAAGCTTTAACGAGTTCAAAGACTATATGTCAGGGCCGGAGCGATAGCACAGCGGGTAGGGCGTTTGCCTTGCACGCGGCCGACCCAGGTTCGATCCCCGGCATCCCATATGGTCCCCCAAGCACCGCCAGGAGTAATTCCTGAGTGCAAAGCCAGGAGTAACCCCTGAGCATCGCTGGGTGTGACCCAAAAAAGCAAAAAAAAAAAAAAATAAAAAAAGACTATATGTCATAGTTCATAGTGGAGTAGCAAACCTTTCTCTTAACATCTTCGTCCCAATAGCCGGATGCACGAATTCTTAGCAGGATGGAGAGTCAGTCACCATTAAGAAAATCATGGTACATGTCAGGGTACTGTTCATTGGTAGAGCACATCCCTGCCGTGTGTGAAGCCCTGGGTTCAATGCTCAGTCAGGAAAAATATAAATGAGTGAAAGCCAAAAAAGAAGGAAAGAAAATACTCGTTTTTGACTATTGTTTCATTCTTTATTCCCGAGAATGTCTTGGAAATACAGAGATAATGGAACAGAGATAATAATGATTGTTAAAAATAAAACTAGGTCAGTATCCTTAATCTAATTCCCTTTGTACGTGATAAAATTACATGAAAATGCTGGCTTTTTTAAAAATAAACTTTGTTGGAGGCACTGTGATTTACAGTGCTGCTAATGATAGGGTTTCTTGCATGCAACATAAATGTTGGATTTTTTTTAACTCAGTGATCACTATTTTAGCTCCTCTCTTTGTTGTACTGCTTTCTTCATTGGCGTTCCTTGTCAATTTCATTTTTTACTTATAATATTAAAAAGTGCCATACCCTCTAGAGACAGAATCTTTGTACAACACTGCTCAAAAATTTACAAAAAGCTATAAAAATGGAAGGGTTAGAACAAGTTTTAAGCTATGAGAATACCATGGAGCTGTGAGGGCCCGTTGTCTTAAGTCACTTGTGATCTCTTTGAGAGGGCAGCCACGTATGATATAAGAACATCTGTAAGTTCCAAAGGACTTTTTCAAGTGGGAATCTTGGGTATGCAGTGAAGGGTGTTACCATCAGAGAATGAAGTGCTCAGGTAGGAACTGCATCAAATCCGGAAGCTGACTGCGATGCAGTTCACATATGGTATAGTTCTCTCATATGAAGGGTATAATTTCAGGCCTGAAAAACAGTGAAAGGGCTTAGAGTGTTAGCCTTGCAAACATATGGCCATAGTTTAGAGACCCTGGTGTTTCACATGCACAAAGCACACTTCTGGCAACTCCACTATCTGCTATCCACAGTACCCCACCCAGTGCCACACACTAGCCAGGTTTGTGTAAGCACCACACATGAAAGGGGTGTAACCACTGGCAAGCACCGTAATTAGAAAAATGCGCAAACATTGTAGCCAGGAAGTGCAAACACTAGTGAGCACAGGTTTTTGCAGTAACACCCAGTGCATACCACACCCATGACTTGTGTGCCCCAACTAAGTACGTGGCCTCTGGTGAGTCTGTGTGCAAGTTTTACAGTTTTGCTGAGAACATAATCTCCTGCCAGTTGTGTGTGCCTCCTCTGCCATCACAACAGCTTCAACAATAGCAGTGAAGGGAGAAGGAGATGGAGGGCATGAAAAGTACTATGGGTGGCCTCTTCACAGAGTTCCGCATTGTTTACCGCCATTTGAATTGCCAAGTCAACATTGCAAAGAGAAATCCTTAGTTATCACTTTCCTCAGTCTTCCTACCCTTTGCCTCTGTCAACTAAGAATCTGTTGTCATTCCGTGTATTTGCCTCTCCTGAATATTTCATTTAAACTGAATCTTTTGGGTCTGGCTTCTTTTGCCAGGCATCATGTTGCAAGGATCACCCATGTGTAAGCATGCATCAGAGCCTCACTCGTCTGTGGCCATTGTAAGAATCAGCCATGTTTGGTTATCCTTTCCTCAGTGGATGGACACTGGGGTTGCTTCCACTGTTGAGCTGTTATTTGTGCTGCGTAGGGAACACGTGTGTTCATGATTAACTGCAGAAACCCATTATCAGTCGTGCTGGAGACATAGTTGGAATTATATGGCTGGCTCACATGGTGACTCTGCTTAACATGTTGGGAACCTCCAATCTGTTTGCCAAAGCCTTTTTTCGCAGCAGTATCTGAGCAGTCCACATTCTCCATAGCCTCTTTGATCTGTGTCTTTTGTGTGATGTGGCTTTGATATCTCATTGTGTCTTTCATCTGCATTTCCCCCAAACCTAGTGATGCCAACTCTTTCGGTACAGTTTATAGGCCATTTGTATCTTCCTCAGAGAAAGAGCTACTCAGAATGTTTGGCTATTTGTCTTCCTGTTATTGAATTTTGAATTTTCTTTATATATTCTGGACACGAGTCCTTACAAGATACGTGTGTTAGCAGTTCCTTGAAATGCCGTGTGCCCTCTCTCGCATTCCTGTTGTTTCTTGGCCGTACACCTTAATGTGGCATGCACCTATGTCTCCACTTTCCTCGACCTTGTAGTTCTCAGACCATCCACCTAACAAGAACTTCATGCCCCTTGGCTTCGTGTGCCAACGAAGGCCTTTCTGGGCTCACAGTCCCCTGGGGTATGACTCAGAGGAGCACTTTGAGCCAGACCTTCTTGCTCCCAGACCTCTCACTGCACATTCCAATGGATACGCCTGGCTCCCCGATGTTCTAGCCTTTTGTCCTTTATCTTGGTCTACAGCCTCTTTCTCCATCCCCACAGGCTGGGGGCTCTGCCGAGGTGGGAAAACTCTGAGAGGTCAGAAGCATGGCCTGTCTGCCTTTCAGGCTCCGGGTTGTGTCCCCCTGGGGGAAGCGAGGCAGCGCCAGAGCCAGTAGGGTGTGAAATATCATGAGGCCAGTAGCCAGGAGGAGCAGCGTCAGGGTATGGGGACCAAGGCAGAGAAGAGCAACTGGAGCGATCCCTGGTTCCAAGCACTGGCGTCTCCTGCAACTTCAAGTTAAGATGGTTTGAATGACAATTAAGATGCTTCTGCCTGTTGCTTTAGGAGAAGTCTCGAAGCCTTTGAGCCAGGCTGACGGGAATGTTACGTATCCTTGCCAAGGCATTCCGATTTTTATTGAAAGCAACTCTCAGTCAGAACCTGCTGTTCCTTCCACACCTTTCCTTTCAGCTATTTTCTGAGGGTTTTAAAATCAATGTGATTTGACATTAACACTTTATATTGACTTATAACGTCCCTCGTGCATAGATCCTGGTGATCTGAAAGTGTAATATTTTTCCATGACAGGTTCAACACCTGGGGGCTGAGGGGATGGTGAGCATGGACGGAGGTTGGGCAGGGACTCGTGACTCCTCCAGGGTTGACCCAAGATGCATTGAAACATCATTACTGGAACCTCGATTTGGGTGTGGACCATTGGGAATTATATAACCCGTGATATTTGTGACAGGGGTCATTTATGACACGTTGAAGGATTCAGTCTCTGGCAGGATGGGCAATAAGGGTACAGATGTGACACTTCAAAACGTGGCCTGGCTTTTTCCTTGTGGCCAATGCATGAATAAAGCCAGAAGAATGGTTCGGAGAAACAGAATGCCTGGGCTTTGCTGCCTATGTAGAATCAAAGCAGCCTCTTGTCCAAACCACATATTTGTCAGATCCAGATTGTTTTTGAACAATTCACAGTAAGAACCTTAAAATCCATCTTTTCTTATTAATAATTCTGACTACTACCAATGTGTTTAGAGAACCTAGATTCCCTTTGGTTTCATACAGTTTAAGGACTCCTTTTATTTAGAAAAGGACACTCATTGTGTCATTTGAAATGCACATTTCCACGGTGCCTCTTGGAACACCAAGAATGTGAAATCATAAGCTTTTGTACTGACTGGTAGTCGATGTGGTCATGCCACTTCACTCCATGTGCACTCAGCATCCTCTCTCCTGGGAATACATACAATACATAGAAATTAATTTAAAGATGGATTTGTTCTTCATTTGCCAAAAGCCCACTTGCTTTTAGAGAAAATGTTCTGCCCTTCAATCGCCATCTTTCATCATCTAATCTGTTGAATAAATCTGTGATGAAAGAGGACAAAGACGCAATATTGCGATTCTGATCATTTCCAGTAAAGGCAACTCTAAAATAAATCAGCTCAAGTTGCAGTGATTGCAGGTTCCTGGATGCCTATTACTGTTCATCAGTAACAATTTTTTTTCTGCCTTTTGGGAAATGAACCACAAAGTCAGTAAATCTCCCTGTGTGCACCAACTGTCTTTGTAAATCCCGCTGATAGGTATCACACTTTTAAGCAAGGTTCAATAAGTACTTTAAGAATCAACATATGTCTTTAAAAAGAAATCGATTTGGATGTTGCTCTGTGTGTCTATTTTTAGATTACGAAAAAAATCATTTGTGGAAACCAGGTTGAGCCCAAGTTCCTCATTAAAGGGAGAAAATGGGATTTTGTAAGCCTTGGGAGCCGTAGTTTATTATTGCGTGCAGCTGTGCAAATTCGCAACCGTTGCCTTCTCTAGTCAGGACCCCGTGCACCTAGCCAGTTTGGACTTCCAGCTCGATAGCTAACATTTGTGGAAGCTGCAATGCAGGAAGCTATTGAGGTATTTGAACCTTTTCATATATTTTTATGTGACAACTTTGCAAGATAGTGTCAGAATGATAGCCACTTCGTTCTGGTTATGCCATGCTCGGCAAGTATCAGACACATCCCATTTCTGCCCATTCTCAGGGAGAGACTGGCCGAATGGCATTGCATGGAGCATGTTTTGGGGGCAGCCTGGGAAAGTGGCTAGTGCAGGCCAAGGGATGCCACTGTAAGTGAGCTTGTTAGGTCTCTCTGCAGCTTTCTGAAAAATAATAGGGAAAAGGCAGACAGCATTTTGCTTTCCTGGGCAGGCTGCATTTGCATTTTTTTCTGAGTCCCTCTTTGGGAACAAGAAAAGCCGTTTCTGTGCAGGGCATGATCGTGGCTGGGTTGGGTACGTTTCTTTCTCCTCATGGCCAAAGGAAGTGTCCCCTGCATGGTGGTAGATGCCACCATTGCAGGGGAGCAACCGGAGGCTTGGGAAGGCGGTCCTTGAGTTTCCTTACAAATTAGCTTGGGAGTTCAAGTGGGCAGGGATCTGGAGTGATAAAAGGAAACCAGCTTCTTGACTATGATCAAGTGGAATTCCTATTTGCTCTTAAAAATAGATGGAATTTCAGAGGCAAAAGACAAATAGGTTTACCTGTCGAATGTGCGTTCAGCTAATTCTGGACAGGGATGTGTTTTGAGTAGTTCTTGCTGTATTCTTTAAAAGAATATAGATATATATGCATACATATATATATATACTCTTCTAATATATACTTATTTTCTCTTCCTTAGTTAATTCCCCTTCTTCCCCTCTTTGCTGTTATCATTTCAATGGCTTGGACTTGGGCATCATTCGCACACACACTTCTGCTTTTTGTACACATGCTTGCTGCGGGATCCTCTGTGTGCTTGTTGGGGGTGGGGGTGCTCACTGGTCACTCTGGGTGCAGCTCTACTATACCAAATACTTGAGTTCCTTGGGTTATGTAGTGAATGTGGGGTGGCAGCAGAGATTGAAATCAGGGTTTCTTCTTTTTGCCAATGAGTTATTTGGGGATCATGCCTGATTTGATAAATCTTAAGATTTACTAAACACACCTACAGACTCAGAAGAGAGACAATTTTTCCTCTTCAAGATGAAAAGAATGAAAGACCTAGTCAATGTCATCTGCTTCAGAGAATGCCTAGAACAGAATAATAACTCAGTTCCTTTTTGATATCATCATCCTACTTGTATATTATAGCCTGGTGGCTTTCTATGTCTTAAATTTTGGGAAGGGGGTTTGTTTTGGTTTTGGACCTGACTCGGCCCAAGTATCACTCCTGGTCGGCTCCTGGGACCATATGGGGTCCCAGCGGATTGAACACAGGTGGCCTTCTGCAAGGAAAGGTCTGCGCCTGCTGTACTATTACTCTGGCCCAAAAGCGGCTCTTTTTAAAGCTAATGAAAGTTCTGCTGGCAGATCTTCAGTACATTGACAAGTTTCCAGGTATTTTTCTAAACCTGCCTGTAGGAGCTTGCCAGCTAGTGATGGATGAGACCAAAGTCGAAAGCAGAATTGCTTGAAATAGAAGCATGCTGAATATATCCTGAGGAATTCCCAGGCCTGAATACAGCAGTACTGTTACACATGTAAGAGTTGTTCTCTATAAACTGAATTTATCACAGGAACCATATGGCCAGTGTAAACCCCATGATAGTTCAAGGGTAAAAATGATGAAAATGGGTAGGTATGGCACAAGACTAGGGATCAACAGGTAAGACAGGGGAGTACAGGAAAAAAAACAAGGTCAGAAGGGAGCCAACATCAGAAAAAAGAATGAAAACCAAACTTCTAGATGAGAAGCCATCAAATAATACTCATTTTATGACTGTTTTCCTGATTTCTGGTGTGATTCCAGGTGGATTGGAGTATTTGGGGTTTATCTCACTTGGAGAAGTGACTTGTATTTAATATTTGTAGAGCTTGAATGTCTTCATCCCGCACTGTCCAATAGTGTCTATTTTCATGGTCCATGTTTAATGGGCTATCCTTTCATGAAGCTCTCTCATGGTTTCCCTACACGTCAGGAGTGTTGGTACTAGAGTTGCGACAAAAATCATATTAGGTTCATCAAATAACACTTTGGGGAGTTATAATTATTTTTAATGTCATGAAAATTGAGGCACTTTCTTTTCTTTTTCTTTTTTTTTATTGAATCACCATGTGGAAAGTTACAAAGCTTTCAGGCTTAAGTCTCAGTTATATAATGATTGAACACCCATCCCTTCACCAGTGCACATGTTCCACCACCAAGAACCCCAGTATATCTCCCATCCCACCCCCACACTACCGCCTGTGTAGCTGATAATCTTCACTTTACTTTCTTTTTACTTTGATTACATTCAGTATTTCAACCAAAAACTCACTATTATTGTTTGGAGCTTCCCCCCCCAAAAAAAAATCAGACCTGCTGAAAAGGAAGCATTTGATAATTTGTTTTGATAATTCATTGCTGAGAATGAAGAGATATGAGGTCGCGCGGTTTTGGATTTCTGTGTTTTAGTATTTTAGTAACTAAGTCCAGGGAAATTTTTGCCAGAAATTGCATCATTGCAAGCTCTTACCTCTCTTTAGTGGTCCATAATATAATATGGCGGTCGCCACGCTACCTCCCCCCCCCTCCGCCATCCCCAGAAAGGAAAAGCCGAGAGAAAAAAAACCTTTCCTCTCCTGGGGCGGCATGGGGCCGTGGCTTAGTTCACAGACTGGAGACATTTCTGCAAGAAGCTGCTGGTGCCAAAAGTAATTAGGTGGCGTCCAGGATCATGGTCATTCAGCAACGGGGACGCCGCACACGTGCGGCCACTCGGGTCACATCTTGGCGGAGAGCGGCAGAAAATTGAGGCATTTTAAATTCTTGCCTACTCTATGGATGAAAAGAAAAACCTCATTTCTTTGTTACTGGTGAACTCCCCAAACAGGACTCTTCCAGACCAGATAAATGAGCTCTATCTCAATAGATATACTAATGGCTACTGCCCTTTTTGTTTTTCTCTTATGTTATTCAGGCAACACCGTCACTTCTAAGCAACTTCCCAAGAAAAACACAGACTCTCTTCAATTACTTCTCGGAACTATTATTTGAACTACTCCAATTTCTATAGAGTGCTTGATGTAGAAACATCAGTTACTTTAAGCCTGAATCAATCATCTATCTTGCAAATTTACTTTAACTTCCTGGCCACTCCCCCTACCCACAGTGGTTTAGATTTTCCCTGATTATATGGGTGTAAGAAGTGAAAGAAATCCTCTAGCAAGTTTACCAACTCTAAACTTTGAGTTCTTGTTCTCTCTTTTCCAGTTATATATTTCATGAAAATTGCACATGGACTTATACATTTGTTTGTTCTGTGTCCTTTCAATCTCTATGCCCTTCTAAACTCAAGGTCTAACATTGTTTTTCATAGTAGTTTCTCAACCTCAGCTTGTTGACAAGCAAGACCAGATCCTTCTTCATTTTGACCATTGTCTTGTGCACTGTAGATTGTCTTGTGTGATGTAGGATTTTAATAGGGAGATACCAAGCTGCACTCTTGGTTTCTCCCTACAAGAAACCAGTAGAACCACTAGATATCTGTCTCTACTCTTCATTGTGACTCCAGACTTTGCCTCTAGGGAATACCTTTGCCTTGTTGAGACCCTGACAGGTTTACTCTCATATGATGGAGGGTGATTGAAAGTGAAAAAGAACAGCCTTTGGAGATGTGGGAGAAGCATACCCCACACAGGGTAAGTCATGAATTCCGTAAGGGATGAGCTCCAGTGGTTACTTGTCAGTTCTGACATGCGAAATGACAGATGCTCTTGAATTGGAAACTGGTGTGGAAAACTTGCATGTGATGTCTGAATTCTGCACTGTCCCTGTTTCATGTATGCCATGTTCCATTTTAGCATTCTTCAGAATCAGAAGGAGGCTCCCTTTGTGAATGGAATGACTTTGGCCACCATTTATTGAGTTTGGGGCCCTTTATGGGAATGGACTTAGAGATGAATATTTGTAATTTTTATAGATTCGAAAACTATATTTTTTAGATTCAAAACAGGGAGGCAAAATAAAATGTGTCAAAGTTTCTACAGAAGATAGTAGAAGCTTACTATTAGAAGCCCAGGTAGAATGAGACTGGACTAACTACCACCAACCCAGCAACTATTTGTGTGGACAATGAACTGAATCAGACCATATTCCCCCTATTGGAATCTCGGAAAGATTTTTGGCAAAGAAAGCAAGATTAATTACTGTTGAAAATGGCAAGCGGTTTGTGGGATAGGGGAGGAGTGGTGATGAAGAAGAAAATATCGGGACTACTTTGAGTTGACCTACAGGAAGTGTCGTTATTTGAGGCAAGTGTCTTAATAAAGAGGCTTCATTTGATCTTGACTTTTTTGGCTTGGTCATTAAAGTATGTTTTGTCAAGGAAAACTGTTCTTAGATACAAATACACACTTCTTTCTTCTCCAATTCACTCCTCACCACTCCCAGCCCATTTTTTCCCCTCAAGTCTTATTTATTTTCTAGCGGAGTGAGTGTGGTGTTCACATGAGTCAGGATGAATTCTTCCCAGCAGGGAAGAATTTTTTGAGTAATTAAATGTCAGTTAATGACCTTGCCTGATAACACTTCAAACCAAATGGGAGCAAGAAGAGTTAGAGATCAAATCACAGGGCTCTAAGTAAAACCGCCAATGGACAAGAATTTTATAATAAACATAGGCTAATGATGGTTTTATTAAAGCAATATGGAACCAACTACAGGCCACTATGTTCTGGAAATGTGGGAAATTGGTAGAAATTCTTTTCCCTTGTGCTTCCCACGTGAAGCTGTAAAAAAAGAGAATCTCTTTGGATTTCAAGATAAGCATTCTAATTGTTTACAATCTTATATTCTTTATAATAAAAGTTTTAAAACTTATTTTTGTTTTGCTTTTGGGCCACACTCAGCGATGCTCAGAGGTTACTCCTGGTGATGCTCAGGGGTCCAAATGGGATTATAGTGATTAAACCTTCATAGAATGCATGCAATGCAGGCTTCCTACCTACCGTACTATTTCTCTGCTCCTATCTTTGCAAAAATTTTGATCTTAACTCCATCTCAGTCACTTCTGTCATTGTTTACTAGTAAGGAGCAAACTTTAGATTTCTGGGAGGAAATTGCTATTTGTATCTGTGTGCAGTTGGGACAGGAGGTGGTCAGTTTGTAATACTTCTAAATAAAATGACCTTTTTCATTTATAAAAATGATATGAAAGAAGTGCAATGTGCCTTTTTGATTATAACTGACAAAATAACAACTGAGTCTCTCAATTAGAATGGAGGGAATTATTTTTTCTTTTTGGGTCACACCCGGAGATGCGCAAGGATCACTCCTGGCTGTACACTCAGGAATTAGACCTGGCAGTGCTCACAGGACCACCACATGGGATGCTGGGAATCGAGCCCTGGTCAGCCAAGTGCAAGGCAAAAACCCTACCCACTGTGCTACTGAGCTATATCGCTCCAACCCCATAGAGGGGATTTTTATGTAAAATTTCAAATTGTAAAAATTGTGTGTGCCTCTATATGTGCCCTTTTACAACAGGTAAAGTCACTGGACATGTGCATGCTAATGTGCCTGCATCTATTTGTCTATTGCTGCACTGTTAATTGGAACCACAAAATAGAAAAGAATGTAAATATTTTCTGATGTTTAGAGGCAATCAGCTGCTCTTAGGGAAGAACAAAAGTCTAGTCTTGTTTTCCTCTTTTGTCTCCATCAGCCTAATCCCAGTCAAGTCCTAAATGGGGACCAACCAACCCCAGCCTCACTTTCAGTTTGGATGTACCTGTGATGGTTTACAAAGAGGTGGCCTTGCTTTGGGAATGAAAGACTTTCTCTTGCAAGCAAAAAAGGAATTTTTCGCTGTACTTTCGATTCATCTGTTTACACAGACAATTAGTGGGAGAACCATCTGTGTGATTCAATCTGAGGATGAAAAGGCCTTCTAGAATTGTTAGAAAAATTTCCCTTGAGGATCATGATGCCATGAATGCTAGAGAAAGGGCTTGTTATACATAGTTGTTCTTTTGTTTAAAACCTTTGAATTAATAGGAATTGTTCTTCCATCTTAGGATGTAGAGTATAAAGCAGCGCTGTCTAATAAAACTGGTGATGGAATTATACTGTATCTCCTCTGTCCACCTCCAGCCCTCTACCCTTTAAGCATTAGACATTTGTTTTGTGTGAGAAACTGAATTTGAAATTTTGTTTCATTTTAATCCTTCTACCTTTGAAGAGGTACAGGGAGATATTTACTGGATATGCAGGTAGAGAATCTGCTGATGGGTTAGTAAATATCCATAATTTCAAAAACCCACCACCACCAAAAATCCACTACCTGAATTTGCAAAATACAGCAATTAGTATAGTCTCTGACAAAGCAAAATTTCTTCCAAGCAATCCTTTGAACTTGATCCGCAGTACATGCTACTTGGCTATGTGATTAGGAAAATACAACCTGGGAATTAGCTTGTTAGATTGCATTTTCCTTTGCCCTTTATGATAAGTGAACTATGAAATCTTCTGGCTAATTGGAGTTATTGATTGAGGTTGAGCTCTTCAGATGATTCATACATGATATAATTAAGCATGAGAGGGAAAAAGTACATTACAGCCTGTTAAATCTGCAAAGTGAAATTAGATAATTGATGAGTTTTAAGGCAGCAATAGTCCAGGCATTTATTGGAATCAAGAGAGAACCCATTTAACATGAAATGTCCCTAAAAGCCTCCAGCTCTTTAATGGGGTAGAACTTAGACACTGTGTTTTACCGTGGACCAACAGTGGGTGAACCCGGTTAACCTCAGAATTTTAGAAGGTGTTCCTTTGATTGAAACTCTAGTTTTTAATTTATGTTACTTCTAAATCTTTTGCTTTCACTAAGCAATGCTTTGCTCTTCATTGGCTTTAATGTTCATTTTCTTTCCTGCTAAGAGCAATTCTCTTTTCCATTTTCTGGGGCCAGAGAAACAATACAGAGCTCAGGTGCTTACTTTTCCTGTGGTCAAACACTATTCAATCCTTAACACCCTGTATGGTGCCCTGAGTTCTTCCAGAAGTGACTCTTGAGGACAAAGCCCTAAGGATTGCTGGGTGCTCCCACAAAAAAAGATTGGAGAAGTAATTTATGTTTATAAATTACCTGGGGAAAATGGGCCATCATATAAACAACTATATTACCTCTGTAGCACTGTAGCCCTGTTGTCCTGTTGTTCATTGATTTGCTCGAGCAGGCACCAGTAACATCTCCGTTGTGAATCTTGTTGTTACTGTTTTTGGCATATCAAATACACCATGGGTAGCTTACCAGGCTCTGCGTGCGGGAGGGATACTCTCAGTAGCTTGCCAGGCTCTCCGAGAGGGATAGAGGAATTGGACCCGGGTCGGCCGCATGCAAGCAAACGCCCTACCCTCTGTGCTATCGTTGCAGTCCACTATATCACCTCACTAATGTTAGTCACTGTGTGCACATTTATGTGAGTTGTTTTGAATTAATTGACTGTTACGGCCAATTATTACTCTGTAATATCCATGTATGTTGAGGTATTGGTCTTAAAATTTAGGTTTTCACATTTTCTCGACTGTGTATTTTCTTAGATGGCATATTTCTTTCTTTCTTTTTTAATCACGAAATTTCTTCAGATAGATAAAAGAAAACTAAGCTGTGGTCCAACTTCTCACTATTACTAATACTAATATTGATGCTATAATCAACATCATTGCATCTGTCTCTCTTTTAATTCAATGTTAGGGTCATTCCTAGACTTGGATTTGTACCCTAGGAGAAGTAGGCATGTTGGTCCACTAAGCTATGTCCAATGGACGAGATCAGGGCACTTTTTCAGTTCATTAGTGACATGGGAGGTGTTATGGTGAGGGGAGGTGACATTCCACTTGATCAGTCTCTTCAGCTTAATTTTAGAGAAACCGTAGCTTTGTCTGTGATCTACTTTTTTTTATGTGTTTAACAATTCTCTAGCAATGTTTGAGTTTATTTATTATTTCTTCTGAGACATGAATCTTTGGTCATTAGGATCTAGTGATTTTCTTTCCTATTTGATTCAGAGACATATATTTTCTGCTTACTGACTTTTAATTAATTGAAACTCTGCTTTATTCAATTTCATCACCTGTTCAATTTACATCATAAAATAATATCAGAATTTTGTCATTTGTGACTGTTCTGGTTGGGGAGTCAGTAAGTACTACAGTCTCATAGTGGTCATGGAACTTTCAGAATAACAGTCAATGGCTTTTTATCTCAAGGAGAATATATACTAAAGAAGCTATGTATTAGAAGATGTAAGTACATGTTAGCAAAAGAAATTTATAAATACGAGCAGAAGGATAATGAGAGAGAATTATGGAGCAATGTAAAACAGGTATGAGTGCTTATTACCAATGAATAATGAAAGCAACACAATTAGCTAATGGGATTAATTTCTCATTTTAGATCATGAAGATATGGTATGTGGTGATTAATACACATTGTTTAATGTGTTAGATTATTGTTCACTGTATAAGACCTCCAAGATATAAGTACTTTAAAAATGGCAAGATATTTTATATACAAATTTTAGTTTATTGTCCAAAGAATTTATGCTGTATATGTTATTTCAGAATAAATAGTTCAGAGTGCAGACTCAGATTTGTTTCCTGATTTGAATGTGTATACACCAATATAATTTGTATTCTTATTACAGAATTACCAATGTTTTTTCCAAATAAGAAATCCTTCTTTATCAGAAAAAAATTTAGGATTACCTAAGTTTGACTCCAAAATTTGTGCTCTTGCCAATATTAAACAGTCTCCAAGTAACACCATCCCTATGCTCTCAAGGTGTTTCTCAGTATGAATAAATATAATGGCAATGTTTTCATGAACTATGAAAGGGAAAGTGTTGTGAGAATATATTCAGGGGAATACCTCAGCCTATGTATCTCTATCTCTGTCAGGTTGCTATTTTCTCAAGAAATTCAGTCACAAAGTAATGCTTTGAAGTATCAGCTGCATCAACTTTGCATCATTGGAAGAGACCATTGTCTGGCATGGTGAAAATAATGGGGCTTCATATTTTGATGTCATGAATCAGTAATGAGTTATGACCACAACTAAAAAGCACTGGCATGGAATTGTTGGTGGGCGTGTGGGGAGAAAGGACCCTTCATTCATTGTTGGTTGGAATGTTCCCCTCTGTTTCAGTCTATATGGAATGCATTATGGAGAGTTTGCAAAAAATTAAAATTAGAAATCTTGTATGATCCATTGGTACCAACTTTGGCATCTAACACACATATACACACATTCGATTAAAAGGATATATGTACACCTATATTCATTGCAGCAATAACCAATATATGAAAAAAACACTAATGTTCTATTATGGTTAATGGATCAAGAATGCATATGTGCAAAATGGAATTCTGTGCAGCTGCAAGAAAGGACAAATCATGCAATTTGCCACTACATGGATGGAACTAGAACATACCATGTTTAGTGAAGTCCAACAGAGATTGATAGATATGGAATGATCTTTCTCATGTGTGAGGTTTAAAAATATATAGTAAGGGAGCAGCAAATGCTGAGACAACAGGACTGGAGAGTAAGTCTGCATAACTGAATTTACCTGGTGGGGGAAGACGGCACATTGGAAGGGAACTTAGCACACTGGTGGTGGGTGTGGTATTGGAATGATGTATGCATAAGATTATCATAAACAACACTGAAAATTACAGCACCTCAAGTAATATATATTATTGAGTCACTGTGAGATACACAGTTACAAAGCTCTTCATGATCGGGTTTCAGTAATACAATGATCCAGTGATCAATGACCCTTCACCAGGGTCCATTTCCTACCACCAATGACCCCAGTTTCCCTCCTGTAACCTTCCATCCCCCAACCTGGCTCTATGGCAGGCACTTTCTCTATCTTTTTTTCTCTCTCTCCTTTTGGGCATTATAGTTTGCAATACAGATAATGAGAGGATATCATGTTTGTTGCTTTATCTACTTTCAGGATGGAGTTCCGATCCAGAGTGATCATTCCCAAATATCTTTGTCATAGTGGTTCCTTCTCATATCCAATTGCCAGAATGTAAATTTCTGACATTGAAACAGAAGGTGTCATCTGTCTAGAGGTGATGTTGCCAATGAACTATGTGCTTAGTCCAAATACACGATATTACCACCAAGGACTTAGAAATGGCAGACACAAATTAAGGCATTACTCCTTCAAACAAACCAAACAACAGTGACTTCTCCAACTCTTTATATGTGTGCTTGTGTGTCTAGTAATATTTTTTATTAGAGTTCTTTCTTTCTCTCACTTGTGTGGCCATGTTTTGAGGCCAGGGCTTCATACATACAAGGCAAATGCTATATGCTTTTGCTCTCAACTCCCAACTCCTTCAGCTCCCAACTCCTCTCTTAGCTCACTTCACTTTTACGTTTATTCATTGTGTTCCTCCACAATCCATCCCTTAACAATCATAGTCAAGTGGAATAATGAACATTCATTACTAGGGTAGCGGAGGTGGCTCCTCTCTTCTGAGTTCATGGAGGGCCAGATGCTGAAATTAATTTCACCTCTGCCAACTAGGATGAATGGTGGGCAAAACTACTAGATGGCCAGCTAATGATGTCTTCCACCTTTGCCAGAAAATCTTGACTCTATGTCTGTTGTAGTACTAATACTAGTAGGCCTTCTTATGATTTGTGAGCTTAATTTATCCTTTGGCAGATTCAAGATTCCTTACAGATGGAGACTTCACTATTTTTAGCAAGACTTGAATAGTGCCTTTCTCAAGGAACTTATTACATATTTTCTAAATTGATTAGAATGGATTCCTTTTGATTGATTAAAAATGTTCTTAACTTTCAACTGGGTCTGAGTTACTTGAAATTAAATTATTTGTTTGAATATTGGTACTCTCCAAGTAAAAGCTCTGTTTATTCATTCCAGAAAGTGAGTAAGGTGCCTTAATCATAAAGGTACTGGAATAAAATTATTGTGGGTACTCTGTAATATAAACCCTGTAAAACTGTTTACAGTTCTGTGTGGGTGTAGGAGGAAAAAAGGGTTCAAATATAAATATGAGTGGGAAAGAAAACTTGTTTCTAGCCCGTTTTGTGCATCTGTTAGCATTTTAAAGACTATACTGTGGAATTCATCATTTTAAATATTATGAAGTATAAGAAAAAACTTTTATGTAAAATCACCAATTCTCTATTTGAAACTCCATTTAATAAATTTTTAGGAAAACCAGTTACTTTAATTACTGAGAATTCAATGCATTATTAGATTTATTATATAATTACACTTAAAAAATTTCAGGGGCCAGAAATGTATCTTAGTGGTAGAGCAAATGTCTTGCATGTGTGAGGTACTGATTTGATTGCATATATGCATATACATATGTATGTGTATATATGTGTGTATATACATATATACATATATAAGTATATATACATACATGTTCCCTTACACATATGTATATACACATATACATATATGTATATACCTACATATATACATGTGTATATACATATATGTGTATAGATACACACTCATACATATGTATACATGCATATGTATGAGTAAAATATGTAAGTCTTTTCGGTGGAATGTGATCAAAATGCCAGATTTTGATTTCTAATGTGGTGTTAATGTTAAAATGTAGTATTCCAAGTCTTAATTTGGTTTTTTTTTGTAATATAAACATTTTAAGGAGCCTGTCCTTTTCATCTTTTTTTTTTTGCTTTTTGGGTCACACTCGGCAATGCAGAGGTTACTCCTGGCTCTGCACTCAGGAATCACCCCTGGCGGTGCTCAGGGGACCATATGGGATGCTGGGAATCAAACCCGGGTTGGCCGCATGCAAGGCAAACACCCTCCCCGCTGTGCTATCGCTCCAGCCCCAAAGAGCCTATCTTTTTCAATGCAAAGAATTATTCATATAAACTTTACTTGATTTGGTACAGGATCAGTGACTCTGTATCTTCATATTATTTCACGTTATCAACTATTATGATTAATGTAAGAATTCAAGTTTTAAACTTGGATGGTCATACCATTTTAAGGGACTAAAGAACAAATGGTCAGTTTATCAAATGTAAACTATTAGTGCCGGCCTTATTTAAGAATAGTCCTTTATGACAGTGAACCCTTGCCCCTGAATGATAGAAATGAGAATGTCAAGAAAAAGTAATGGGGCATGGGCTTGAGGAGGTAGATGGACAATCACATAAGGGTATTGGTCTAAGCATCTTGGAAGTTTTAGCGGTTTAGACTCGATTAGTATGTACATCAAAACCATAAGAGTCCACATCTGGGACCGGAGTGATAGCACAGCGGGTAGGGCGTTTGCCTTGCATGCGGCCGACCCGGGTTCAATTCCCGGCATCCCATATGGTCCCCTAAGCACCGCCAGGAGTAATTCCTGAGTGCAAAGCCAGGAGTAACCCCTGAGCATCGCTGGGTGTGACCCAAAAAGCAAAAAAAAAAAGAGTCCACATCATTTTAGGAGTTTAATGAGTTTGTCAGGGAGGTAGAGTGGGAATGAGGGAAACTTGAGTCATTGGTGGAGGGACCTGACAGTGGTGGTAGATTTGGAATAACAATGAATGCCCTTAAAGTCTATTATCCACAACTTTGTATATTATGGTTCTTCTAATTTTTAAAGAATTAAATAATTGTTATTGGCAAGTTTAATTCAACACAAACACAGGAATGATTTTTAAAACATTTTATTGTTTGCTAAAGTACTTATTTTTAGTTACAGAATTTACTAAGTAAAGTGAAAGTAGACACAATTCATTGTATTTTTGTGTCATTCTGAAAGCACCTGAAATATCTACTTCAATTCTCTTCTCATGCTTTTGTCTTTTAATCCTAAAAAAAACCAGAAAGGGGACAATTAAAATCATTTCCACGTATTCCTGGTAGTACTATAAACAGCAACTCACAAAGCTTCAGTTTTGCTAAGCCATTTAAGCTGAACACTGTATTATTGAACTCTAATTTTCAAATTGTTTTTCTTATCACATTATCATAGTTAGCAGGTGTGTACAACAGAAGCCCCTGTAATCAAGATATGCACTGCTTACTATAAAACAACAGTTGCTACTTTTTATTGAAATTTTTGCATGTTAGTCTCTGAGTTGATCACTTAGTTTCTTTCCCATAAAACAACTCTAAAAACTCTGATTTTACTTATGCTCTGACTTTACACAGAACTTTCAAAGAGTTCAATGTATATGCTTCAAGTGACCTTCTGAAATATAGCTCTTGAAATTTGTGAACACATTATACAGTTCATGGTCTTCATTGTTAAGACAGAAAGTAGTAAATGCATTTTTGATACAAGAAGCAATATGAATTTTAGACTAGAATAGTGACTAGAGGACTAAAACATGTAGGTAAATACACCAAAACATTCAGGACACAACTAATTTTCAACAATCTTTATAGTTGTGCTTCTTATTGAAGAACCATATGTGTAACCTATTAAAATATGGTAATTGTCCTTGGATAAAGGCTTTAAAATTATCTGACTTAGTGACTTTCTGTAACTTATTGAAATAGCATCAATAAGTAGATGCAGTAACATCTCCATTTCAGGCCCAAAGGTACAGTTAAACTAAAAACCACTTTGGACAGGTAATATTTCTCTCAGTCTTTTCTATCAGATTTTCCACCAACCTTTTATAGCATTTTCAAACACTTACATTCTACTCTCAAAACCTGTTATTTTAGGTTTTTTTTCCTAACTTATTCCTGGTAGTTAAACCCTTGAAAGGCAAGGAGAGCTGATAGCCCCTATACTCTTGCCCTTAAAATCAGTAGGTTTTAGGAATACATATTCAGTTAGGAATTAAAAGTAATTGTAGAATTGAATGAAACCTACCCTAAAGTCTGTGACCTTAATGTTAGAGAAACTCATTTTTTAAGTGTCCAGAATTAATACTTAATATTACATAATTTTGTTTCCATAATTGTTTTCAGAGTCATGATAGGAACACGTGCCCATCCAGATAGTCATCAACCTGCAGCTCTGGCCACTCTAGCCCTTAGACTGTTGGAAAGCTCAGCCCTCTGGGGCCCATTTTGCTGGACCATTTGCACAGCAGTGGTAGTGGCTTCAAGGGGTACTCACCACTTCTTCCCGCTTGGTCTTGTCTGTTGCTGGCCAGGCTTCCAGGGGCATATCAGGAAGCATGGGGGGCAGGGGCTGCATGGGGAACATCGGAGGCAGAGGTGGCTGTTGCGGCAGGGGCTGGATGGGGTGCATGGGTGGCTGGGGCTGAATGGGTTGGTGAGGTTGCGGCTGGGCAGGCTGGGGCTGGAAGGGCTGCTGGGCGGGCGGAGGGACATTTGGCTGGTGGTGTTGGGTTGGAGTCATGGAGTGTTGGCCGGGAATTGGCATCATTGGCTGCTGGGGGACCACGGGCTGCTGAACTGGCACCATGGGGATGTGGTGATGAGGCTGTAGGGCGTGATTCGGGGGATTCTGCTGGGACAGCACGGGAATGATTTGGTGGTGCAGCCATCCACCCATGGGTTCGTAACCATAGGAAGGGTACTGGTGAGAAACAGAGAGTCAGGTTTACCATTGGCTCCATTGACTTCAGCTGGAGAAGTAGCAAGGTTTTCTTTGTGATTATGACAATATGAATACTTATTCATTTTCTCCTGTGCAAGAATTTCTAACTGTATGCAAATATGACCTTTTACAAACTACATTTCTCGTTAGTGTCTGTATGTGGTATAGACATGTTATTTCACTTAAAAGGGAATTGAAAGCATGCTAACTATTTTGAGGGAATAAAGAACAGAATATCTACATACCGGTGGTCTTATCATGTTCTGGTACCACTTCAGAGGAGTAAGCACCTTAAAAGAAAAGTACATTAGAATACATTTGTTTTGAGTGAGTTACTTGAAATAGAGACTCAATAATGTAACCCCATCAATCATGATAGACTGATAGCCTAATAGTTCTACTCAAGAAAGGACAAGGGGAGCATTTGGCAGGTGGGTCCTATGTATCAGACACTATGTTTTATCCATCATACACACTTTTCATATACTCTGAGGTTAAAATTCATCACCTTCACTCTTACAAACAAGGTTGTGGAGGGCTAAAGGGGTTTATGGGCTTGATTGAAGTGACTGCAGTTGTGATTCTATTAAATTTCATAGCTCCCACTCTTTGAACAAAACAGAACAAAGCAAAACAAAAATTTTTCTGTGATAATGTTTATATCCTTTTTGATTTAGCATCACAATGAAAACTAAAGAAACCACACAGCTCCTCAGACTGGGAACACAGGGTTTCTAGTCAAAAACAAAATATCTTTGCTGAAATTCTTATTAACATATTTTCTCGACCTGTATGAGTAACAGACTCACAGGTTGCTGTATGAATCTATAAAAGAAATAAAATTCTCATTCCATTCTAAACAGCATATATTTGGTCGCCCTTAGGTTCAGAGACTTTTATTTCATAGTAAAGCACTTGAAATGAATGCAACAAATAATTCTAACCTTCTTTAAGTTAGACTTTTCCAAGTAAAAAGGCTATATAATTTTATATATTTTTAAACTATGTAGTTCCACCAACAGAATTCTGAAGTCTGGATATTATAACTCTTTTCCTTCTCCAGATGAGGAAAGGAACGTTCCAGAGAGATAAAACAGTTTGCCCCAGGTTACGTGGCTACTATAGGATTGGGCAACTCAACCTGATTTCCAGAAATCACAAATTTTCATTGATCTCCAGCATGTCTCATAGCCCCCATTTGTTAATAATCTTACAGTATTGAACTAGAAGGTACACTTCGTATATAAACATCTTAGAATCAGGAGTTTTCTAAGCAGAAGACATCTTAAATCATATCTTACCTGACCCCCACATCTGATGGTCTGGGATAGAACAAAGGTGTTCATGCAGAGTTCACTTTCTGCCCTACTGTGCAATTCTACTCCCTCCCCGGTGCAGTGGGAATTCATGATGGATAATTTTATAGCCATATAAGGAGGGAGGAGTGTACTTGGCAATGTAGACTTGAGTTGACCCATCAGGGCTTAAACTAGGAAGGTAGTGGTCAGAACTGAAAAGGTAGGACTGAGATACATCTGGAATGATGAATCAACGCACTAGTCTTTACAGAGCCCAGGGCATCAGTAACTCAAACAATGATCAAAATTAGTAAAGAGAAAAATTACCTCATAGCTGAAGTTGATGTAACCAGGGTGCCCAGGATGAGATGGTAGCTTTTATATGGAGGAAGAAAGAGAGAGAAGAAGAGGGAGAGAAAGGGGGAGAGGGAAGAGATTAAGTCAATATGCAATCTTTCACATTAAGGAGGACTGAAATTCATTTTAAAAAACCTACGTATTGCTGAATACCTGATGTCTACTTTCAGTTTGAACAGTTACACTGTGTGGGAGAGGGCTCCTCTAAATAAAAAAGAGATCTAGACTAACCAAATGACTTTGGTGTGGGTAATCATCTTATGGTATTTGACCTGGATATAGAAAATCTCACACATTTACTCCCCAATGCTCTTGGTCAACCCTCCATGTATGTGGTCAGGTAATCCTACTCTACCCCATCCACCATTGAACTTCTTGATGAAACTCACTTCAGGTTGGGGAGAGAGGTGTGCTTCTCCTACACAGTACAAAATAGCAAAAAGAAAAATTGTCTCACAAACTTTCCCTTATAGCTTACGTGGTAGATTAAGTGCCTGAGTATCAAAGAAAGCCCACATGATTGGCATACAGAGTAAATAATATATCAACAATATGAACATAAGAAACAGCCAAGCATGAATTATTAGTGAATATGAGAACAAGATGGGCCTCAGTAAAGTGGATACTTTGTAAAGCAGTGGTGTATAAAAGTTTAAGCCAATTCTTTTTATTATGCTGTCAAAGTCTTTATGTCAGGAAAATTTTAAAGTTCAAAGTGAAAAACAACCTGAATAATTATCTAAACTAGAACTGTCTGTCCTTTCCAAAGTGGAGGTCAAGTGACTGAGGCTTGAATCGTAGAAATCTAGAGTGGGGGAGAGAGAATCACGCAGAGCATCTGCCTTAGACATCCAGCTAATTAAGGCTCTATTCTTTCCCATCGCTCCTGCTTCCTAAGAGGATTTGTTCACTCTCATCTGATTGCGAATTATTTTTGTCAGGTAACTGCTTTTCCTATACTTTCTTGGTATGGGCTCTCAGACAATAGAGATGTTAAATTGAGGAGCGTTGACAGAAAGGGTCAAATTCGTAATGCAGGAGCCTGAGAATTGACACAATGCAGGATTACCACTGTGAAGGCGAAGCACAGAATCTTGGACTTACGGATCAGAGGAAATGAAGAGGCAGCTACCTGGGCATTGCTGACTTCTGGCCAGCTATTCTTTATGCCACTGAAAAGCAGCTAGATGCTGCCTTGCCTACCTATGACCTATGTCTTCTCACCTGTCTGCTGTTATCTAGAGAAAATGAGTCAGACTTCCAATTCCTTTGTAAATTTCTATCTAAAATAACTCCATATGTGTTAGGTATAGGTACAGTTTTATAGAAGTCATGTGTCTAGCAGAATAACTTGGAGAGATGAGGTGTTTGAGAACATGAAGATGGTTACAGATGGAAATTCTTAACAGATTTGTAAGAAATTGGGTTTGAGAGAAAACTGGTTTCTTTTTGTTGTATTTCCCTACAGCTGACTAAACTTGTTCTCTGGAGGCTTTTGAAGGGTCCCCTCTAAAAGTTTCCTCCATCTAAACATGGGCCGCAATATTTACAAACTGTTTCACCAGAATCTCATGGAGCGCTTGGTGAATACAGTGTCCTGAGCTCCACCCCAAAATGTACTAAATCTTAATCTTTGGTGAAGGCATCTGAGAACCTGTTGAAAAACAACAAAACCCACACAAACTCTCAAGAATTTCCTAAACACAGAGCTGTTTGAGGACATCTGATCTTGCACTGTTAGAGTTCCTAAAGTTTACCAATTATGGGGCAGAACTTGATTCCAAAGCTTGGGAAACTGAACATTGGCAGGGGGTTACTCACAGGCATAGAGAAGGCTACTCCGAGGAGGCAAGCAAACAAAATCCAGGTCCCCATTTCTTGATGGCTCTGAAATATAGGTCAACATCATGTCTTATTTATTTCTTCTCAAATATGGTCACAACTAATGCTCTATTATGTATGCTAATTTCATATTAAAGTGTTTCTAGTAAGATGTCTAGGGCCATTCTTTGTGAGGTTACTTTATTCATTAGATTTCCAATTTTAAGCCCATTTCCTCTCCTGTAGAGTCATAACAGTGTGTTAGAAATCCCAAGGGTTTTCTTTAGGCTTAAAAGTTGAACAGAGTTTTTGGAACGTGAATAGTCAATTGTACACTACTTTTTTCTATACTGGTACAACCTATAGGGTCACAGAAGCTAAATGTAATTAATAAAATTATTTAAAATGTATGTTTATGTATGGTATTTGACCTGGACATAGAAATTCATAATTTGATACTTTGTATCAAAATACTTTGTATCAAAATCAAATTCATAATTTGATACTCTATCAAAATACTTTGTCAAAGTATTTGATACTTTGACAACTAAGATATCCAGATTTGTTTTATACAAGGTGCTGGTACAGTACTTCTGTTAGATGCAAAAACTGATTGTTCAAAAATGACATTAAATAAATTTTCATTTATCTAAATGATGTGAGGAAGGATTGGGCTTTAGTTCCAGGTGGTCAGACCAGTAGAACTTTAAGCACAAACTTTAGGTAGTATCTCTAAGTTCTGGATGTGAAACAAAAGATGTCTTTAACAGAAAAGAGAAGGACCCATTAATATTTTGCTGTTAGTCCATGCCTTCTGAATACTAAAAAATTCTTAAAAGATCTTTTCTACTTAAAAATATAGCATATTTAATCAATTGTGTCTTACTTTTGTTGATATTGCATTTCAATTATTTCACAAATAAGACCCCTGGGATATGAAGCCAAAAAAGACCTTCCTAATATATATCTATTACTTTGTGGTGCAAATTCTTGACTAACTTTGAAAACTGTCACTAGAAAGACCATATGTTTTGCATAAGAAGTAAATATCCAGTGTAATAATGCTGGCTATGAAAAGTACACTGAAGCTTTCTACCTCCTAAATCTGTTTTGTCAGGTAGAATTAATGAGAAAAAGCTCTTAGCTGATGGTTCTAATGGATGTAATTAAATAAAATGTTTTTCAAAATGTGGATCACAGTCTATGAAAGAACTATTTTTATCTTAATTGATAAGTAATTAAAATAAATATTTTGCTGTGAAATTTGGCCCAGAAAAATGCCTTGGGATTCTGGTGCTAGAATTTAAACAAACTAGACAAACACACTGCTGCATTAGAAAGTAAAATAACCCATTTAAGTAATCAAGTCTAATTTAATTATGGTTCAATTAAAAAACTAACTGAATATTGACATCAAGCATATTTTGTACATAAAACTCCTGAAAAAGAAATAAGCACAATAAAAAGAATACAGATTATGAATAAAATTCCACATACCTTTGAATGTATGTATTCGGAATTAGCTCCTGTATGAAACTCAGGGATGTTTGGTTCTTTAGATTTTGTCGAACGAAGGGCTCAATTTATACCATTCAGAGTCTCTAAACCAACCAATCAGATTTCTGAAAAAAAGTGTTGAGCATACCTAAAAAATCTCTGTATCATGAATTTTTAGAAGCTGTGATCAAACATAAGGCTGAATGTTGTGATTAGTGTACAGAGTCTTTCATTATGGGCAATAATAGGTTTAACGGGTAAAAAAATTTCCTCAACTGGTTTTAAGTCAGCAAGTTAGTTGACTGCACATGCTGATTCAAATTTACTTTAAGCAATGGCAATATCATGGACTGTTTCTGGTTCCAGCAAAACTAACATTGTTCTTTACCAAGAAAAATGGAACTTAGATGGTTCCTTTGGTCTCGAGGTTCTTCAGCCCTTTCAGATCAAACTCTGGATAAAGTCCTTAAATTCCCCCCAATATCTAGCTGAGGGTTTCTTTCTTTTTGTTTTGTTTTGGTTTGCTTTTGGAAATACTCCAGGCTTCCTCCTGGTTTTACACTCAGAAATTGCTCCTAGTTGTGCTCTAGGGACTGTAAGGATGCCAAGGATTGAACCCAAGGTCAGTTGCGTGTAAGGCCAATGCCCTACTCACTGTACAATCGTTCTGGACCCATAGCTGAGGATTTCTAATTTCAGGGTCACTATTACTCTATGTATGTCCTTCTTCTGCTGAAAGTATGTTCTCTGTTTCCAGTAAATTTTCCTTTATCACCAGCCCAGTATCCAACAAAAAAGGAAACAAAAGCCCTTCTTGACACCATCCAGCAGTTCATTTGCCACCATAGCAACCATGAATTCAAGGTTATCATAAAATAAAAATTTTCACTTGTGACCTAAAGTATAAGTCTAGCAATATATGAAACACTGTTTTCTTAAAAAATGTATTTTAATCCTTTCAAGCTTCTATTTATTATAGAATATTTTGCCCTGGATCCTCCATTCCACGTACCAATATTTAGTCTGTTTTTTTACTCTTCTATATTATCATTTTAATTAATTTTTTAATGAATCACCGCCGGGTACAGTTACAGACTTACAAATTTTTGTGCTTATATTTCAGTCATACAATGAATCGAGTGCCCATCCCTCCACCAGTGCCCATTCTCCACCACCAATGTTCCCAGTATCCCTCCCATCCCCTATCTCCCCTACCCTCCACCCCTCCACCTCTGTGACAGGCACATTTCCTTTTACTCTCTCCCTCTCTCCTTTAGGGTTTCATGCTCTGCAATGCAAGTATTTAGTGGCCATATGTTCGGTCTATAGTCTATTTTTGGCATGCATCTCACATCCCTAGCGGGCTCTCTCAAAGCCCTATACTTGGTGGTCCCTTCTTTATCTGAGCTTTCTTTTCCCCCAGCACGTGAGGGCGGCTTCCAAGCCATGGAGCCAACCTCCTGGTACTCATCTCTATTATCCTTGCGTGTTAGTCTCCCATTCTCTTACTTTATATTCCACAAATGAATGCAATCTTTCAATGTCTGTCCCTCTCTTTCTGACTCATTTTATTAACGTGATACTTTCCATGTTGATCCACTTATATGCAAATTTCATGACTTCATCTTTTCTAACAGCTGCATAGTATTCCATTCTGTAGATGTGCCAAAGTTTCTTTAACCAGTCATCCATTCTTGGGCACCCAGGTTTTATCCATATTCTGGCTATTGTAAACAGTGCTGCAATGAACATACAAATACAGATGTCATTTCTACTATACTTTTTTGCATCTATGGGATATATCCCAGAAGTGGTATTGCTGGGTCAAATGAGAGCTCAATTTCTAATTTTTTGAGAAGCGTCCGTATTGTTTTCTCAAAGGCTGAACCAGCTGGCATTCCCACCAGCAGTGAAGGAGAGTCCCTTTCTCCCTACATCTACGCCAATACCGGTTGCTTTTGTTCTTTTGGATGTGGGCCAGTCTCTGTGGTGTGAGATGATATCTCATTGTTGTTTTGATCTGCATTTCCCTGATGATTAGTGATGAAGAGCATTTTTTCATGTGCCTTTTGACCATTCAGAATTCTTCTTTGAGAAAGTTTCTGTTCATTTCATCGCCCCAATTCCTTATGGGGTTAGGTGTTTTCTTCTTATGCAGTTCAACTAGTGACGTATATATCCTTGATATCAACCCCTTATCAGATGGGTACTGGATGAATATCCTTTCTCGTTCTGTAGACTGTCTTTGTATTCTGGTCACGGTTTTTTTTGAGGTGCAGATGCTTCTTAGTTTAAGATAATTTGGACAATTTGGCCTTTTTCTTTGTTCTGTATCTCATCAATGTTAATGCCAATTTGTAACTAGTGATGTAAGTAGTGACATGACTGATGAGATTTCGATCAAATTTAGATTCATAGATATTGAATATATACCCAAATGCTATTGAACGTTTAACTGGATCTTTATAACTAGTAATATTTTCAAAATTTATACATGTAGATATCTATATGTTTTATGGATGCTTTATATAGACTGAATTAAATTCAAGAAAAAGATATCCATGAAAAGTAGTAAAAGATCGAGTTTAGATTTACATGTCCTGACCTTAGCTTCATCAAGGATTGGGAGACCATTGACAGCATACTTAGCCTACCTGACCCTCATTTATCTCATCAGTAAATTGGGATAATAACAGAACTTACAAAAGAGGAATCATGTGATAAATAAGTGAGAATATCTTGTGGGAAATTGCAAAGTTACTTCTTACCTTCCACAATCATATCACTTGGCATGCAGTAATACATTAGTAAAATGCTAATAAGATTCTAAGACAATCTTCTGGATGTATTAGTAGAGTATGAGTAATCATCTAAAGAAAGGTAGACCTTTGAATTACAGAGAAAGATTACAATGAATAAAGCTGGTTATTATAAGCACAATGCATTCATGAATACAAACATAGAATATGGTTTTTCTTTTAAGGAAATCCAATATGGATATTAAGAGAATTAACATTAGCTTACATGGAGCTGGTAGGCATGTACAGAAATGTGGTTTGTGAGAAGAGGAGGACGAGGAAAGTAAAACATATATTTTATTATGTTCTCTTTCAATCCTTTTATTAAATGATATATATGAGAATATCTGAAAGGATTAGCACATATTTTTCCTAAACATCTTGGGTAACTTCTAATCACAAAATCGTTGATGAATTATTAATGGTAGGACTTTAAAAAGCATCTCACTCATTTGTGTCACTTTTTGAGAAAGAAAGAAATATTTGGCCACAATAATAAACAGAATGCTTCCTCACTCTGACAATAGTAACTGATTCACTGGATAGAATTACAGCCAATTCGCTCTAAACAATTGTCCAGATTTTGATGGCCAATGCAATCAAAATTAAATGATTCTTATAATTTATTTTTCCTACTGTGTTTCCTGGCCCATAATTTATTAAAATTGGGATCCCTTAGCTACTAATGCAGTTTAAAATTTTCCTATATTTTTATGTAAAAAACATAATTTCCACTGGGAAAATATTCCTATAAGAAATAATTTCCTGTATAATTAACTGACTGTGTGCCTGCCTTATTAGATAGACACATTTCCAAAGCACTTGTTTTCCTTGCATTTGAGGCCATGTATTTTTTCTTTTTTAAAAAATTAATGTTTTAAAAATAAATCATAAGCTTAAAGTATTTCCCTCTGTAGCAATATCTCTGGAACAACTGTGGCAATATGGCCCTAGCACCCTAGAACCATGTCTTCCCTCACTTACACTTTCCTTCCAAATCTATATGGGAAACATTCAGGAACCTTAGACCATTTTGTTATCTCTCTTCAAGATAATTTTTTTTTGTTTTTGAGCTACACTTGGCAGTGGCTAGAGATAATTCCCTGATTTTAGGCTCACAGATCACTCCTTACAGGACTTGGGGTTCATATGGATTGCCTGGGATCAAATCTGGATCAGCCCATGCTAGGCAAGTGCCGTAACTGCTGTACTGTTTCTCCAAGCCCTCATGTTTTCAAGACAATGAGTGCTTAAATACGCTTATGAATTTTAGGTTCGTTGTCTTGTTTTCTGGGATAGAGGAGTGTTCAAAACAAGGTTATAAGAGTATCACATTAAGGACAACTTCTTGCCCAGAATCATCTACTTGAAATTTTCTTGAGGTCTAGAGAATCAAGCAGAACTGCAAAACAGAAAATTCATGTGGAAGGACCTCGGAATTATAAATCTAGAATCAGTGCTGAGAGGAAGAAAATTCCAGGCAGCAAAATCTGACCCACCTCCTCATTTCAGTCAAATGCTTTTCTTTTATCATCAACATTATTATTATAATTAAGGCATCATGGTTTATAATCATGTTAGTGTAAGGTGGTCAGAGATTAAGATAGTCACCAGTTGGCAAGTGAGAAAAAGGAAGCATGCCTTTAATGTCCTGGCTTCCTTTTTAGCCTGGCCTCTGACCAATGAGAGATGCTCAACTACAGTGGAATGAACATATATACATAGATAACATAACTATTATCTACTATTATAAATACATGATTTTGTGTGGTATGTTGTACCTCTTCAAAATGTTCTTTTGCCCAATTTTTGGTGGTAGTAATTCTTTTTCTTGACTTTCAGCCATCATATTTTGCTGTTCCCAGGTTGCTTAGACTAGCAACTTCTTACTTTCTAATTTGCTGCTTCTAATTTATAGTCTGCTGGAAATTCGTATGTCCAAGCTTGTTAGGTGTATGTATGTATTATAAGCAAAGGAATGTTCTAAGTGGGAATAATATGGTAGGTTCACCTGGGAAAAAAACTTTCAAAATTCACTTTTGACGCATTTCTGTTTGACTGCTATAAGACTGTTTAGTTTTACTGGGAAGAGGAAGGGAAGGGGAGGTGGGGCTTGTCCTCCTTTGCTTAACCTCTTCGTTTTCAGTCCTGGTCAAGGTACATGGGTGACCTTTCAATAAGTCAGATGGTAAAAGTTCCAGACCCTTTCCTTCTCATCTGTCAGAGCTCAGCTCTTAAATTTTCTTTTAAAGTAAGATTATCCAATATCTGGAATCCTTTCAAGGGACTGGAGCCAAAATCAGTTGTTCAGTGTTTCAAGACATTTTCTTATAAGCAATATTCTCTAGCTTTTTGTCAGATTGGAGTTGAACCCTCTTCAGCACTCAGGCATGCCACCAGGAATTAATGCTTATACGCACACTCCTTTTGTAACCCTGAATGCTTGGTTTGGTGCTCTATTCGTTTTTGTGAGTTTTTTGGTTCCTAGGAAGATCTCTTTTATAAAACAGTTGCTAGATAATTCTTTCAATTACTTGATGCAAATATAGAGAATTGATCTGCGACACTGTGAAAATGTAAGAAAGTCTTTTTTTCTCTGTGAATTCTCCAAAACCAGAAATCTTCTGGTGATATAGATGGGACTTTTAAACATGAAGATGTATAATCGCATTTCTGTTAGCTTTTATGAAATTTTGTGTAAATAACCTCTGACAAAAATTGAAAAGAGATGTTTATTGACTGAGCTCTCATCTTTTGGTCCAAATTATAGTACACTGTAAGCAAATATATTAATATATATGCTTGATTTTTTATTTGTAATTGAATTTATTTATGGGTATAATAATATTCTTTAAAATATTATTAGATTCTTGGGCATTCAGAATCAATTCTGTCCAAGGAGAAAATTGAAAAGAATAATGACAATCTCCCTCTCTCACCCACATTCCTACATTTTATTGATTGCAAACCATGAGCACCTACTGGAATTACCTAGTTTTGGCTAGCTCTTTGAAGCTATGAAAAAGAAACATCTTCTACTAGCTCAAAATATTTAATGAGTAAACATGGGATGGGAAACCAAACAAATCTAACAGATAAGTAATAGGAAAGAAGGACACAGGTAAGAAGATAGGAGTTCCCACCAGAGAGATAGTGCAGCAGATAGAGCACTTGATTTGTCTGTGGCTGACCTGGGTTCAGTCCCCAACACCGCATATGATCCCTTAGCTTTACCCTGAACACAGAGCCAGAACTTAATTCTGAGCACTGCTGAATAAAAACAGACAGAGAAAGAGAAAAAGGAGAGAGAAATGCATGGGGATAGTTATTCAAGGGGACAACAGGCTCGTGAAGGCACAGGTGCCTTGAAAATTAGAGAAAACTTATTGATGCTATAATGGGAACTAAAACAGCTGCTGAGTATGTGGAGGTTTTTTGAGTCCCTGAACATAGCCCTGTAAGACCAAAAATAGAAATATAAAATTGAAAGCCAGGATTGAGCATTTATTATATCCCCAATACATTCATTGTCCTTGGGATGCAATTAATAGAACGGTGGTCAGTTCTCAAATCATCTATTGCCTCTAGATGATTTATTCTCTTTTTTGTTTATGCGGAGAATTCTAAAAGTGAGTGTTTGAACAGATCATTCTTTTCGCATTCAGAAGGCCTGCACTCTCTATTGCCATGTATATTTTAGGACAAGGGTTGAGGATGGATGAAGGGGAGAGCAGTGACTGCTGAAGGAATCGTGAGGTTATGGTAATGGAGAGCTATCTACAGTATTCCAATAGTTCTTCCGTTAGATTGGGAAAGTGTATATAAATTGTAGGTCATTCCACATCCATCTTTAAGACTGAAGTCTTATATTTTCTGCCACTGCAATGAGTATGTTTATCAACTGGTAAACGCTCACTATATTATCAAGGGAAACTTGAATCACTGTCAATGTGGACTATTTCTGAAAATATGTAGTAGATATAGGTATTTATGAAAAACCACTTAAAGCAAAATGTATACCAACAGGGGCTTGGTTCAAATGAAAGATGTATATAATGACATGCAAAATGAGGATATGGAGACATAGTATTTTGGGTAGGGCACCTGCCTTGCCTGTGGCAGACCTGGATTTGATACCCAGCATCCAATATGGCCCCCTGAGCCCTGCCAGGAGTGATCTCTGAGCACAGAGCCAGCAGTAAGTATTGAACTCTGCGGGTGTGGCCAAAAGACTAACACACCACTCCTCCCAAAAAGGATTTTATCCTGTTTTGCTGACAAAAACCTTTGTGCTATATTAAGTGAAATAGCAGTCTGATTTTTTAAATTTTATTAGTGAATCACCGTGAGGTACAGTTACAAACTTATGAACTTTCATGTTTGCATTTCGTTTACATCCCTCCACCAGTGCCCATTCTCCTCCACCAACGGCAACATTTTTTTTTTAATTTTCAGGGTTTATTTTGAGCTACTCCCAGCCTGGTGGTCTGGGTTCAGCTAAGATCTCTGGCCCTAAAATAGACTTTAATTAAGTAATTTTTATTTTGGGCAATACTTGACTTGCTTTGGGCTTATTTCAGGCTCTGCACTTAAGGATCACTCCTGGCAGGGCTTGGCAGCCCTTATGGGATGCCGTAGACTGAGCCAGGGTCAGTTTCATGCAACGCTATTACCCTGCGTTCTGTACTATCTCTGGGACCCTATGAATAGATATCTTAAGCACCCATTTTCAAAAAATAATTCCTCCTCCTTCTTGTCCTCATTTTCCTTTCCTTCTCTTTTCTATTTTTTGGGGGGCCACACCTGGGAGTGCTCAGACATTACTCCTGACTCTGCACTCAGTACTCATTCCTAGCATACTTGGTGGACCATATGGGCATGTAAAGCCCAGGCCAGCTGTCTGCAAGGCAAACACTCTACTCTCTGGACTATCACTCAGGCCCCTTTCCTCCCTTTTCTCCTCCTTTCTTCCTATTCCTCTCCTTCCATATATACAAACCCAAAAGAGCCATTTTTTGAATAACTATTAAAGAATTATTTCTGAAAGATTCCGAGTATCCAAGATTTTGTATCTCTTAAATAATCCACAAATGCCAGAACTTCAGAGGAGATCTCAAAGTTGAAGCTATAATATTTCTAATTCATATTCAGCAAGAATAGTGAGGAATTGATAGCGCTAGTTCTCCCGGTGGCCCCTGGTTTATTTAATGTTCACTCTCATTGCATGGGGTGGGAGGAGATAATAACATCAAAGACACAAAACCCAATATTTTTAAAGAGATAGGATCCTTTTTAGATTACTAGTAGAAAATATCTTAATATGAGCATTCACCAAAAGAGCTCATACAGCTTATAATTTGAAAGGTCTGTAAGCATTTGCTAAATATCTGGTAGAGCAGCTTTCAAAAAGGGAAATTATATGCAGATGAATAGTATGTTGTTTGGGTTATAATTAGCTGGTTACTGTTGGGAGTGAATATGTTACATCTGCACTAAGAGAGGTAACACAGTCATGTTAAAAAAGTATTTTCATTTTCGCTTACTGGTTAAAACACACCAAAGTAAGATGCACATTCCTATGGGTATACAGAGTACACACATACACAAACACACACGAACATTTCCATACAGAAGTAGCATATGATGGTGGAAAGATCTTGGTCTTTGAGGCGAGCCTCCATGTGAAATGACCCGTGATGCCTGAACATAGCCAGTGAACTTGACTCTTTCACTGCCTGGAAAGTAGGAGAACGTAAGTGAAGTAAAGCAAATAATATCATTCGGTATACGTTTGGCTCTTTCAAAACATGATATCCGAAAAGAGTTGATTTCCATACTTGTTTAAGGAAGAAAGAGAAAATGTTAACGAGACCAAGGAGTAGCAATAGAAATAGTACAGTGTGTAACATGCTTGCTCACACATGACCAACTCTTGTGTGATCCCTGGTACCACATATGGTCCTCCAAGCACCCAGGAAATGATTCTGAGCATAGATCCAGAGTAAGCCTTAAGTATTGCCAGGTGTTGATCAATTACCCCCTCCCGAAACAATAAATAATGAATTGAAAGAGACAAAGAAATAGACATCCCCCCAAGACATTATTCTCACAGTCTGATAGGCAGGGCTTCTTCTCTTGTCCTTGGACAGATAATAATTCCTAGATGTATTACTTTAGTAGTCTACCTTTCACCTTCAGTTTTTAAGGAATTTCCCAGTTGGTCATAAGTGTCAGAATGCCATTGTCTTTTTTCTTGTTGTTTAGGCCACACCTGCAGAATTCTGCTAATTCTATGGGAAACACGAAGTATGTGGTGGTTTTCTGTTCCAGTAATGCTACCACTTCCACCTACGTTATCATCCCTGCTTTCTGTTGTAGTTGTAACAAATGCCCCTTCCAGCATAGATCAGATCCTGAGCAGCTTCACAGCTAGCGCTCTCTTAATCGTGTACCTAAGTTATATTGGATTCCATAATCACTGTCATCTTGTTGCTCATCGATTTGTTCGAGTGGGCACCAGTAACATCTCTCATTGTGAGACTTATTGTTACTGCTTTTTTGCATATCCAATACGCCACGGGTAGCTTGTCAGGCTCTGCTGTGCGGGCTCGATACTGTCAGTAGCTTGCCAGGCTCTCTGAGAGGGTCGGAGGAATCGAACATGGGTCGGCCGCTTGAAAGGCGAACACTCTACCGCTGTGCTATCGCTCCAGCCTGGATTCCATAATAGCAGTTATGAATTCTCTCCAAACCTCTGTAAAATATCACATCGTGACTGGTATGTCTGGCTAGAGTGTTAACTAGTTCTGAAACTGAAAAAAAATAATTTAGGGGGAAGATCTAATTAATTGAATATGCTCACATACATTTTACTGCAACACATTTTGTACTTGAAATTTAATTATAACATTCTTTGCCGTTCGTGTAAGTTTGCTTTAATTTTCCCCAGGCAGCTTTACAATCATGAAATCTCCACTTTTCTTTTATCTAGTATATCATCTTCATTATCACTGTATTCATAGGAGAACCATAATAATGAGCCAGGTCTGTTCTAAGCCGTATTCTATAAATCTCCAGGCTTCTAAAATCATTAGGAGAAAATATTTATTGAGTACCTTATCCCAATACTATAGTGCATATTAATATCATGCATTATAGGATATCACAATTCTATAATACATTTAAATGTATGGAATGATATGTGTACAAAATATATGTCATTCTACCATGATTAGAAAATGTAGCACCAAAATGGCCCTCAGCATGGATGAATTTTGCTAACAGTATACTAAGTGGAAGAAATCAGACAGAAGAGCACTTACATGATTTTATTTCTAGGAAATGCCAGAATGGTCAAATTCATAGAAACAGAAAGTAGTAGCTAGTTGCGTGGTGCTGGGGGGAGGGGGAGATTGCTTAGTGGGTTTGAGTTTGGGGTATCTACCTGAGTATAGTAGCAGTACTTGTACAACCTAGTAGCTATATTAAAAACATACAGCTTTACACATTAGTGAATTATGTCTCAATCTAAAAATGTATGGGGGGATGGTAGAGGGGTCAGGAAATAGTCCAGCACACTCCTGATCAGAGTTTGGTGCGGCGCCAGGCAGAACACTGTTCCTGGAGCCTGCTATCACCACCAGAAGGGCCAGGGTATCTCTGGCACAGGAAGATCCATCAAACAGTATTATATCCTCTAGCCCGGTTATGAAACATTGGGCCGGGCTGTCTGACGATTAATGGGGGTGTCCCCAGGCCTCCTAAGCGCCTTGGACCCCTCCATTGTATACATCTTTTTGCCCCCAAGAAGCTTATGGTCTATACATGAAATATAGAAATGTGGAAGGCTGAACACAGTGCAGAAGTGTAGGATAATTGCACAAGAGTTGCCCCAGGGTGGTATATGTTTACTGAAGCTGATGACCATAATAAATGTAGTTCGCACTAGGTACAAGTCTCTCTCCTAACATTTTACCTGTTGAAATATTTCTTGACTATATTGCATATCTACCAGGCATGTCCTAAATTTAATGGGCAAATATTTAAGAATATTTTTGTCAACTGAAGTAAAATCTCATGCCCAGTAGTTACTCTCCAGTTCTCTATCCCCAAGTCCTGAAGAAAACACCAACCTTCTTTCTCAATAGATTCACTTGTTTGAGGCATTTCCTAAGATAGAATCACACAGATCTCTCAGAATCTCTACAGTTCTTAGTATTAGCACCCTAGGCATTTGATGCTGGATAAATCCTCATTGGGGAGGTAGGGGTGATGTTTGCTCAATATTGCTGGCCTCTTCTTTGTAGATCCAGTAATAATACCATCACCAGTTGTATCAACTGAACAAAAATGTCTCCAGATATGACCTTATGTTCCTTGAGGACCAAATCAGCCATGGCTAAGAACCACTACAGAATTGTAGTTGGAAATATCACTATTTGGGGGTCTTCAGAGACGGGTCTTGAGAGATTTTGACCCCTATGTTTCAAAACTCTCTGATTCCTTTTAGAGAACTGAAAAGAAAAGGAGCTCAATAGCCTTCTAGATTAAAGTTTCTGAAAAGTGTGGGCTGTGACCCTGTAGGAGGTCACAGAGATGATGTGGGACTTTTTGAACTCTGGTTTTAAAGATTTTTGGTTATCTATGATCAGTCAGTGTTGGAGCTGCATACCTAGTTGTATACCTCTATCGAGTAGTATAAAATTGTCTGAGTTGGAAAATGGGACACCAGTGGAACAGATGGAAAAGAACTGATCTGGGTGGAGTTACTTTTTCCAAAAAAATCAGGTAGGATGAATAAGTATTTTATTGGAAAAGACGGACGTTATTACTTAAGGAGCTGGAGAGGTTGTGCTTCAGGTAGATCTCTTGTCTTGCACGTGGCCTATTCAGGTTCGATCCCGAAACCCCATAGATTTCCCCAAGCACCATCAGCAGTGATCCTGATCACAGAATCAGAAGTTAGCATGGAGCATCACATGAGTTTTTCCCAAGAACCGTAAAAGAAAATAAATTTTTATTTAAAAGTTTTAAATGTGGGGCTGGAGTGATAGCAAAGCGGATAGAGCATTTGCCTTGCACGCAGTCAACCCAGGTTCGATTCTCAGCATCCCGTATGGTCCCCTGAGCACCGCCAGGAATAATTCGTAAGTGCAGAGTCAGGAGTAACCCCTGTGCATCGCTGGGTGTGACCCAAACACCCCCGCCATCAAAAAAAGTTTTAAATGTGTAGATCCATGGTTTTGCACTTTTCATCTAAAGGATTGGATTCAAGCCCTCAAGCACCCTAAAAGTAGAGCTATTTGGATTTGCTATCTTCTAGGCTAGGCTATAACTGTAGAGTATAGTGAAGGTTTTCAGAGCTTTACTTAAATCAGGGTTAGAAATGTTCTGCAGAGTATAAACACCCCTTGAGCGGCAACAAGAAGCATGAGATTTGATTTGTACCATGGCTAATGAAAACAAGTGGGCAATCACAGTGTAATCACATCCTACTAATCTAACTTGGTCTAAGGAATGGAGGAAAGAGAGGAAGCACGTGGGCTTTAGAGAGAAGTAAATTTCAGAATGTCCCTTGAGAAGCATGACCTCTTTCTGTTCAGAAATGCATGTGTGGAGGAGTCCCCGCAGATGGTTACATCCTGCCGGTTAGCCATTTATAAATGAACGCGCAGGAGGGAATTGTGTCTCTGGTCTGAGTGCTCAGGATCTGCCTCGCTCAGTGAAGGAATCTTCAAATTAATGAGGTAATAACTGGCACATTTCCTGCTCTCGTTTTGAGGAAGTACTTTTCAAACTGCATTCGTCTCTATAACGGTGGCTGTCTGGGACTTGACCTAGTTAGTTTGGTGCTAGCATGCACTGCATACCCTGTGATTGTGCTTACAAGTATGTTGCTATCACCCAGTGCCTTCTTTTTAAATACAGACTGTAAATTTCCTCCATATTTCTCATGAACTGTTGCAATTACAGAGTCCCAGAACTCCATTAAATGATGATATTTAGCTTTTGTTTATATTAGGGATATTATTGCTCACTTAAGTTAAAAGGTAGGTTCCAAATATGTTTTCAAGATTTCAGATGTGCCTATTTGTAAGACTTTTCCTCTTACCTATTTAATCTCCCATGCTGTGACTTAAGCATGAAATAGCTAGAGCATCTGAAGAAGAGTGGGTAGCAGATAAACTTTACGACTTGGTGAACACAGAACTGGAAGAAAACCTTTCTGTGCAGTGGGAGAAATAGTACAATGGGCAGGGCACGTGCTTTGCACATGGCCCACCAGGGTTTGATTACCAACATCTCATATGGTCCCCGGAGCCCTGCCATGAATGACTCCTGAGCACAGAGCCTGGAGTAAGCCCTGGAGAACCACCAGATGTTGACCCCAAACTACAAAAATATCTATGTGATGTGGTCCACTATCTACCAAGAAATGTTCCCAACTCGGTTGTGGGCTAACTTGTCATAGGGATCAAATACAATGATGGAAACCAAGCTCGTGGATTATATTTGAACCATAGTCAACCTGGAAATCAGGAGTTTGTGGAGCTAGAGAAGGAAATTAGCCCGAAACATCCCAAAACATAACGTGCTAGAATGTCACCTTGTCTACATTTTGCTCCACCCCCCTCATTTACCTTTGTTGCTTTTGTTCCCAAAATGAGGCTGCATACCCTTGCTTGTGGTGCTGGTCATGGTTCTTGCCCATCTTTGTTTTTGGTATTTGGGGTACCAGGGTTGCTCATTTGAGTTGTGTTCACGGACAGCTGACTACAGAGGACTTTAGATTGCTTACTTGCATGGTCTTTTGCTTAGTTTTTGCTTTTGCTCAGAAGCATTGTTGCAGGGATCGTCACTGAGTATGGAATTCATGGAATACTGCTTGCAAGGCAGGTGCTCTTACCCTTTGAACCACCTCCTGGGTCCCTTATCATTTTGTAGACAAATTGCACAAGCTGAGATGAAGTACTATTAGATTGCTGTGTAAAATGCTTTTTGAAGGACCACCTCTAGTTTCTTTTGTAGTGTAAATTTAGAAATGATGGGTCTCAATGCAGAGTACACTTAAAATCACTGTTGTGCTTTTTAATTTTTAAATTTTATTCTTTTTCCTTTTTGGGCCACACCCAGAGATCAGGGTCGCTTAGAGTTGTACAAATATTTCTAACCAAGGTAAATGTAAAATTAAATGATCATTCTTGATGTTTATTTGTTTTTTGTTTGTTTGTTTTTGATTTTTTGGTCACACCTGGTGATGCACAGGGGTTACTCCTGGCTCTACACTCAGGAATTACTCCTGTCGGTGCTCAGGGGACCATATGGGATGCTGGGAATCAAGCCCAGGTCGGCTGTGTACAAGGCAAACGCCTTACCCCCTGTGTTATCGCTCCAGCCCCATGTTGTGATAATTATCATATCTGGGCACCATGCCAACCATCTTTCATTTTATTTGGTCTGAACAATGACACCAAGTCTATTAAGAAAATCATTTTGGCCAAGTACATAACATACCAAGATATTTTGCTTTTGTTCCATATAATGTACACCCAGGGTTGGTTGATATCCCTAGGCTACAGGCTATTCAATGTTATGAATGAATTATTAAGTCTGTCAGACCTGTACTGAATGTCAAAAGTTGTAGTCTTATCAACTTTGCTCATATCAGTGTTTTTCTTTTTTTTTTTGGTCACACCTGGCAATGCTCAAGGGTTATTCCTGGCTCTGCACTCAGAAATTACCTCTGGCGGTACTCAGGGGACCATATGGGATGCTGGGAATTGAACCCGGGTTGGCTGAGTGCAAGGCAGACGCGCTACCTGTTGTGCTATTGCTCCAGCCCCATATCAGTGGTTTTTAAAAGTGAATTTCCATTCAGTGCCTTGGGTAATAGTAAGAATACATATTCCAATAATGTTTTCAGTTGATTATATAAAAGTTTAAATGTAGTGTCACATTCACAGAGTTTAGTATGATAGCAGACCCCCAGTGAGCACTCAGAAAATGTTTGTTGACAATGGACACAAAATCTTTTTCATGATTTATTCACTAATATTTCATTTCACATTCAGCCTATTACAGAGTCCCCATAAGACTTCTTATATGTTATGTGCTTATATAGTGTGTGCACAAACCCCATAAGTCACAGTTCCCATTACGTCCTACTCATGAATGGGTGCATTTCATGAGCCACCCATCTACACTTTGGGTGTAGCTGTTTTGATTTTTACTTCCTCTGAATACATGGTTTTGTTCGTCTAATCAAACAAATCCTGTTGTTTTGCCATTTCTTAGACACACCCTTTGTGTGGCCAAGAATCCCCTTTGCTGTGGCCATACCACAACTAGATTTGAATGGAGAGCAGCCCAGCAAACAAGTGCTAATTTGAATCAATTGTGAAGATTGCCAGCAACAAACCAAAATGTCCTCCACCAAGGGTTCACATAGTTATCCTGTAGGCCAGACTTATTTCATTATCATTCTTTTATCCCACAAAACCCCTCATCTTATTCAGTGATATAAAATAATATCAAACTTTACTCATCTCTTGTTCATTTGAATTTTCTATATGTCATTTTTCTGAGTCAAATTCTTGTGCATGTTGACAAATAAATTCAAACCATATAAAATGCATTAGGTAGAATTCTATTAAAGTCCCTAGAATCCCATCCTCAAATGACAATTGCTATTAACCATTTGAAAATATAACTTCTGGTCTTTCTTTTTTTCCATCAACATATATTTCCTGTGAGAGTTATACTGTACTGCAACTTCCTAATTCAACTTTCTATATATAGTTTTCCAATCCGACAAAAAGAGAGCTGCTTTATTTTTCTTACTGCGCAGGATTCTTTTGAATATATATCCCATAGTTTGTTTAAACAGAGTATATCTCATAGATATCATGTTATAACCTAATGAGCGTCTACAGATTGTTCACATCCATGTTAGGTCAGATGGCAAGGTCAGCAACCTGCAACTTGTGGACTTCCTCAGATTCCCTACCAGTCGCTCATTCCAATCCTTCTGAAGTACAGAATCCTTTTCTCATTTTTACACTTTTCATTAAGGTTTTCATACTCTACGTCCTCTTTGGTGTCAGCCTTCTTCTGTGTAGTGCCATGTCTGTGGGAGTCATCCATGTTATCAGAGGTGACTGGAGTTGGTTTATTCATTCTCATTGTGCATATTATTTCATTCTGTATGTAGACCACAATTTTCCATCCTACTTTAGGGGAAGTTTATAGTTTGGAGCTGCCGCAAATGTTGCTGCTATGAGCGTTCTAAACACCACATTTTGTTGTATCTGTGAATATATGCGGTAATTTTTATTATTTTTGATGTGGACTCTTGTGAACAGAGTTGGTGTTGAGATGAATATTAATGTATCTTATACATATTAAATATTTCTATGAACATTACTAAAAATATAATTCCCAGGCCTCACATTATACAAATTCATTTGGAGTTGATATGGCAGAATTGCTCTCTGAAAATATTTTGATTTCTAAGTTCTATTTGCACCCCCAAGAAATCCATTGTGGTTGCATCCCCTTACTATTGTCATTATCTGTGACGCAGATGCTGCTGTTGTCTTCTGGACTACAAGGCAAGGCTAATGAGAACCAGAATCTTCTTCCTGGCCCTTTTCAGACACTCCCAAATAGACTAGTGCCCCTCTCATGTGTCCATTGAAGAGCAAAATGAAAATGACCTAGTGCCCTGGATACCAGGGCAAAGCAGGTGGTTCTGTCAGCCGAAACTATTAAGTAAATGAATATTAGAAGAAGCATAAAACAAAGCTCAGGTTTTAAGTGCCTTCGACACCAGGTTGATATTACATTCTTTTTCCAGGTAAATAAATATAGTAGTTTCTAATCTGGAACTGAGAATCACATATCCTCCCAACATATGGAAGGCTTTAGTCTAGGGTAGTATTTCCTAACTTTGGAGCTCTTGCTATTTATGGTAGAATTGTTGTGATTGCCGGAACCCCTGTTCATAGTAGGATGTTACACAGCATCCCTGGCTCTACCCACTAGATGCCAGTAGCACACTTTTTCATCAGTAGTGACAAGGAAAACTACTTCTGGGCATTGCCACACAGAACCTCCTCCAATTAAGGACCAGTGAACATGAGTTTATAGAGGCACTGGCTCTAAATTGGATAATGTTCTGATTTTGGCTCCCCCTCTTCCGGTATGAGCTTGCTCCAACTATTTCAATTCTGCATTCTCAGTTAGCTCCTCTGTGAAATACATATGGTAATAGTTGTGCTCACCCTTCCAGTATTGTGAGGCTTTGATGAGGGTTTTCATGTGAAGACTATAGCACAGTCTTTGGTACCAAGAAAGCATTCAGAATTGTTCGATTTATCAGTCACTCTCTTTCATTTTATTATTATTCAAACACTGGGTGGTGGAAAAAAAGTATTCACTTTCTGGAAGAGGATGTGGCTAGTGTGTATCTGAAAAACATCAAAGGGCAGTGGGCTCACAATTCTTGGAACAAACACTGGGAAATGTGGGGAAAGCATTAGTTAAGTACTCTGAAGGAAAACAATGGCATTTGGTTGTATCTCTGTACTTTCCCAAATTAGCATTTATGGAAACTAGAATTTGTAAAAATGGACTTTGGCAGCAAAATTAGGCGTTTTTAGGAACCCACTAAGTCATTATGGGGAAGTAATTTATTGCATTCCTCCTGTTCATATGAAATGAACAAATTGTCAATAGTGTGGTGAGCCTTTTGAATAATAATGTATGTTCAGTGCTAGAGTAGGTTTAATTTCTTTGAGATTGATTATTGAGTAGAGAACAAAGTCTGTTGTGAGCTTTGTTGGGCTTATTCTGCCCTGGCACCACTACTACCACTGTTTGAATTTAGATAAATTAGTTACTTAAGTTGTAAGTTCCAATTTTCTCTCAGGTTAACCTCCTCATTCTTCTTTAGCCATTGCTGATTGTGGCTCTTTAAGATGCGGAATAAGCATGAATTAATTTCTCAGGCATATTTGATCATGAGTAAGTTTGAGAACTCCTGCATGAAATGATGTTTGAGTCCTATGTACGTAGGCAAAGACATTTTCCAATTTCATTGATATTCATTTTCCGTTACTGCTGTAATAAATTGCACTGTTGTCCCGTTGTTCATCGATTTACTCGAGCGGGCACAAGTAACATCTCTATCGTGAGACTTGTTGTTGCTGTTTTTGGCATATCAAATACACCACTGGTAGCTTACCAGGCTCTGCTGTGTGGACGGGATACTCTCGGTAGCTTGTCAGGCTCTCCGAGAGAGACAGAGGAATTGAACCCGGGTTGGCCACGTACAAGGCAAATGCCCTACCCGCTGTGCTATTGCTCCAGTCTGTCAGAGCAAGTACAAAAATTAACTTAAAATATATTAATGTCTTGAAGGTAAGATGGGAAACCATACATGGATAGAAGATATCATATACAATGCATTCCATGATGCTGACTTCATGGTTGCCTTTGTGGACCTGACTCCAATAGCTGTGATAAATAAATGACCACAAAGTCAATGACTTTAGATAATATGCATATGCTATCTTATAGTTATATAGTTTAGAAATAATGCACTGTAATTGCCAAACGGAAATCAAGGTGTGCTCAAAGTTACATTCCTTTTGAGGTTCTAGTGAGGAAATTATCTCTTAACTTTTCTTGCTTGTAGAAGCTACCCACATTTAATGAGCTATGGCACTGTACTCCATATTCAAAGCCAAAGTGATACATTTTTTAACCAGCTTTTCTAGAGTCACATCTCTCACTCAGGCTGCTAAAAATGTCCTACTTTTAAGAGCTAATATGTTTACATTGGCCCACCTGAAAATCCTGGATAATCTCCCCATCTCAAAGTCCTTGTTCACTTAATTGTATCAGTACAATCAGCAATATCACTTTTACCATGTAAGGCAACATGTTTCCAGGTCTCAGATTAGGGCTTGAACATCTTTGGAGGCCCATTATTGCACCAACTGAATATCTGCCCTAGTAGTACTTTCTCTGGGTCACAACCCTGGGTTTTGTGGTGTAGTGTTCTTTACAAGCAGGTATCTCTTGCTTGTTTTCTCTTGACTTTTCCAACTCTTACAGTATGGAATAGCTGTTTGGCAAGAGGCATGAAGTTCTCCTGGATTTTCCTCTCCCAAGGAGCAATGAAATCAAATATCACAAGAGTAATTAAAATGAGAATATAGAACTATTCTATGCAGCATTTTATTTTTAGATTCTCTGCTGATATAGACAAAAAATATCTCTGTGAGAAGAAATAGGCACTGAACTCTATTTTAAATATAAAATTATTAGAAGAATTAGTCTTTGGAGTCTAAAGGGATTTAAAGAACTGATTTACTCTTCGTTATGTAACCATTACCTGACTCAATTAATTATTTTAATTTAAATTATTTATTTATTTGTTTGTTTTTTATCAAATCAGCATGAGATAGTTACAAAGCTCTCATGTTTGAGTTTTAATAATACAATGATCAAACACCCATCCTTCCATTAGTGCAAATTAATTTTTTAAAGGCACACGGAAAATTTTTTTCCAAGTCACCCATGATCACAAATTTTAAAAAATAATAAATTATATTTATTTTCAGTGATAAAAGTTCCAATGCAGTAGCAACATTATATAGGTTGGCTCATGTATGTTGGTATTTGAATCTCCCATGAAAGAAATGAGTTGGACAATGTGTTTTGTACTAAAACTTATTTAAGAATCTTGTCATTTGAAAGATATTGTTTAAATTTTTATTTTGTTTTTGTTTGGCAATTTATAGAGTTATCATTATATCCAACAATTCCACTCCTAGACATGATCCCAATGCATATGTTCACATGAAAACTTGTATAGCAATTTTATCCATAATCCCTAAATGGAACAACCCAATATCCATCAACTGATAAATATATAAAACCTTGTATATCTGTACAATGACTATCATTTTTATTTGACAACATAAAGGAATGAAGTTTTAATGACCTATAACATCGATATACTTAGAAAATAGCCTTAGAGAACAAAACTAGAAACCAAAGGCTACATGATATATAATTCCACTTTTGCTGAAGATCAAAAATAGGTAAATCCAAACAGACAGACAGTAGAATAATAGTGGTCATGACTCAGGATGAGAATACAGCAGAGAGTAATGACTAATAGATAGAAGATTCTTTTGTGGGGGTAGAGAAAATATTCTGGAATAAAATAACACAATAGATACACATATTTATGAATATACAAAGAACCCAATGAAAAATGTACTTTTAAATAGTAATGTCATGATATTAATTTTATTCCAAATTGATCTGAAAATTCATTGGGACTGCAGGTATCCAGTCTGACATAAACCGGGTTGGGACGTTTTCACTCCAATTTAACAAGTCAGAATACAGTGAAAAGTCAGTGACTCTGTAGAGTCATAAAAGATATAAGGTCACAGGGAAAAGACTTCAGTATCCACAAACTGAAGACTGACAGGCAGGTCCGGAGAATCACCATTTCTTAGAGTAGAAATTCCAATGGAATGTATTTTGGTGAAGTTAAGATTGCTGGAGACTCAGTATGTAAAATGTTGAGAGTTAAGAACTATGGGGAGGGGCTGGAGCAATAGCACAGCGGGTAGGATGTTTGCCTTGCTCGCCGCAGACCTAGTTTCAATACCCAGCATCCCATAGGTCCCCTGAGCACTGCCAGGAGTAATTCCTGAGTGCAGAGCTAGGAGTAACCCCTGTGCATTGCCAGGTGTGACCCAAAAAGCAAAAAAAGAAGAAATGAACTATGGGGAGACCCAATCATCAGGAAGCCCCTCACATTTCTGTGAGTTATACCTCCTTAACCTCTTATGATATTCACAGATGACATGATTATCTCTATAGGCAATGTGAAGTGATTTACAAAAATTCCTAGACCTAATGAACAATTAAAACGAGGTTGTATGATACCAGGTAATACATGAAATTCCATTGTTTTCCTTTATGCTAGCAATGAACAAATCGGGTTTTCTAATGAAAAATACAAAAGTATTCACATTAGCACCCCAAGTAAAATACTTAGGTATAAATCTAAAAAATATATATTCAATTTCATCTATGTGAGGAAAATGACAAGAGTGATCAATAAAAGCAAAGAGTAAGTGAATGGGAAAATATCCTGTGTTCATGACTAGGAAGACAATAATGGCAAGAAGTTAGTTCTTTTCACTTTATAGGTGGAAGTAAAACCCAATCAAAATTCCTGCAAGTCATTTTGTGTATATTGTCAAACTGATTATAAAGTTTATGTGAGGAGGCTAAAAACCAGAACGACCCAGCAAGATATTGAAAGAGAACAAAGTATTCCTGACCTCAAGTCTTGGTTTATTTACGGTATTCAATATCTTGTGGAAATAGAATGGAATAGAGCCCAGAAATATATATGTGTGTATATATGTAACATATATACACACATACAAATATATTTATGAGAGATTATTTTAAAGGGGGCACATGAGCCATGCAATAGAGAAGTCAGTCTTCTCAACAAATGGTACTAGAACTACTGGAAACCCACATACAATAAAAGTGACTTTAGACACAGAACCATATAAAATTTAACTCAAAATTTATCATATCCTCTATGCAAAATGCAAAAATCTAAAACTGTTATAAAATAGCACATGCTGAGACCCAGATGAACTGGGTCATGTCCATAACTTTCTTAGATGTAGCTTCAAAGACATGATGCATGAAAGAAATGATAATCTAGGCTTTATTAAAGTATACAACTTCGGCTCAGTGAACAATAATGTTAAGAGAATAGGAAGACAAGACATACATAGAATGGATTTCAGAATAGATATAGAAGTATACTCCCCGCCCCATCCCAAAGATTTCTTTCAACCAGCAAATATGCAAAAGCACCAAATCCAAATGTTCTTTCTTCTAAGTGTGGTGTCTGCCTTCTAGAATATACAGTCTTACCAGGGAGAGATGACACAAATGAAGAAAATATTTGTAAGTGACACATCTGATAAAGGTCTGTTAGAGATATACAAAGAATGATTAGAGTTTAGAGCATATGCTTTGCACGTGGAAGCCCCAGCACCACATGGTCCCCAACATGGTGCGGCCTTTAGGTACTGGACCAGGAATAGCCCCTGAATACCTCTAGAAAAAGAACACAGTTTTGAACGTGGTATACACAATACTATATGATTCCAACTGTAAGGATGTTTGGAGAAGGCCAAACTATTAAGAGAATGACAAGAAAATTAGTGGTTGCCAGGAGGTTGGTTAAGAGTATGTCTGTAAACTGCTCTACACGATACTACAATGATGGTCATATGTTGTAATACCTTTTTCCTGATCTGCAGAACATATACCATTAAGAGCAAATCCAAATGGGAATAATGGACATTGGATGATAAACATGAGCTCTCATAGGTTTATCAAGTCAAATGTAAAAATGAACCACTTTGCTCAGAGATCTTGGTAATAGGGAGGCAATACATGCTTGAAGATGGGTGTGTAAACCCAAGTTTGTGTGAGACCAAAGTTGCTGAAAAAGTAAAATGTAGAAGCTGGGGATATGGCTTAAACTGCAGGGCACATGTCTGGCTTGTACAGAGTCATGTATACGGGCATGCGCACGCACACGTGCACACACACACAAACACACATACACACCCCAAGCATCTCTGGTTGTGGCTCCTGTAAAAATTATCAAATAAGGTTCATTATAAACGAATTTACTCACTTGTTATCTCTGCATTATCCTGCAGTATTAGTTTTTTGTTTTAAAGAAACAAGTTCAGGATTTTTTTTATGTTTTAGTGACCAAAGCAAGAATTATTTCCCATTTATCAAAGCAAAAGTACTTATTCACGTCTGTAAAACACTTTCTAATATATTATTTTAAAAGTAATATGTTCAGAAACAAATTGTCTGAAAACAGTGTCTGAAAATGGCAAGAATGACAACAGATCTATGGCAGGTGGTTGGGTTTTATGTCATACCTGGCATTTTGGGTCACTCTGCAAATTTGTTTCTCTATACATGTGCTTCTTTCACACGTTTTGACACTTATCAGGGGAAGCAGGGAAGTAAGGTTTTTTTTCTATTTTTCTGAAAGTGATTGTAGTTACTTTAGAACAAATGTCCTAAATAGAAATATTATCCACTGGTCTTGTTGTTTCCATGCTAACAAACACTAATGGTTTTCTATATAGACACAGAAGCTTACTTTCCCCCAGAGCTCCCTCTCAGCCAGCATCAGCACAGAATGCAAGAGTTCTTTCTTCGGAATGTCGCATCTTTCCTTGTACAACATATAGCCTAGTATGGGAAAGAAGACACCCAAGGGGAGAACGATATGGATTCCCAATGTTTAATTTAACACTGAGTTCAGAAAATAGCTGAAATTGGAGGAGCGGGGAGATGAATGTGGAGGCTACACAAGAGGAATTTAGGTCTCTTAGGAAGTTTGAGTTTCCTGGAGAAATATTCAGCTTTTAAATATTCCCAATCTTCTTTTCTCCTTCAGCGAGACACCCCATGTCATTCACTCCACATCTCAAATGTCCAAATTGTCTCAGGCCTAAACACAAAAGAACAGACAGACAAAGTTCACTTGCATCGAATCCTGCTGTCCCTGGTTCAAATCTTTGACACAGCACACCATCTTTTGAGCACCACCAGGCGTTGCTCCTAAGTGCAGAGCCAGGAATCAGGAATCAGTCCCTGAGTATCACTTGTCATGACCCACCCCTTCCCACCCTCGCATAGAAACACAAAGGAAAGTAAGTTATGAGCAATTTCTATGCCCTAATCTGCTCATACACGCATGTTATGACCGTTGCTATTGGACATAGTGAAATGGCCCCTATGAAACTGGCATTTCCCCCTGTAACATACCCCTTGTTTTCATTGGGTCGAGAATGGTACTAGTGAATGTGGTCTATGAAGGACTGTCAATATTATAGGCACTGTAAGTCATACATCTCTACTGTAATCAGCCCTGTCATTGTATCAGGAAGTAGCCCCAGACCAGATATACATGAATGGGCTTGGCTGGAATCTAGTTTCCATTAAGAAGTGTGGGGGAGGGACTGTATTAAAGCCAGACTGTAGTTTGCTCAGCCCTGTTTTAGATCTACAGTTACCACCTCAAGCTCAAGTTATGCCTCTAGTCACATGCTAGAATAATTTATAACTGATAATGGATCATTTATAAAGCAGAATTATTATAGTTTGTTTATAAACTTCAGAAAGCTAAATAAGAGATGCAGGGTGAGTCTAGAACCTCCTTATATATACAGTAATTGTGCTAAACTTCCTTGAGCTCTATATCACTGTATCACTGTCATCCCGTTGCTTGTTGATTTACTCGACCGGGCACCAGTAACATCTCTCTATTCCTCCCAGCCTTTTAGCAGCCTCTCCTTACTCGTCTTTCCTAACAACGATTGGAGGCTCTTTCAGGGTCAGGAGAATGAGACCTATCGTTACTGTTTTTGACATATTGAATACACCAGGGGTAGCTTGCCAGGCTCTGCCCGTGTGGGCGGGATACTCTCGGTAGCTTGCGAGGCTCAAGAGGTATATAAATATATATATATGTGCATATATATATATTACTCTATGATTTGTTGTTTACTGTCTGAACTCCATTAAATATGGTGTGGTAGTTATGGAAAAGGGGTAGGAAGTAAATGTCTTATAATGTGTGCGGAAAGCACTTGGGAGTGTGGCGGCAGTTGGGTAGTGGAGGTCAGCTGCCAGGGCTGGGTCCTTTGGAGCAGGGAGGGCTCTCACCCACCCCTGGGGCGGGGGGCTTCTGGAGCATCCCAAGTGAAAACAGACTTGCATAGAGTCTCTATAATTTGGTATAAATTCTGACAGACAATAGCATTTTGCCATACTTCCAGAGAAATATTTGGCACTCAGAGAGAGGTAGCACAGGACAGTTGTTAAGAACCCAGCTTCTGGGGTGGAGGTGCCTGAAATGTTAAATTGTAGCTTGTTCCTTGTAATATGTTTCCTTGGGCATTTTATTTAACCTATCATTGACTCGGTTTCTTAATCTGTGAAATGGGTATAAATGTTGTTAGCCTCTATTTATCAAACTCTTTGATGACCAAAACAGGGAGTGGGAAATGTAATGGGCACATATTCATAGCCAGCAGAAATGTTTGCTGTTCCTCACATAACTAAACGTCCTGGGACTAAAGAGTTCCAAGTTTATCTTATCTGTGCTCTGAGTCACGGATAAACAATCCTTACCATGAATAGTCGTGTTTGTGTTGTCTATAAACTCTCAGGATGCTAATGCATTGTAATTTTCTTTTTCATTTGGTTTTGGTTTGAGGGCCTTAAGCAGCACGTGCCCTACCCGCTGCATAGTCTCTCCAGCCCCAGTTGTATTTTTCTTAAATAAAAATATTTCTACCACACTGCATCTTTTTTCAACTTTTAATGAATCAGCATGAGATACAGTTACAGACTTACAAACATTAATGGTTGAGTTTTAGTTCCAATGCAATGTTCAAATACCCATCCCTCCACCAGTGCCCATTATCCACCACCAATGTTCCTAATATCCCCCCCCACCTTCCCACCCACTGCCTCCATGGCAGGCACATTACCTCTTGCTCTCTTTCTCCTTTTGGGTGTTATGGTTTGCAATTCAGGTACTAAGTGGCCATCATGTTTGGTCTACAGTCTACTTTCAGTATGCATCTACCATCCCAAGCAATACCTCCAACCATCAGTTACTTAGTGGTCCCTTCTCCATCCCAGCTTCCATTTCACCCAGCACATGAGAGCATCTTCCAAGCTGTGGAGTGATCCTTTTGACCTTTATCTCTACTATCCTTATGTGTTAGTCTCATATTGTGTTATTTTATATTCCACAAACCACATTGCATCTTTAGACAGCAAACTTCAGTATAGAAAATGTGAGCATAAATCCATGGTGCCTTTGAATGACAAAAACATCAGAACATGTTGTTAGGTTCCAATAGTTGAATTTACCAGAAAGGTCAACAGAGTGATTAATTGCCTTAAAATTGTACAATATGCCCTTTATGTTGATATCACTGAACTTTGGAGTTCTGAGTCTTACCATTTTGGTGAATAAAGTGATTTTTATCTATGCTTATTAGCAATACTTCCTTGCCCTGTTAATATTAACTGGTATATGCAAGTCAATAAAATGAGCACTCATTAAAATAAGTAAGCTCAATATTTTACAAATATCACATTAGCATATTACTTTTTTCCCATTGTAACTATTTCCCAAATGGTTTTCATATTACCATGTTAATTAATCATGTGCTTGGAACACACTTTTATGAATTCCATAACTTCCTCTCCAAAATTCTGTTTGCTTTATGCATCACAGAATCGTGTTTGTGGAGTACTGCGATCAAAATTTGAGTCTAGGAGAATATGTATTTAGGTGTCACGCCTGTTACATGTATTGTTTCATCCTCCCCAAGGGAGCAAGCTTAGAATGATTGATATGTGCATGGCTAGTTATTGACTGAGATGAAATTCAATCCCAGGTGGCCAGACCACAGAGTTCTCCCTCCATCCTTGGTGCTCTAAGACTGTGTCTATTTCAAGTGACCAGCTTCCGATGAGAGAATGACATCTACTTATCACACTGACCCAAAGAATAAGTAGCTGTTTAGCTCTACTGCAAGAAATAGCCCCTATTACACCTATGGGACATGGTGGCATTCGGCTCAAACATGTATAAGTGAAAAACTATCTGAAACTATGGGTGAAGGAGTCTGAGGGTTTACTTCTTCACTGGCAGAATTGGCAGGTGGTTGTTTCTGCACCCAGTGAAAGAGACAAGGTCAGGATTGCAAATTTAGGGGTAGCATGGTCTCAGGCCACATGCAAGAGCACAGAAGGCTGCAAGAAGTGGGCAGCAGAGTTATCAAGAGGGGTGAGGCAAAGGACTACAGCAACTGCTAAGTGGAATTTGGATAAAGTAATGCCTTGTAACAATGAGGTGAGAACTTTGCCACCCAGTAATCCTTTTACTTTCAGACCATTACAAGGGTTCTCACCCAGGCCCATACACTAGCACCGCTGGCAGCTTTATAAACCTACTGCCTGAGCCCAACCTTAATGGATCCAGTGGATTTGATTCACCATGTCTCCTTCGTCCAATATTGGCCACAAGTGGCGCTCACTATTTCTAATTCAATCAAGGGAGATTAAATGCCATGAAAATGCAACGATTCCATTTGCCCTGCCACATCTCCACTGCTTATTAGCCACAGTTTCTTGCCACTAAATCAGATAGTACAGAAAAGAGATCTATTGGATTAGGTTGGCATGGAGCGAGATTTGGGCATGGATGTGTTTGAAAACTGTACGAAGTAACCCAATGTGAAACCAGATTAGAGAGCTGCTTAGCCTTATACCGTAGCACTGTCCTGCCATTGTTCATTGATTTGCTCTAGCAGGTACCAGTAACGTTTCCACTGTGAGAGTTTTTCTGACTGTTTTTAGCATATCGATTACACCACGGAGAGCTTGCTAGGCTCTGCTGTGTGGGCGAGATACTCTCGATAGCTTCCTGGGTTCTCCAAGAGGGATGGGGACTCGAACCCGAGTCAGCCACATGCAAGGTAAACGCCCTACCCGCTTGCTATCGCTCCAGTCCAGCCTTATACTACATTCTAAAATCTGTCATCACTGGCAACTGCAATAATTTTGCTTTGGAAGCACATACTCTAAGAATATTCAGCAAAGTAGACTTTTTCTACTATTTACTAATGCCGCTGCCTGTGTACAGTGTTATCAAGGCCATAAACCAGGGCCTCGCATCCACAGGACCTCACAGCACTACAAGCCTGGCCCTGCATATGGATTTCTATTTAAAGCAGCCTGCTTGCACATTTATTTGCTCTGCAAGTGAAGGTTTAGAGTGAATGAATGAGCAGCCTTCAGATGAAGATGGTTAAGTCACTGACTCTTTCCTCCTGGTGCTTCATCTCTATGCACACGCCTGTGTCTCTGTTCATTAAGAGCTTTGGGCACTAGGCTGCCCTCCATGCATTTACCAAACGTTTCTCAGTTGCAGAAAGACCTTTCCATTTCTTTTGGATGAGGCATGTCAGCTTTGTTCTGCGCAGGTGCCTTCCAAAAGACTCAATTAAGAAGTCTCCGTGACATATCGCCGAGATGTAAGGAAACAGTGTCTAACTTCAAACTCCTTACTTTTTGTTTGTATGAATTCAAGGCAGCCCTCAGCCTATTTGTCTGCAAAATCGGAATAATCCTAGTACCTATCTCCTAGAATGGCATGAGTATTCACGGAGGTAGTAACAGCACCTAATATTGGATATTATATTGGGCAGTTTTAGCTCTTTCAGATTTGTGCCAGTTATCTTTCCAGTTACCCTAGTACTCTGCTATTATGGTCAACTTAAATCTGAAGGATGTAACTTTATTCTCTCTGCAAAGAGATCATTGTAGCAGCAATAACATGCTAGACATCAAGGGTAGAGCAAACAGACAGCTACAGTAGAAGCAAACAAAGGTCAATGGCAAGACAATGCAGAATTTCCCTCCCCACCTCTACACATTACCTCGCTTCTCAAAACTCTTGGCAACACAAAGGTAGAATCTGAAAATAAAATGAAAAATTACCATTTTCACTGAGCTCTATAAAGTGGCAGCATGACTAAAATATTCTTCACTAATTTTAATTTTCTATGTCAAATCAGAAAGAACAAAAAGAAATTAAGAATTTAAAGTGCCCATTCTCTGTAAAATGAGGTTGATTAGACCTACATTGGGTTTATCAATAATGAGTGTGATCTAAAGAAAAAGTTCAATCTGACATTTTTCCAGCATAAACCATAATTACAAATGATGGACGTATTACTCATATCTAAACAGTAACTATGTATCATTAAAGACATGAAGGATGTCATTAAACATATATTTATCTTATTTATCAAAGACTTTCTGCATCTTAAAATATCTGAATAACAATTTTTTCCAGAGTAGTGTTGATTTTCCCCGCCAGCTGAACAGAGTTTGTCTTTGCAGGTGGCTCAGGGGGAAGTCCAAGAGAATTCTAGGGGAGTGACAGGGCACACATTCAGGCTGTGTGCACTGGATGTTAAGGAAGGTGAGGTGGGCTGCCAGACTGCACCCTTAAATCTTTTCATCCAAGTTGATTCCTCATTCATTGTCAGAGGGCCCATGATTGATGGGACAGCTGTGATCCAACCAAGTATTAAAAAAAATTCCATACTCCTATTGCTCTAGCTGTGTTTTTCAGACAAGAAGATAATTAATTCTGGGCTTTAGCAATAGTATACGGCAGGCAGGGTGTGTGACTTGTACTTGGCCAACCCAGGTTCAATCCCCAGCAATGCCTGCAGTAATTCCTGACACCGCTGGGTGTGGCTCAAAAGGAAATGTTGGACAATGGCACCGGTGCGCTCAGTGGCTCCTCCACTGTGGGGTGTTGTCAGCCAACCATCAGGTGACCTGGGAGTTACTGTAAAGGAGTTACTGGCATTACTGGTGCTACTGGCGTCTGTTACGTTCCTTATTGGCATTACTGGCGTTACTGGTGTTATTGGCGCCTGTTATATTACTGGTGCCCACTCGAACAAATCGATGACAAATGGGATGGCAGCAATACAGTGATGTGTGTGTGTATATATATATGTATATGTATGTATATATA